>NC_092737.1:30800132-31160900 GCF_047496885.1 Scyliorhinus torazame | reverse complement strand
CTGTGGGAGCGAGTCCACATTCTCCCCACTCCCTGTGGGAGCGAGTCCCACATTCTCCCACACCCCATGGGAGCGAGTCCCACATTCTCCCCACTCCCCTGTGGGAGCGACTCCCACATTCCCCCCTCTCCCCGTGGGAGCGACTCCCACATTCTCCCCCCTCCCTGTGGGAGGGAGTCCCACATTCCCCCCTCTCCCTGTGGGAGCGAGTCCCACATTACCCCCTCTCCCTGTGGGAGCGAGTCCCACAGTCCCCCCTCTCCCCGTGGGAGCGACTCCCACATTCTCCCCCCTCCCCTCTGGGAGGGAGTCCCACATTCTCCCCACTCCTCATGGGAGCGAGTCCCACATTCTCCCCACTCCCCGTGGGAGCGAGTCCCACATTCCCCCCTCTCCCTGTGGGAGCGAGTCCCACATTCCCCCCTCTCCCCGTGGGAGCGACTCCCACATTCCCCCCTCTCCCCGTGGGAGCGACTCCCACATTCTCCCCCCTCCCTGTGGGAGGGAGTCCCACATTCCCCCCTCTCACTGTGGGAGCGAGTCCCCACATTCTCCCCACTCCCTGTGGGAGCGATTCAACATTCTCCCCACACCCCATGGGAGCGAGTCCCACATTCTCCCCACTCCCCGTGGGAGCGAGTCCCACATTCTCCCCACTCCCCGTGGGAGCGAGTCCCACATTCTCCCCAGTCCCTGTGGGAGGGAGTCCCACATTCTCCCCACTCCTCATGGGAGCGAGTCCCACATTCTCCCCACTCCCCTGTGGGAGCGCGTCCCACATTCTCCCCACTCCCCATGGGAGCGAGTCCCACATTCTGCCCCCTCCCTGTGGGAGCGAGTCCCACATTCTCCCCACTCCCTGTGGGAGAGAGTCCCACATTCTCCCCACTCCCCGTGGGAGCGAGTCCCATATTCTCCCCACTCCCTGTGGGAGAGAGTCCCACATTCTCCCCACTCCCTGTGGGAGCGATTCAACATTCTCCCCACACCCCATGGGAGCGAGTCCCACATTCTCCCCACTCCCCTGTGGGAGCGAGTCCCACATTCTCCCCACTCCCCGTGGGAGCGAGTCCCACATTCTCCCCATTCCCTGTGGGAGAGAGTCCCACATTCTCCCCCCCTCCCTGTGGGAGCGAGTCCACATTCTCCCCAGTCCCCGTGGAGCGAGTCCCACATTCCCCCCTCTCCCCGTGGGAGCGACTCCCACATTCTCCCCACTCCCCGTGGAAGCGAGTCCCACATTCTCCCCTCTCCCTGTGGGAGGGAGTCCCACATTCTCCCCACTCCCTGTGGGAGCGAGTCCCACATTCCCCCCTCTCCCTGTGGAGCGAGTCCCACATTCCCCCCTCTCCCCGTGGGAGCGACTCCCACATTCTCCCCCCCTCACTGTGGGAGAGAGTCCCACATTCTCCCCACTCCCCGTGGGGAGCGAGTCCCACATTCTCCCCACTCCCTGTGGGAGCGAGTCCCACATTCCCCCCTCTCCCTGTGGGAGCGAGTCCCACATTCCCCCCTCTCCCCGTGGGAGCGACTCCCACATTCCCCCCTCTCCCCGTGGGAGCGACTCCCACATTCTCCCCCCTCCCTGTGGGAGGGAGTCCCACATTCCCCCCTCTCCCTGTGGGAGCGAGTCCCACATTACCCCCTCTCCCTGTGGGAGCGAGTCCCACAGTCCCCCCTCTCCCGTGGGAGCGACTCCACATTCTCCCCCCCTCCCTCTGGGAGGGAGTCCCACATTCTCCCCACTCCTCATGGGAGCGAGTCCCACATTCTCCCCACTCCCCGTGGGAGCGAGTCCCACATTCCCCCCTCTCCCTGTGGGAGCGAGTCCCACATTCCCCCCTCTCCCCGTGGGAGCGACTCCCACATTCCCCCCTCTCCCCGTGGGAGCGACTCCCACATTCTCCCCCCTCCCTGTGGGAGGGAGTCCCACATTCCCCCCTCTCCCCGTGGAGCGACTCCCACATTCTCCCCCCCTCCCTGTGGGAGGGAGTCCCACATTCTCCCCACACCTGTGGGAGCGAGTCCCACATTCTGCCCCCTCCCTGTGGGAGCGAGTCCCACATTCTCCCCACTCCCTGTGGGAGCGAGTCCCACATTCTCCCCCCTCCCTGTGGGAGCGAGTCCCACATTCTCCCCACTCCACGTGGGAGGGAGTCCCACATTCTCCCCACTCCCTGTGGGAGGGCAGTCCCACATTCCCCCCACTCCCTGTGAGAGCGAGTCCCACATTCTCCCCACTCCCTGTGGGAGCGAAGTCCCACATTCTGCCCCCTCCCTGTGGGAGCGAGTCCCACATTCTCCGCATTCCCTGTGGGAGCGAGTCCCACATTCTCCCCACTCCCTGTGGGAGAGAGTCCCACATTCTCCCCACTCCCCGTGGGAGCGAGTCCCACATTCTCCCCACTCCCCATGGGAGCGAGTCCCACATTCTCCCCTCTCCCTGTGGGAGCGAGTCCCACATTCTCCCCACTCCCCGTGGGAGCGAGTCCCACATTCTCCCCACTCCTCATGGGAGCGAGTCCCACATTCTCCCCTCTCCCTGTGGAGCGACTCCCACATTCTCCCCACTCCCCTGTGGGAGAGAGTCCCACATTCTCCGCACTCCTGTGGGAGCGAGTCCCACATTCCCCCCTCTCCCTGTGGGAGCGAGTCTCACATTCCCCCCTCTCCCGTGGGAGCGACTCCCACATTCCCCCCTCTCCCCGTGGGAGCGACTCCCACATTCTCCCCCCTCCCTGTGGGAGGGAGTCCCACATTCCCCCCTCTCCCTGTGGGAGCGATTCAACATTCTCCCCACACCCCATGGGAGCGAGTCCCACATTCTCCCCACTCCCCTGTGGAGCGAGTCCCACATTCTGCCCCCTCCCTGTGGGAGCGAGTCCCACATTCTCCCCACTCCCTGTGGGAGCGAGTCCCACATTCTCCCCACTCCCTGTGGGAGAGAGTCCCACATTCTCCCCACTCCCCGTGGGAGCGAGTCCCATATTCTCCCCACTCCCTGTGGGAGAGAGTCCCACATTCTCCCCACTCCCTGTGGGAGCGATTCAACATTCTCCCCACACCCCATTGGAGCGAGTCCCCACATTCTCCCCACTCCCCGTGGGAGCGAGTCCCACATTCTCCCCACTCCCCGTGGGAGCGAGTCCCACATTCTCCCCAGTCCCCTGTGGGAGGGAGTCCCACATTCTCCCCACTCCTCATGGGAGCGAGTCCCACATTCTCCCCACTCCCCTGTGGGAGCGCGTCCCACATTCTCCCCACTCCCCGTGGGAGCGAGTCCCACATTCTGCCCCCTCCCTGTGGGAGCGAGTCCCACATTCTCCCCACTCCACGTGGGAGGGAGTCCCACATTCTCCCCACTCCCTGTGGGAG
Source organism: Scyliorhinus torazame (assembly GCF_047496885.1). Lineage (NCBI taxonomy): Eukaryota > Metazoa > Chordata > Chondrichthyes > Carcharhiniformes > Scyliorhinidae > Scyliorhinus > Scyliorhinus torazame. Next base: position 31,157,525 of record NC_092737.1, on the reverse strand, counting down.
AGAGTCCCACATTCTCCCCACTCCCTGTGGGAGAGAGTCCCACATTCTCCCACTCCCTGTGGGAGCGAGTCCCACATTCTCCCCACTCCCCGTGGGAGCGAGACCCACATTCTGCCCCCTCCCTGTGGGAGCGAGTCCCACATTCTCCCCACTCCACGTGGGAGGGAGTCCCACATTCTCCCCACTCCCTGTGGGAGAGAGTCCCACATTCTCCCCACTCCCTGTGGGAGAGAGTCCCACATTCTCCCCACTCCCTGTGGGAGCGAGTCCCACATTCTCCCCACTCCCTGTGGGAGCGAGTCCCACATTCTCCCCACACCCCATGGGAGCGAGTCCCACATTCTCCCCACTCCCCTGTGGGAGCGACTCCCACATTCCCCCCTCTCCCCGTGGGAGCTACTCCCACATTCTCCCCCCCTCCCTGTGGGAGGGAGTCCCACATTCCCCCCTCTCCCTGTGGGAGCGAGTCCCACATTACCCCCTCTCCCTGTGGGAGCGAGTCCCACAGTCCCCCCCTCTCCCCGTGGGAGCGACTCCCACATTCTCCCCCCCTCCCTCTGGGAGGGAGTCCCACATTCTCCCCACTCCTCATGGGAGCGAGTCCCACATTCTCCCCACTCCCCGTGGGAGCGAGTCCCACATTCCCCCCCTCTCCCTGTGGGAGCGAGTCCCACATTCCCCCCTCTCCCCCGTGGGAGCGACTCCCACATTCCCCCCTCTCCCCGTGGGAGCGACTCCCACATTCTCCCCCCTCCCTGTGGGAGGGAGTCCCACATTCCCCCCTCTCACTGTGGGAGCGAGTCCCACATTCTCCCCACTCCCTGTGGGAGCGATTCAACATTCTCCCCACACCCCATGGGAGCGAGTCCCACATTCCTCCCCACTCCCCCGTGGGAGCGAGTCCCACATTCTCCCCACTCCCCGTGGGAGCGAGTCCCACATTCTCCCCAGTCCCTGTGGGAGGGAGTCCCACATTCTCCCCACTCCTCATGGGAGCGAGTCCCACATTCTCCCCACTCCCCCTGTGGGAGCGCGTCCCACATTCTCCCCACTCCCCATGGGAGCGAGTCCCACATTCTGCCCCCTCCCTGTGGGAGCGAGTCCACATTCTCCCCACTCCCTGTGGGAGAGAGTCCCACATTCTCCCCACTCCCCGTGGGAGCGAGTCCCATATTCTCCCCACTCCCTGTGGGAGAGAGTCCCACATTCTCCCCACTCCCTGTGGGAGCGATTCAACATTCTCCCCACACCCCATGGGAGCGAGTCCACATTCTCCCCACTCCCCTGTGGGAGCGAGTCCCACATTCTCCCCACTCCCCGTGGGAGCGAGTCCCACATTCTCCCCATTCCCTGTGGGAGAGAGTCCCACATTCTCCCCCCTCCCTGTGGGAGCGAGTCCCACATTCTCCCAGTCCCCGTGGGAGCGAGTCCCACATTCCCCCCTCTCCCCGTGGAGCGACTCCCACATTCTCCCCACTCCCCGTGGAAGCGAGTCCCACATTCTCCCCTCTCCCTGTGGGAGGGAGTCCCACATTCTCCCCCACTCCCTGTGGGAGCGAGTCCCACATTCCCCCCTCTCCCTGTGGGAGCGAGTCCCACATTCCCCCCTCTCCCCGTGGGAGCGACTCCCACATTCTCCCCCCTCACTGTGGGAGAGAGTCCCACATTCTCCCCACTCCCCGTGGGAGCGAGTCCCACATTCTCTCCCACTCCCTGTGGGAGCGAGTCCCACATTCCCCCCTCTCCCTGTGGGAGCGAGTCCCACATTCCCCCCTCTCCCCGTGGGAGCGACTCCCACATTCCCCCTCTCCCCGTGGGAGCGACTCCCACATTCTCCCCCCTCCTGTGGGAGGGAGTCCCACATTCCCCCCTCTCCCTGTGGGAGCGAGTCCCACATTACCCCTCTCCCTGTGGGAGCGAGTCCCACAGTCCCCCCTCTCCCCGTGGGAGCGACTCCCACATTCTCCCCCCCTCCCTCTGGGAGGGAGTCCCACATTCTCCCCACTCCTCATGGGAGCGAGTCCCACATTCTCCCCACTCCCCGTGGGAGCGAGTCCCACATTCCCCCTCTCCCTGTGGGAGCGAGTCCCACATTCCCCCCTCTCCCCGTGGGAGCGACTCCCACATTCCCCCCTCTCCCCGTGGGAGCGACTCCCACATTCTCCCCCCTCCCTGTGGGAGGGAGTCCCACATTCCCCCCTCTCCCCGTGGGAGCGACTCCCACATTCTCCCCCCTCCCTGTGGGAGGGAGTCCCCACATTCTCCCCACACCCTGTGGGAGCGAGTCCCACATTCTGCCCCCTCCCTGTGGGAGCGAGTCCCACATTCTCCCCACTCCCTGTGGGAGCGAGTCCCACATTCTCCCCCCTCCCTGTGGGAGCGAGTCCCACATTCTCCCCACTCCACGTGGGAGGGAGTCCCACATTCTCCCCACTCCCTGTGGGAGGGAGTCCCACATTCCCCCCACTCCCTGTGAGAGCGAGTCCCACATTCTCCCCACTCCCTGTGGGAGCGAGTCCCACATTCTGCCCCCTCCCTGTGGGAGCGAGTCCCACATTCTCCGCATTCCCTGTGGGAGCGAGTCCCACATTCTCCCCACTCCCTGTGGGAGAGAGTCCCACATTCTCCCCACTCCCCGTGGGAGCGAGTCCCACATTCTCCCCACTCCCCATGGGAGCGAGTCCCACATTCTCCCCTCTCCCTGTGGGAGCGAGGTCCCACATTCTCCCCACTCCCCGTGGGAGCGAGTCCCACATTCTCCCCACTCCTCATGGGAGCGAGTCCCACATTCTCCCCTCTCCCTGTGGAGCGACTCCCACATTCTCCCCACTCCCCTGTGGGAGAGAGTCCCACATTCTCCGCACTCCCTGTGGGAGCGAGTCCCACATTCCCCCCTCTCCCTGTGGGAGCGAGTCTCACATTCCCCCCTCTCCCGTGGGAGCGACTCCCACATTCCCCCCTCTCCCCGTGGGAGCGACTCCCACATTCTCCCCCCCTCCCTGTGGGAGGGAGTCCCACATTCCCCCCTCTCCCTGTGGGAGCGATTCAACATTCTCCCCACACCCCATGGGAGCGAGTCCCACATTCTCCCCACTCCCCTGTGGGAGCGAGTCCCACATTCTGCCCCCTCCCTGTGGGAGCGAGTCCCACATTCTCCCCACTCCCTGTGGGAGCGAGTCCCACATTCTCCCCACTCCCTGTGGGAGAGAGTCCCACATTCTCCCCACTCCCCGTGGGAGCGAGTCCCATATTCTCCCCACTCCCTGTGGGAGAGAGTCCCACATTCTCCCCACTCCCTGTGGGAGCGATTCAACATTCTCCCCACACCCCATTGGAGCGAGTCCCACATTCTCCCACTCCCCGTGGGAGCGAGTCCCACATTCTCCCCACTCCCCGTGGGAGCGAGTCCCACATTCTCCCCAGTCCCTGTGGGAGGGAGTCCCACATTCTCCCCACTCCTCATGGGAGCGAGTCACACATTCTCCCCACTCCCCTGTGGGAGCGCGTCCACATTCTCCCCACTCCCCGTGGGAGCGAGTCCCACATTCTGCCCCCTCCCTGTGGGAGCGAGTCCCACATTCTCCCCACTCCCTGTGGGAGAGAGTCCCACATTCTCCCCACTCCCCGTGGGAGCGAGTCCCATATTCTCCCCACTCCCTGTGGGAGAGAGTCCCACATTCTCCCCACTCCCTGTGGAGCGATTCAACATTCTCCCCACACCCCATGGGAGCGAGTCCCACATTCTCCCCACTCCCCTGTGGGGAGCGAGTCCCACATTCTCCCCACTCCCCGTGGGAGCGAGTCCCACATTCTCCCCACTCCCTGTGGGAGAGAGTCCCACATTCTCCCCCCTCCCTGTGGGAGCGAGTCCCACATTCTCCCCAGTCCCCGTGGGAGCGAGTCCCACATTCCCCCCCTCTCCCGTGGGAGCGACTCCCACATTCTCCCCACTCCCCGTGGAAGCGAGTCCCACATTCTCCCCTCTCCCTGTGGGAGGGAGTCCCACATTCTCCCCACTCCCCGTGGGAGCGAGTCCCACATTCCCCCCTCTCCCTGTGGGAGCGAGTCCCACATTCCCCCCTCTCCCCGTGGGAGCGACTCCCACATTCTCCCCCCTCACTGTGGGAGAGAGTCCCACATTCTCCCCACTCCCCGTGGGAGCGAGTCCCACATTCTCCCCACTCCCTGTGGGAGCGAGTCCCACATTCCCCCCTCTCCTGTGTGAGCGAGTCCCACATTCCCCCCTCTCCCCGTGGGAGCGACTCCCACATTCTCCCCCCCCTCCCTGTGGGAGGGAGTCCCACATTCTCCCCACTCCTCATGGGAGCGTGTCCCACCTTCTCCCCACTCCCCGTAGGAGCGAGTCCCACATTCTCCCCCCTCCCTGTGGGAGGGAGTCCCACATTCTCCCCACTCCTCATGGGAGCGAGTCCCACATTCTCCCCACTCCCCGTGGGAGCGAGTCCTACATTCTCCCCACTCCCCGTGGGAGCAAGTCCCACATTCTCCCCCCTCCCTGTGGGAGCGAGTCCCACATTCTCCCCACTCCACGTGGGAGGGAGTCCCACATTCTCCCCACTCCCTGTGGGAGGGAGTCCCACATTCCCCCCACTCCCCACTCCACCTGGGAGCGAGTCCCACATTCTCCCCCACTCCCTGTGGGAGCGAGTCCCACATTCTCCCCACTCCTCATGGGAGCGAGTCCCACATTCTCCCCTCTCCCTGTGGGAGCGAGTCCCACATTCCCCCCCTCTCCCCGTGGAGCGACTCCCACATTCTCCCCCCTCCCTGTGGGAGAGAGTCCCACATTCTCCCCACTCCCTGTGGGAGCGAGTCCCACATTCCCCCCCTCTCCCTGTGGGAGCGAGTCCCACATTCCCCCCTCTCCCCGTGGGAGCGACTCCCACATTCCCCCCTCTCCCCGTGGGAGCGACTCCCACATTCTCCCCCCTCCCTGTGGGAGGGAGTCCCACATTCCCCCTCTCCCTGTGGGAGCGAGTCCCACATTACCCCCTCTCCCTGTGGGAGCGAGTCCCACATTCCCCCCTCTCCCCGTGGGAGCGACTCCCACATTCTCCCCCCCTCCCTCTGGGGAGGGAGTCCCACATTCTCCCCACTCCTCATGGGAGCGAGTCCCACATTCTCCCCACTCCCCGTGGGAGCGAGTCCCACATTCCCCCCCTCTCCCTGTGGGAGCGAGTCCCACATTCCCCCCCTCTCCCCGTGGGAGCGACTCCCACATTCCCCCCTCTCCCCGTGGGAGCGACTCCCACATTCTCCCCCCCTCCCTGTGGGAGGGAGTCCCACATTCCCCCCTCTCCCTGTGGGAGCGAGTCCCACATTACCCCCCTCTCCCTGTGGGAGCGAGTCCCACATTCCCCCTCTCCCCGTGGGAGCGACTCCCACAATTCTCCCCCTCCCTGTGGGAGGGAGTCCCACATTCTCCCCACTCCTCATGGGAGCGAGTCCCAAATTCTCCCCCACTCCCCGTGGGAGCCGAGTCCCACATTCTCCCCACTCCCCGTGGGAGCAAGTCCCACATTCTCCCCCCTCCCTGTGGGAGCGAGTCCCACATTCTCCCCACTCCACGTGGGGAGGGAGTCCCACATTCTCCCCACTCCCTGTGGGAGGGAGTCCCACATTCTCCCCACTCCCTGTGAGAGCGAGTCCCACATTCTCCCCACTCCACCTGGGAGCGACTCCCACATTCTCCCCCCCTCCCTGTGGGAGCGAGTCCCACATTCCCCCCCTCTCCCTCTGGGAGCGAGTCCCACATTACCCCCTCTCCCTGTGGGAGCGAGTCCCACATTCCCCCCTCTCCCCGTGGGAGCGACTCCCACATTCCTCCCCCCCTCCCTGTTGGAGGGAGTCCCACATTCTCCCCACTCCTCATGGGAGCGAGTCCCACATTCTCCCCACTCCCCCGTGGGAGCGAGTCCCACATTCTCCCCCACTCCCTGTGGGAGGGAGTCCCACATTCTCCCCACTCCACCTGGGAGCGTGTCCCACATTCTCCCCACTCCCTGTGGGAGCGAGTCCCACATTCTGCCCCCTCCCTGTGGGAGCGAGTCTCACATTCTCCCCCACTCCCTGTGGGAGCGGGTCCCACATTCTCCCCCACTCCTCATGGGAGCGAGTCCTACATTCTCCCCACTCCCCGTGGGAGCAAGTCCCACATTCCTCCCCCCTCCCTGTGGGAGCGAGTCCCACATTCTCCCCCACTCCACGTGGGAGGGAGTCCCACATTCTCCCCACTCCCTGTGGGAGGGAGTCCCACATTCTCCCCACTCCACCTGGGAGCGAGTCCCACATTCTCCCCACTCCCTGTGGGAGCGAGTCCCACATTCTGCCCCCCTCCCTGTGGGAGCGAGTCCCACATTCTCCCCACTCCACGTGGGAGGGAGTCCCACATTCTCCCCACTCCCTGTGGGAGAGAGTCCCACATTCTCCCCACTCCCTGTGGGAGAGAGTCCCACATTCTCCCCACTCCCTGTGGGAGCGAGTCCCACATTCTCCCCACTCCCTGTGGGAGCGAGTCCCACATTCTCCCCACACCCCCCATGGGAGCGAGTCCCACATTCTCCCCACTCCCCTGTGGCCCCGTGGGAGCGACTCCCACATTCTCCCCCCTCCCTGTGGGAGGGAGTCCCACATTCCCCCCTCTCCCCTGTGGGAGCGAGTCCACATTACCCCCTCTCCCTGTGGGAGCGAGTCCCACAGTCCCCCCTCTCCCCGTTGGAGCGACTCCCACATTCTCCCCCCTCCCTCTGGGAGGGAGTCCCACATTCTCCCCACTCCTCATGGGAGCGAGTCCCACATTCTCCCCACTCCCCGTGGGAGCGAGTCCCACATTCCCCCCTCTCCCTGTGGGAGCGAGTCCCACATTCCCCCCTCTCCCCGTGGGAGCCGACTCCCACATTCCCCCCTCTCCCCGTGGGAGCGAACTCCCACATTCTCCCCCCTCCCTGTGGGAGGGAGTCCCACATTCCCCCTCTCCCTGTGGGAGCGAGTCCCACATTACCCCCTCTCCCTGTGGGAGCGAGTCCCACATTCCCCCTCTCCCCGTGGGAGCGACTCCCACATTCTCCCCCCTCCCTGTGGGAGGGAGTCCACATTCTCCCCACTCCTCATGGGAGCGAGTCCCACATTCTCCCCACTCCCCTTGGGAGCGAGTCCCACATTCTCCCCACTCCCCGTGGGAGCAAAATCCCACATTCTCCCCCCTCCCTGTGGGAGCGAGTCCCACATTCTCCCCACTCCACGTGGCAGGGAGTCCCACATTCTCCCCACTCCCTGTGGGAGGGAGTCCCACATTCTCCCCACTCCTGTGAGAGCGAGTCCCACATTCTCCCACTCCACCTGGGAGCGAGTCCCACATTCCCCCCTCTCCCTGTGGGAGCGAGTCCCACATTCTCCCCACTCCCCGTGGGAGCGAGTCCCATATTCTCCCCACTCCCTGTGGGAGAGGAGGTCCCACATTCTCCACACTCCCTGTGGGAGCGATTCAACATTCTCCCCACACCCCATGGGAGCGAGTCCCACATTCTCCCCACTCCCCCGTGGGAGCGAGTCCCACATTCTCCCCACTCCCCGTGGGAGCGAGTCCCCACATTCTCCCCACTCCACCCGTGGGAGGCGAGTCCCACATTCTCCCCACTCCCCGTGGGAGCGAGTCCCACATTCTCCCCACTCCCCGTGGGAGCGAGTCCCACATTCTCCCCACTCCCCGTGGGAGAGAGTCCCACATTCTCCCCACTCCCTGTGGGAGAGAGTCCCACATTCTCCCCACTCCCTGTGGGAGCGAGTCCCACATTCTCCCCACTCCCGTGGGAGCGAGTCCCACATTCTGCCCCCTCCCTGTGGGAGCGAGTCCCACATTCTCCCCACTCCACGTGGGAGGGGAGGTCCCACATTCTCCCCACTCCCTGTGGGAGAGAGTCCCACATTCTCCCCACTCCCTGTGGGAGAGAGTCCCACATTCTCCCCACTCCCTGTGGGAGCGAGTCCCACATTCTCCCCACTCCCTGTGGGAGCGAGTCCCACATTCTCCCCACACCCCCATGGGAGCGAGTCCCACATTCTCCCCACTCCCCTGTGGGAGCGACTCCCACATTCCCCCCTCTCCCCGTGGGAGCGACTCCCACATACTCCCCCCTCCCCCTGTGGGAGGGAGTCCCACATTCCCCCCTCTCCCTGTGGGAGCGAGTCCCACATTACCCCCTCTCCCTGTGGGAGCGAGTCCCACAGTCCCCCCTCTCCCCGTGGGAGCGACTCCCACATTTCTCCCCCCTCCCTCTGGGAGGGAGTCCCACATTCTCCCCACTCCTCATGGGGCGAGTCCCACATTCTCCCCACTCCCCGTGGGAGCGAGTCCCACATTCCCCCCTCTCCCTGTGGGAGCGAGTCCCACATTCCCCCCTCTCCCCCGTGGGAGAGACTCCCACATTCCCCCCTCTCCCCCGTCCGCGGGAGCGACTCCCACATTCTCCCCCCTCCCTGTGGGAGGGAGGAGTCCCACATTCCCCACCCTCTCCCTGTGGGAGCGAGTCCCACATTACCCCCTCTCCCTGTGGGAGCGAGTCCCACATTCCCCCTCTCCCCGTGGGAGCGACTCCCACATTCTCCCCCCCTCCCTGTGGGAGGGAGTCCCACATTCTCCCCACTCCTCATGGGAGCGAGTCCCACATTCTCCCCACTCCCCGTGGAGCGAGTCCCCACATTCTCCCCACTCCCCGTGGGAGCAAGTCCCACATTCTCCCCCCCTCCCTGTGGGAGCGAGTCCCACATTCTCCCCACTCCACGTGGCAGGGAGTCCCACATTCTCCCCACTCCCTGTGGGAGGAGTCCCACATTCTCCCCACTCCCTGTGAGAGCGAGTCCCACATTCTCCCCACTCCACCTGGGGAGCGAGTCCCACATTCCTCCCCACACCCTGTGGGAGCGAGTCCCACATTCTGCCCCCTCCCTGTGGGAGCGAGTCCCACATTCTCCCCACTCCCTGTGGGAGCGAGTCCCACATTCTCCCGCCTCCCTGTGGGAGCGAGTCCCACATTCTCCCACTCCACGTGGGAGGGAGTCCCACATTCTCCCCACTCCCTGTTGGAGGGAGTCCCACATTCCCCCCACTCCCTGTGAGAGCGAGTCCCCACATTCTCCCCACTCCCCTGTGGGAGAGAGTCCCCACATTCTCCCCACTCCCCGTGGGAGCGAGTCCCCACATTCTCCCCACTCCCCATGGGAGCGAGTCCCACATTCTCCCCACTCCCTGTGGGAGCGAGTCCCACATTCTCCCCACTCCCCGTGGGAGCGAGTCCCACATTCTCCCCACTCCTCATGGGAGCGAGTCCCACATTCTCCCCTCTCCCTGTGGAGCGACTCCCACATTCTCCCCACTCCCCTGTGGGAGAGAGTCCACATTCCTCCGCACTCCTTGTGGGAGCGAGTCCCCACATTCCCCCCCTCTCCCTGTGGGAGCGAGTCTCACATTCCCCCCTCTCCCCGTGGGAGCGACTCCCACATTCCCCCCTCTCCCCGTGGGAGCGACTCCCACATTTCTCCTCCCTCCCTGTGGGAGGGAGTCCCACATTCCCCCCTCTCCCTATGGGAGCGATTCAACATTCTCCCCACACCCCATGGAGCGAGTCCCACATTCTCCCCACTCCCCTGTGGGAGCGAGTCCCACATTCTGCCCCCTCCCTGTGGGAGCGAGTCCCACATTCTCCCCACTCCCTGTGGGAGCGAGTCCCACATTCTCCCCCACTCCCCAGTGGGAGAGAGTCCCACATTCTCCCCACTCCCCGTGGGAGCGAGTCCCACATTCTCCCCACTCCCCGTGGGAGCGAGTCCCACATTCTCCCCAGTCCCTGTGGGAAGGGAGTCCCACATTCTCCCCCACTCCTCATGGGAGCGAGTCCCACATTCTCCCCACTCCCCTGTGGGAGCGCGTCCCCACATTCTCCCCACTCCCCGTGGGAGCGAGTCTCCCACATTCTGCCCCCTCCCTGTGGGAGCGAGTCCCACATTCTCCCCCAACTCCCTGTGGGAGAGAGTCCCACATTCTCCCCACTCCCCGTGGGAGCGAGTCCCATATTCTCCCCACTCCCTGTGGGAGAGAGTCCCACATTCTCCCCACTCCCTGTGGGAGCGATTCAACATTCTCCCCACAACCCCATGGGAGCGAGTCCCACATTCTCCCCACTCCCCCTGTGGGAGCGAGTCCCACATTCTCCCCACTCCCCGTGGGAGCGAGTCCCACATTCTCCCCACTCCCTGTGGGAGAGAGTCCCACATTCTCCCCCCCTCCCTGTGGGAGCGAGTCCCACATTCTCCCCAGTCCCCGTGGGAGCGAGTCCCACATTCCCCCCCTCTCCCCGTGGGAGCGACTCCCACATTCTCCCCACTCCCCGTGGAAGCGAGTCCCACATTCTCCCCCTCTCCCTGTGGGAGGGAAGTCCCACATTCTCCCCCACTCCCCGTGGGAGCGAGTCCACATTCCCCCCTCTCCCTGTGGGAGCGAGTCCCACATTCCCCCCCTCTCCCCGTGGGAGCGACTCCCACATTCTCCCCCCCTCACTGTGGGAGAGAGTCCCACATTCTCCCCACTTCCACTCCCCGTGGGAGCGAGTCCCACATTCTCCCCACTCCCTGTGGGAGCGAGTCCCACATTCCCCCCCTCTCCCTGTGTGAGCGAAGTCCCACATTCCCCCCTCTCCCCGTGGGAGCGACTCCCACATTCTCCCCCCCCTCCCTGTGGGAGGGAGTCCCACATTCTCCCCACTCCTCATGGGAGCGAAGTGTCCCACCTTCTCCCCACTCCCCCGTGGGAGCGAGTCCCACAATTCCCCCACTCCCCATGGGAGCGACTCCCACATTCTCCCCCCTCCCTGTGGGAGCGAGTCCCACATTCTCCCCACTCCCTGTGGGAGCGACTCCCGCATTCTCCCCACTCCCCGTGGGATCGAGTCCCACATTCTCCCCACTCCCCGTGGGGAGCAAGTCCCACATTCTCCCCACTCCCTGTGGAGCGACTCCCACATTCTCCCCACTCCCCGTGGGAGCGAGTCCCACATTCTCCCCACTCCCCGTGGAGCAAGTCCCACATTCTCCCCACTCCCTGTGGGAGCGAGTCCCACATTCTCCCCACTCCCCGTGGGAGCGACTCCACATTCTCCCCACTCCCCCGTGGGAGCGACTCCACATTCCCCCCTCTCCCCGTGGGAGCGACTCCCACATTCTCCCCCCTCCCTGTGGGAGGGAGTCCCACATTCCCCCCTCTCCCTGTGGGAGCGAGTCCCACATTACCCCCTCTCCCTGTGGGAGCGAGTCCCACATTCCCCCTCCCCGTGGGAGCGACTCCACATTCTCCCCCTTCCCTGTGGGAGGAGTCCCACATTCTCCCCACTTCCTCATGGGAGCGAGTCCCAAATTCTCCCCACTCCCCGTGGGAGCGAGTCCCACATTCTCCCCACTCCCCGTGGGGAGCAAGTCCCACATTCTCCCCCCCTCCCTGTGGGAGCGAGTCCCACATTTCTCCCCCACTCACGTGGAGGGAGTCCCACATTCTCCCCACTCCTGTGGGAGGGAGTCCCACATTCTCCCCACTCCCCTGTGAGAGCGAGTCCCACATTCTCCCCACTCCACCTGGGGAGCGACTCCCACATTCCTCCCCCCTCCCTGTGGGAGCGAGTCCCACATTCCCCCCTCTCCCTCTGGGAGCAAGTCCCACATTCTCCCCCCTCCCTGTGGGAGCGAGTCCCACATTTTCCCCACTCCACGTGGCAGGGAGTCCCACATTCTCCCCACTCCCTGTGGGAGGGAGTCCCACATTCTCCCCCACTCCCTGTGAGATGCGAGTCCCACATTCTCCCCACTCCACCTGGGAGCGAGTCCCACATTCTCCCCCCTCCCTGTGGGAGCGAGTCCCACATTCTCCCCACTCCACGTGGGAGGGAGTCCCACATTCTCCCCACTCCCTGTGGGAGGGAGTCCCACATTCCCCCCACTCCCTGTGAGAGCGAAAAGTCCCACATTCTCCCCACTCACTGTGGGAGCGAGTCCCACATTCTGCCCCCTCCCTGTGGGAGCGAGTCCCACATTCTCCGCACTCCCTGTGGGAGCGAGTCCCACATTCTCCCCACTCCCTGTGGGAGAGAGTCCCACATTCTCCCCACTCCCCGTGGGAGCGAGTCCCACATTCTCCCCACTCCCCATGGGAGCGAGTCCCACATTCTCCCCACTCCCTGTGGGAGCGAGTCCCACATTCTCCCCACTCCCCGTGGGAGCGAGTCCCACATTCTCCCCACTCCTCATGGGAGCGAGTCCCACATTCTCCCCTCTCCCTGTGGAGCGACTCCCACATTCTCCCCACTCCCCTGTGGGAGAGAGTCCCACATTCTCCGCACTCCCTGTGGGAGCGAGTCCCACATTCCCCCCTCTCCCTGTGGGAGCGATTCTCACATTCCCCCCTCTCCCCGTGGGAGCGACTCCCACATTCCCCCCTCTCCCCGTGGGAGCGACTCCCACATTCTCCCCCCTCCCTGTGGGAGGGAGTCCCACATTCCCCCCTCTCCCTGTGGGAGCGATTCAACATTCTCCCCACACCCCATGGGAGCGAGTCCCACATTCTCCCCACTCCCCTGTGGGAGCGAGTCCCACATTCTGCCCCCTCCCTGTGGGAGCGAGTCCCACATTCTCCCCACTCCCTGTGGGAGCGAGTCCCACATTCTCCCCACTCCCTGTGGGAGAGAGTCCCACATTCTCCCCACTCCCCGTGGGAGCGAGTCCCATATTCTCCCCACTCCCTGTGGGAGAGAGTCCCACATTCTCCCCACTCCGTGTGGGAGCGATTCAACATTCTCCCCACACCCCATGGGAGCGAGTCCCACATTCTCCCCACTCCCCGTGGGAGCGAGTCCCACATTCTCCCCACTCCCCGTGGGAGCGAGTCCCACATTCTCCCCAGTCCCTGTGGGAGGGAGTCCCACATTCTCCCCACTCCTCATAGGAGCGAGTCCCACATTCTCCCCACTCCCCTGTGGGAGCGCGTCCCACATTCTCCCCACTCCCCGTGGGAGCGAGTCCCACATTCTGCCCCCTCCCTGTGGGAGCGAGTCCCACATTCTCCCCACTCCCTGTGGGAGAGAGTCCCACATTCTCCCCACTCCCCGTGGGAGCGAGTCCCATATTCTCCCCACTCCCTGTGGGAGAGAGTCCCACATTCTCCCCACTCCCTGTGGGAGCGATTCAACATTCTCCCCACACCCCATGGGAGCGAGTCCCACATTCTCCCCACTCCCCTGTGGGAGCGAGTCCCACATTCTCCCCACTCCCCGTGGGAGCGAGTCCCACATTCTCCCCACTCCCTGTGGGAGAGAGTCCCACATTCTCCCCCCCTCCCTGTGGGAGCGAGTCCCACATTCTCCCCAGTCCCCGTGGGAGCGAGTCCCACATTCCCCCCTCTCCCCGTGGGAGCGACTCCCACATTCTCCCCACTCCCCGTGGAAGCGAGTCCCACATTCTCCCCTCTCCCTGTGGGAGGGAGTCCCACATTCTCCCCACTCCCCGTGGGAGCGAGTCCCACATTCCCCCCTCTCCCTGTGGGAGCGAGTCCCACATTCCCCCCTCTCCCCGTGGGAGCGACTCCCACATTCTCCCCCCTCACTGTGGGAGAGAGTCCCACATTCTCCCCACTCCCCGTGGGAGCGAGTCCCACATTCTCCCCACTCCCTGTGGGAGCGAGTCCCACATTCCCCCCTCTCCCTGTGTGAGCGAGTCCCACATTCCCCCCTCTCCCCGTGGGAGCGACTCCCACATTCTCCCCCCCCTCCCTGTGGGAGGGAGTCCCACATTCTCCCCACTCCTCATGGGAGCGTGTCCCACCTTCTCCCCACTCCCCGTGGGAGCGAGTCCCACATTCTCCCCACTCCCCGTGGGAGCAAGTCCCACATTCTCCCCACTCCGTGTGGGAGCGAGTCCCACATTCTCCCCACTCCCCGTGGGAGCAAGTCCCACATTCTCCCCACTCCCTGTGGGAGCGAGTCCCACATTCTCCCCACTCCCCGTGGGAGCGACTCCCACATTCTCCCCACTCCCCGTGGGAGCGAGTTCCACATTCTCCCCTCTCCCTGTGGGAGCGAGTCCCACATTCTCCCCACTCCCTGTGGGAGCGAGTCCCACATTATCCCCACTCCCCGTGGGAGCGAGTCCCACATTCTCCCATCTCCCCGTGGGAGCGAGTCCCACATTCTCCCCTCTCCCTGTGGGAGCGAGTCCCACATTCTCGATCAATACCCGAAAATCACTAATAAATCTAATGGGGAATTCAGGAACCTCTTTCCCCAGAGAGACATCGGGTTTCACAGAAAGAAGCCTTCGGCCCATCGAGTCTGTGCCGGCCGCAAGTTCCTTCCTCCACCCCCACTTCAGGCAGATATTCCGGACTCCCCCCCCCCCCCCCCCCCCCCCCCCCCCCCCCGTCCGGGGGAAAAGGTTTTTCCTCACATCCCCTCTAAACCTCCCGCCCCCTCACCTTAAATCTCTGCCCCCTGGTCACTGAGCCCTCCACCAAGGGGAAAAGTTTCTTCCTGTCGACTCTCTCTGTGCCCCTCACAATTTTATACATCTCCATCACGTCCCCCCTCAGTCTCCTCTGCTCCAAGGACAACAACCCCAGTCTATCCAATCTCTCTTCATAACTAACACTCTCCAGCCCCGGCAACATCCTGGTCAATCTCCTCCGCACCCTTTCCAGTGTAATCATGTCCCTTGAAGAATGGGGTGAATGTGGGACTCGCTCCCACAGGGAGTGGGGAGAGTGTGGGACTCGCTCCCACAGGGACTGGGGAGAATGTGGGACTCGTTCCCACAGGGACTGGGGAGAATGTGGGGCTCACTCCCACAGGGAGTGGGGAGAGTGTGGGACTAGCTCCCACAGGGAGTGGGGAGAATGTGGGACTCGCTCCCACAGGGAGAGGGGAGAATGTGGGACTCACTCCTACAGGGAGTGGGGAGAACGTGGGACTCGCTCCCACAGGGAGTGGGGAGAATGTGGGACTCACTCCCACAGGGAGGGTGAGAATGTGGGACTTGCTCCCACGGGGAGTGGGGAGAGTGTGGGACTCGCTCCCACAGGGAGAGGGGAGAATGTGGGACTCACTCCAACACGGAGTGGGGAGAACGTGGGACTCGCTCCCACAGGGAGTGGGGAGAGTGTGGGACTCGCTCCCACAGGGAGAGGGGAGAATGTGGGACTCACTCCTACAGGGAGTGGGGAGAACGTGGGACTCGCTCCCACAGGGAGTGGGGAGAGTGTGGGACTCACTCCCACAGGGAGTGGGGAGAACGTGGGACTCACTCCCACAGGGAGTGGGGAGAACGTGGGACTCACTCCCACGGGGAGTGGGCAGAATGTGGGACTCGCTCCCACAGGGAGTGGGGAGTGTGTGGGACTCGCTCTCACGGGGAGTGGGGAGAATGTGGGAGTCGCTCCCACGGGGAGTGGGGAGAATGTGGGACTCGCTCCCACAGGGAGAGGGGAGAATGTGGGACTCGCTCCCATGGGGAGTGGGGAGAATGTGGGAGTCGCTCCCACAGGGAGAGGGGAGAATGTGGGAGTCGCTCCCACGGGGCGTGGGGAGAATGTGGGACTCGCTCCCACGGGGAGTGGGGAGAATGTGCGAGGAGGGCTGGATGAACACATGAGAGAGAGAGTAATAGAAGGATTTGCTGATAGAGCGAGGGAGGGAGGGGGGAGGGGAGGAGGCTGGTGTGGAGCAGAGACACCAGCACCGAGCAGATGGGCCGAATGGCCAGATTCTGTGCTGGGAAGACAGTGGGTTGGACTCTTGTTCTGCCGCATTTCTCCCTCCCGTGGTGGTGTGAGATGTGCAGCATCGCCAATCACCTCCGCCTTGTGGTCGCTGCTCTTCCCCACTCCCTGGACACCAGGATGAAATGGGGGAGCCGCGAGCTGTTTGGTCAGGAAGCCGGGGAGGTGGGCGTGTGGAGGGTCACCTCTTATCGTTATAAATTAGCAATATTTTGAAAGATTTTGCCTGTACGGCCTTGTAGGAAGTCCCACTTCGCCGGCTCATTGGCTGAATGACCCACAAAGGTGCTTGCCCGCCAGATGTAATGGCGGAGGAGTTGCAGGATAGGCCAGTCTCATTCATAGGCGTGGCTTCCAGCCAGAGCTACACATGCCCCACAATCTGGCGGGCCGGAGTCCTGCCCAGCATTTCCCACCTGCAGGGTAACTTTGCAAACCTGCCCCCTGCAACCTTAGGGAGAAGAGAAGCAGAAAGACGAGGACCTTTAGATATTGAGTTCCTTTTGGCAACGCATGTCCTACACAAGGTCCTTTTGAGTGAACTTTGGCCAGGTCGGTCAAGGCAGCCTTGAGGAGGAGTTTATAGAATGTATCCGCGATAGTTTCCTCGAACAGTATGTAATGGAACCTACGAGGGAACAAGCGGTCCTAGATCTGGTCCTGTGTAATGAGACAGGATTGATTCAGGATCTCATAGTTAGGGATCCTCTCGGAAGGAGCGATCACAATATGGTGGAATTTAAAATACAGATGGAGGGTGAGAAGGTAAAATCAAGCACTAGTGTTTTGTGCTTAAACAAAGGAGATTACAATGGGATGAGAGAAGAACTAGCTAAGGTAGACTGGGACCAAAGACTTTATAGTGAAACAGTTGAGGAACAGTGGAGAACCTTCCAAGTGATTTTTCACAGTGCCCAGCAAAGGTTTATACCAACAAATAGGAAGGACGGTAAAAAGAGGGAAAATCGACAGTGGATATCTAAGGAAATAAGGGAGAGTGTCAAAATTGAAGGAAAAAACATACAAAGTAGCAAAGATTAGTGGGAGACTAGAGGACTGGGAAATATTTAGGGGGCAACAGAAAGCTACTAAAAAAGCTATAAAGACGAGTAAGATAGATTATGAGAGTAAACTTGCTCAGAATATAAAAACAGATAGTAAAAGTTTCTACAAATACATAAAACAAAAAAGAGTGGCTAAGGTAAATATTGGTCCTTTAGAGGATGAGAAGGGAGATTTAATAATGGGAGATGAGGAAATGGCTGAGGAACTGAACAGGTTTTTTGGGTCGGTCTTCACAGTGGAAGACACAAATAACATGCCAGTGACTGATGGAAATGAGGCTATGACAGGTGAGGACCTTGAGAGGATTGATATCACCAAGGAGGGAGTGATGGGCAAGCTAATGGGGCTAAAGGTAGACAAGTCTCCTGGCCCTGATTGAATGCATCCCAGAGTGCTAAAAGAGATGGCTAGGGAAATTGCAAATGCACTAGTGATAATTTACCAAAATTCACTAGACTCTGGGGTGGTCCCAGCGGATTGGAAATTAGCAAACGTGACACCACTGTTTAAAAACGGAGGTAGGGAGAAAGCGGGTAATTATAGGCCAGTGAGCTTAACTTCGGTAGTAGGGAAGATGCTGGAATCTATCATCAAGGAAGAAATAGCGAGGCATCTGGATGGGAATTGTCCCATTGGGCAGACGCAGCGTGGGTTCATAAAGGGCAGGTCGTGCCTAACTAATTTAGTGGAATTTTTTGAGGACATTAACAGTGCGGTAGATAACGGGGAGCCAATGGATGAGGTATATCTGGATTTCCAGAAAGCCTTTGACAAGGTGCCACACAAAAGGTTGTTGCATAAGATAAAGATGCATGGCATTAAGGGGAAAGTAGGAGCATGGATAGAGGATTGGTTAATTAATAGAAAGCAAAGAGTGGGGATTAATGGGTGTTTCTCTGGTTGGCAATCAGTAGCTAGTGGTGTCCCTCAGGGATCAGTGTTGGGCCCACAACTGTTCACAATTTACATAGATGATTTGGAGTTGGGGACCAAGGGCAATGTGTCCAAGTTTGCAGACGACACTAAGATAAGTGGTAAAGCAAAAAGTGCAGAGGATACTGGAAGTCTGCAGAGGGATTTGGATAGGCTAAGTGAATGGGCTAGGGTCTGGCAGATGGAATACAATGTTGACAAATGTGAGGTTATCCATTTTGGTAAGAATAACGGCAAAAGGGATTATTATTTTAATGATAAAATATTAAAACATGCTGCTGTGCAGAGAGACCTGGGTGTGCTAGTGCACGAGTCGCAAAAAGTTGGTTTTCAGGTGCAACAGGTGATTAAGAAGGCAAATGGAATTTTGTCCTTCATTGCTAGTGGGATGGAGTTTAAGACTAGGGAGGTTATGCTGCAATTGTATAAGGTGTTAGTGAGGCCACACCTGGAGTATTGTGTTCAGTTTTGGTCTCCTTACTTGAGAAAGGACGTACTGGCACTGGAGGGTGTGCAGAGGAGATTCACGAGGTTAATCCCAGAGCTGAAGGGGTTGGATTACGAGGAGAGGTTGAGTAGACTGGGACTGTACTCGTTGGAATTTGGAAGGATGAGGGGGGATCTTATAGAAACATATAAGATTATGAAGGGAATAGATAGGATAGATGCGGGCAGGTTGTTTCCACTGGCGGGTGAAAGCAGAACTAGGGGGCATAGCCTCAAAATAAGGGGAAGTAGATTTAGGACTGAGTTTAGGAGGAACTTCTTCACCAAAGGGTTGTGAATCTCTGGAATTCCTTGCCCAGTGAAGCAGTAGAGGCTCCTTCATTAAATGTTTTTAAGATAAAGATAGATAGTTTTTTGAAGAATAAAGGGATTAAGGGTTATGGTGTCCGGGCCGGAAAGTGGAGCTGAGTCCACAAAAGATCAGCCATGATCTCATTGAATGGTGGAGCAGGCTCGAGGGGCCAGATGGCCCACTCCTGCTCCTAGTTCTTATGTTTATAATAATTTGGCTGGCTGGTCAACATTAGGTGTTTCGCTGTGCTCTCCACGCCCCGCCCACTGCCATATTATTCGAGGGGACTTTGTTCTTTCAGTATCTTGGACAACACTCTACCCCATCCCAGACCTCCAAAAGCAGATGGGCCGGGCTATCTGGCCCACTGACAGCTCGTGGCCTCTCACTGCGCACAAAATGGTGCCACGCTCGCTTAATGTGGCCGCCGCTTCGAGGCCGATTTCGAGTGGCTCTGGACTGTCACTGAGGGGGCCGAGGCGGGGCCCGCTCGATATTCCATGTCTGGCTCCAACGCTGAGTCGAAACATTGTCCGAAACGCAGGGACTTTCCGAAGGACAAGTGCGGGAAGAGGGGCGAGTTTGTGGGGGTTACGGTGGAGGCGAGTGGGAGAAGCTGGTGTGGGGGGAGCGAGGCTAAATGAGGCCCCACTTTCAAGGGGACAGTGCAGAACGCTGAATGACTGCGCCGTGCGATTCGAGGATTCTGCCTCTGGGACCGTCTACAATGCTGCTCAATACCCTGACCCCGAAGGGCCCACACTCTCCATCCTTTGCCACCTATCGCGCCATACGGACTGTGTTATGCCACATTCACGAATCCCGTTGGAATCCCAAGGTCCCGCTCTGCCAATGTCACTCAGCTTCTAAATGAATCAGCCTGATCGGTCGCTCTGGACGAATGATCCCAGAGGCCTGTGATCGACGAAATGGTTTAATGTACACGTCTCCATCACAGATCTGATTTGCTTTCTCTCTTCCGCAGAATCCTCCCAAGATCCCAGCCCCGGGAAGGGGAGGCAGCCACTTCAGGGTAGGCCAGGATTGCTGCCCATGGGGGCGTGCACCTACACTCCGTACCTGCTTCCTGGAGTAGTAGACATTGTTGAGAAACCGCCTCATGTAGCGTCTCATGTTGTGCCCCATAAATTGTTTGCCTGGATTGACGTCTATAAATGTTTTACACTTATTTTTGAATCTGGTAAATACTGTGAGTTTTTCCGCATATGTTGATTTGTCTAAAATCGTTAGTGTTTAATAAACTGCAAGAACCGAGCAGAGAGGACATTGCTACATGGTCACCAATAGAGTTACATGGTCACCAACAGAGTTACATGATCACTAACAGAGCTACGTGATCACTAATAGAGTTAAATGATCACCAATAGAGTTACATGATCACCAATAGAGTTAAATGATCACTAATAGAGTTAAATGATCACCAATAGAGTTACATGATCACTAATAGAGTTAAATGATCACTAATAGAGCTACGTGATCACTAATAGAGTTAAATGATCACTAATAGAGTTAAATGATCACTAATAGAGCTACGTGATCACTAATAGAGTTAAATGATCACTAATAGAGTTACATGATCACTAACAGAGCTGTATGATCACTAACAGAGCTATATGATCACTAACAGAGCTACATGATCACTAACAGAGCTGCATGATCACTAATAGAGTTACATGATCACTAATAGAGTTACATGATCACCAATAGAGCTACATGATCACCAATAGAGTTACATGATCACTAATAGAGTTACATGATCACCAATAGAGATCCATGATCACTAATAGAGTTAAATGATCACCAATAGAGTTAAATGATCACCAATAGAGTTAAATGATCACTAATAGAGTTAAATGATCACCAATAGAGTTAAATGATCACCAATAGAGATCCATGATCACTAATAGAGTTAAATGATCACCAATAGAGTTAAATGATCACCAATAGAGTTAAATGATCACCAATAGAGCTGCATGATCACTAATAGAGTTAAATGATCACTAATAGAGTTAAATGATCACCAATAGAGTTAAATGATCACCAATAGAGTTACATGATCACTAACAGAGCTACATGATCATTAATAGAGTTACATGATCACCAATAGAGTTACATGATCACTAACAGAGCTACATGATCACTAATAGAGCTGCATGATCACAAATAGAGTTAAATGATCACCAATAGAGTTAAATGATCACTAACAGAGTTAAATGATCACAAATAGAGTTAAATGATCACCAATAGAGTTAAATGATCACTAATAGAGTTAAATGATCACCAATAGAGTTAAATGATCACCAATAGAGCTGCATGATCACTAATAGAGTTAAATGATCACTAATAGAGTTACATGATCACTAATAGAGTTAAATGATCACTAATAGAGTTACATGATCACTAATAGAGTTAAATGATCACCAATAGAGCTGCATGATCACTAATAGAGTTAAATGATCACTAATAGAGTTAAATGATCACCAATAGAGTTAAATGATCACCAATAGAGTTAAATGATCACCAATAGAGCTGCATGATCACTAATAGAGTTAAATGATCACCAATAGAGTTAAATGATCACCAATAGAGTTAAATGATCACCAATAGAGCTGCATGATCACTAATAGAGTTAAATGATCACTAATAGAGTTACATGATCACTAATAGAGTTAAATGATCACTAATAGAGTTACATGATCACTAATAGGGTTAAATGATCACCAATAGAGCTGCATGATCACTAATAGAGTTAAATGATCACCAATAGAGTTAAATGATCACTAATAGAGCTGCATGATCACCAATAGAGTTAAATGATCACTAATAGAGTTAAATGATCACCAATAGAGTTAAATGATCACTAACAGAGTTAAATGATCACCATAGAGCTGCATGATCACTAATAGAGCTACATGATCACTAATAGAGTTAAATGATCACTAATAGAGTTAAATGATCACTAATAGAGTTAAATGATCACCAATAGAGTTAAATGATCACTAATAGAGCTGCATGATCACCAATAGAGTTACATGATCACCAATAGAGTTAAATGATCACCAATAGAGTTAAATGATCACTAATAGAGTTAAATGATCACCAATAGAGTTAAATGATCACTAATAGAGCTGCATGATCACCAATAGAGTTAAATGATCACTAACAGAGTTAAATGATCACCATAGAGCTGCATGATCACTAATAGAGTTAAATGATCACCAATAGAGTTAAATGATCACTAATAGAGCTGCATGATCACCAATAGAGTTAAATGATCACTAATAGAGTTAAATGATCACCAATAGAGTTAAATGATCACTAATAGAGCTGCATGATCACCAATAGAGTTAAATGATCACCAATAGAGTTAAATGATCACTAATAGAGTTACATGATCACCAATAGAGTTAAATGATCACTAATAGAGCTGCATGATCACTAATAGAGTTACATGATCACTAATAGAGTTAAATGATCACCAATAGAGCTGCATGATCACTAATAGAGTTAAATGATCACCAATAGAGTTAAATGATCACTAATAGAGCTGCATGATCACCAATAGAGTTAAATGATCACTAATAGAGTTAAATGATCACCAACAGAGTTAAATGATCACTAATAGAGCTGCATGATCACCAATAGAGTTAAATGATCACTAATAGAGTTAAATGATCACCAATAGAGTTAAATGATCACCAATAGAGTTAAATGATCACTAATAGAGTTAAATGATCACCAATAGAGTTAAATGATCACCAATAGAGTTAAATGATCACCAATAGAGCTGCATGATCACTAATAGAGTTAAATAATCACTAATAGAGTTAAATGATCACCAATAGAGTTAAATGATCACCAATAGAGCTGCATGATCACTAATAGAGTTAAATAATCACTAATAGAGTTAAATGATCACCAATAGAGTTAAATGATCACTAACAGAGCTACATGATCACTAACAGAGTTAAATGATCACTAATAGAGCTGCATGATCACTAATAGAGTTAAATGATCACCAATAGAGTTAAATGATCACTAATAGAGTTACATGATCACCAATAGAGTTAAATGATCACTAATAGAGTTACATGATCACCAATAGAGTTAAATGATCACTAATAGAGTTACATGGTCACTAGTAGAGTTACATGATCACTAATAGAGTTACATGATCACTAACAGAGCTGCATGATCACTAATAGAGTTAAATGATCACTAATAGAGTTACATGGTCACTAGTAGAGTTACATGATCACTAATAGAGTTACATGATCACTAACAGAGCTACATGATCACTAACAGAGTTAAATGATCATTAATAGAGTTACATGATCACCAATAGAGTTAAATGATCACTAATAGAGTTACATGGTCACTAGTAGAGTTACATGATCACCAATAGAGTTACATGATCACTAACAGAGCTGCATGATCATTAATAGAGTTACATGATCACTAATAGAGCTACATGATCACTAACAGAGCTGCATGATCATTAATAGAGTTACATGATCACCAATAGAGCTACATGATCACTAACAGAGCTGCATGATCACTAACAGAGCTACATGATCACTAACAGAGTTACATGTTCACTAATAGAGTTACATGATCACTAACAGAGCTACATGATCACTAATAGAGCTGCATGATCACTAACAGAGTACATGATCACTAATAGACCTACATGATCATTAATAGAGTTACATGATCACCAATAGAGTTACATGATCACTAACAGAGCGACATGATCACTAACAGAGTAACATGATCACCAATAGAGTTACACGATCACTAACAGAGCTGCATGATCACTAACAGAGTACATGATCACCAATAGAGTTACATGATCACTAACAGAGCTACATGATCACTAATAGAGTTACATGATCACTAACAGAGCTGTATGATCACTAACAGAGCTACATGATCACCAATAGAGTTAAATGATCACCAATAGAGTTACATGGTCACTAATAGAGTTACATGATCACTAACAGAGCTACATGATCACTAATAGAGTTACATGGTCACTAATAGAGTTACATGATCACTAACAGAGCTACATGATCACTAACAGAGCTACATGATCACTAATAGAGTTACATGATCACCAATAGAGTTAAATGATCACCAATAGAGTTACATGGTCACTAATAGAGTTACATGATCACTAACAGAGCTGCATGATCATTAATAGAGTTAAATGATCACTAATAGAGTTACATGATCACCAATAGAGTTACATGATCACTAACAGAGCTGTATGATCACTAACAGAGCTACATGATCACCAATAGAGTTAAATGATCACCAATAGAGTTACATGGTCACTAATAGAGTTACATGATCACTAACAGAGCTGCATGATCATTAATAGAGTTAAATGATCACTAATAGAGTTACATGATCACTAATAGAGTTACATGATCACTAACAGAGCTACATGATCACCAATAGAGTTGCATGATCACTAACAGAGTACATGATCACTAATAGTGTTACATGATCACTAACAGAGCTACACAATCACCAATAGAGTTAAATGATCACTAACAGAGCTACATGATCACTAACAGAGCTACATGATCACTAATAGAGTTAAATGATCACTAACAGAGCTACATGATCACTAACAGAGCTACATGATCACTAATAGAGTTACATGATCACCAATAGAGCTGCATGATCACTAATAGAGTTAAATGATCACCAATAGAGTTACATGATCACCAATAGAGCTGCATGATCACTAATAGAGTTAAATGATCACCAATAGAGTTACATGATCACTAATAGAGCTGCATGATCACTAATACAGTTACATGATCACTAATAGAGTTACATGATCACCAATAGAGCTGCATGATCACTAATAGAGTTAAATGATCACCAATAGAGTTACATGATCACCAATAGAGCTGCATGATCACTAATAGAGTTAAATGATCACCAATAGAGTTACATGATCACTAATAGAGCTGCATGATCACTAACAGAGCTACACGATCACTAACAGAGCTACATGATCACCAATAGAGTTACATGATCACTAATAGAGTTACCTGATCACTAATAGAGTTGCATGATCACTAACAGAGCTACATGATCACTAATAGAGTTACATGATCATTAATAGAGTTACATGATCACTAACAGAGTAACATGATCACTAATAGAGTTACATGATCATTAATAGAGTTACATGATCACCAATAGAGTTACATGATCACTAATAGAGTTACATGATCACTAACAGAGTAACATGATCACTAACAGAGTAACATGATCACCAATAGAGTTACATGATCACTAACAGAGCTGCATGATCACTAATAGAGTTAAATGATCACTAATAGAGCCACATGATCACTAATAGAGTTACATGGTCACTAATAGAGTTATATGATCACTAATAGAGTTACATGATCACTAACAGAGCTGCATGATCACTAATAGAGCTACATGATCACTAATAGAGTTAAATGATCACTAATAGAGTTACATGATCACTAACAGAGCTACATGATCACTAATAGAGTTACATGATCACTACCAGAGCTACATGATCACCAAGAGAGTTACATGATCACTAACAGAGCTACATGATCACCAAAAGAGTTACATGATCACTACCAGAGCTACATGATCACCAATAGAGTTACATGATCACTAATAGAGTTACATGATCACTAATAGAGTTAAATGATCACTAATAGAGTTACATGATCACTAACAGAGCTACATGATCACTAATAGAGTTACATGATCACTACCAGAGCTACATGATCACTAATAGAGTTACATGATCACTAATAGAGCTACATGATCACTAATAGAGTTAAATGATCACTAATAGAGTTACATGATCACTAATAGAGCTACATGATCACTAATAGAGTTACATGATCACTAACAGAGCTACATAGAACATAGAACATAGAACATAGAACAATACAGCGCAGTACAGGCCCTTCGGCCCACGATGTTGCACCGAAACAAAAGCCATCTAACCTACGCTATGCCATTATCATCCATATGTTTATCCAATAAACTTTTAAATGCCCTCAATGTTGGCGAGTTCACTACTGTAGCAGGTTGGGCATTCCACGGCCTCACTACTCTTTGCGTAAAGAACCTACCTCTGACCTCTGTCCTATATCTATTACCCCTCAGTTTAAAGTTATGTCCCCTCGTGCCAGCCATATCCATCCGCGGGAGAAGACTCTCACTGTCCACCCTATCCAACCCCCTGATCATTTTGTATGCCTCTATTAAGTCTCCTCTTAACCTTCTTCTCTCCAACGAAAACAACCTCAAGTCCATCAGCCTTTCCTCGTAAGATTTTCCCTCCATACCAGGCAACATCCTGGTAAATCTCCTCTGCACCCGCTCCAAAGCCTCCACGTCCTTCCTATAATGCGGTGACCAGAGCTGTACGCAATACTCCAAATGCGGCCGTACCAGAGTTCTGTACAGCTGCAACATGACCTCCCGACTCCGGAACTCAATCCCTCTACCAATAAAGGCCAACACTCCATAGGCCTTCTTCACAACCCTATCAACCTGGGTGGCAACTTTCAGGGATCTATGTACATGGACACCTAGATCCCTCTGCTCATCCACACTTTCAAGAACTTTACCATTAGCCAAATATTCCGCATTCCTGTTATTCCTTCCAAAGTGAATCACCTCACACTTCTCTACATTAAACTCCATTTGCCACCTCTCAGCCCAGCTCTGCAGCTTATCTATATCCCTCTGTAACCTGCTACATCCTTCCACACTATCGACAACACCACCGACTTTGGTATCGTCTGCAAATTTACTCACCCACCCTTCTGCGCCTTCCTCTAGGTCATTGATAAAAATGACAAACAGCAACGGCCCCAGAACAGATCCTTGTGGTACTCCACTTGTGACTGTACTCCATTCTGAACATTTCCCATCAACCACCACCCTCTGTCTTCTTTCAGCTAGCCAATTTCTGATCCACATCTCTAAATCACCCTCAATCCCCAGCCTCCGTATTTTCTGCAATAGCCTACCGTGGGGAACCTTATCAAACGCTTTGCTGAAATCCATATACACCACATCAACTGCTCTACCCTCGTCTACCTGTTCAGTCACCTTCTCAAAGAACTCAATAAGGTTTGTGAGGCATGACCTACCCTTCACAAAGCCATGCTGACTATCCCTGATCATATTATTCCTATCTAGATGATTATAAATCTTGTCTCTTATAATCCCCTCCAAGACTTTACCCACTACAGACGTGAGGCTCACCGGTCTCTCGATGCCGGGGTTATCTCTGCTCCCCTTTTTGAACAAAGGGACCACATTTGCTGTCCTCCAGTCCTCTGGCACTATTCCTGTAGCCAATGATGACATAAGAATCAAAGCCAAACGTCCAGCAATCTCTTCCCTGGCCTCCCAGAGAATCCTAGGATAAATCCCATCAGGTCCCGGGGACTTATCTATTTTCAGCCTGTCCAGAATTGCCAACACCTCTTCCCTACGTACCTCAATGCCATCTATTCTATTAGCCTGGGGCTCAGCATTCTCCTCCACAACATTATCTTTTTCCTGAGTGAATACTGACGAAAAATATTCATTTAGTATCTCGCCTATCTCTTCAGACTCCACACACAATTTCCCATCCCTGTCCTTGACTGGTCCTACTCTTTCCCTAGTCATTCGCTTATTCCTGACATACCTATAGAAAGCTTTTGGGTTTTCCTTGATCCTTCCTGCCAAATACTTCTCATGTCCCCTCCTTGCTCGTCTTAGCTCTCTCTTTAGATCCTTCCTCGCTACCTTGTAACTATCCATCGCCCCAACTGAAACTTCACACCTCATCTTCACATAGGCCTCCTTCTTCCTCTTAACAAGAGATTCCACTTCCTTGGTAAACCACGGTTCCCTCGCTCGACGCCTTCCTCCCTGTCTGACCGGTACATACTTATCAAGAACACGCAGTAGCTGATCCTTGAACAAGCCCCACTTATCCAGTGTGCCCAACACTTGCAGCCTACTTCTCCACCTTATCCCCCCCCAAGTCACGTCTAATGGCATCATAATTGCCCTTCCCCCAGCTATAACTCTTGCCCTGCGGTGTATACTTATCCCTTTCCATCATTAACGTAAACGTCACCGAATTGTGGTCACTGTCCCCAAAGTGCTCTCCTACCTCCAAATCCAACACCTGGCCTGGTTCATTACCCAAAACCAAATCCAACGTGGCCTCGCCTCTTGTTGGCCTGTCAACATATTGTTTCAGGAAACCCTCCTGCACACACTGTACAAAAAACGACCCATCTATTGTACTCGAACTATATCTTTTCCAGTCAATATTTGGAAAGTTAAAGTCTCCCATAATAACTACCCTGTTACTTTCGCTCATATCCAGAATCATCTTCGCCATCCTTTCCTCTACATCCCTAGAACTATTAGGAGGCCTATAAAAAACTCCCAACAGGGTGACCTCTCCTTTCCTGTTTCTAACTTCAGCCCATACTACCTCGGAAGAAGAGTCCCCATCTAGCATCCTCTCCGCCACCGTAATACTGCTCTTGACTAGCAGCGCCACACCTCCCCCTCTTTTGCCTCCTTCTCTGAGCTTACTAAAACACTTAAACCCCGGAACCTGCAACATCCATTCCTGTCCCTGCTCTAACCATGTCTCCGAAATGGCCACAACATCGAAGTCCCAGGTACCAACCCATGCTGCCAGTTCCCCTACCTTATTTCGTATACTCCTGGCATTGAAGTAGACACACTTCAAACCACCTACCTGAACACTGGCCCCCTCCTGCGACGTCAAATCTGTGCTCCTGACCTCTATACTCTCATTCTCCCTTACCCTAAAACTACAATCCAGGTTCCCATGCCCCTGCTGCATTAGTTTAAACCCCCCCAAAGAGCACTAACAAATCTCCCCCCCAGGATATTTGTGCCCCTCAGGTTCAGATGTAGACCATCCTGTCTGTAGAGGTCCCACCTTCCCTAGAAAGAGCCCCAGTTATCCAGAAATCTGAATCCCTCCCGCCTGCACCATCCCTGTAGCCACGTGTTTAAATGCCCTCTCTCCCTATTCCTCATCTCACTATCACGTGGCACGGGCAACAACCCAGAGATAACAACTCTGTTTGTTCTAGTTCTGAGCTTCCATCCTAGCTCCCTGAAAGCCTGCCTGACATCCTTGTCCCCTTTCCTATCTATGTCGTTAGTGCCAATGTGGACCACGACTTGGGGCTGCTCCCCCTCCCCCCTAAGGACCCGGAAAACACGATCCGAGACATCACGTACCCTTGCACCTGGGAGGCAACATACCAAACGTGAGTCTCTCACGCTCCCACAAAATCTCCTATCTGTGCCCCTGACTATAGAGTCACCAATTACTAATGCTCTGCTCCTCTCCCCCCTTCCCTTCTGAGCAACAGGGACAGACTCCATGCCAGAGGCCCGTACCCCATGGCTTACCCCTGGTAAGTCGTCCCCCCCACAAGTATCCAAAGCGGTATACTTGTTTCTCAGGGGAACGACCGCAGAATTCCACCAGAATTTATTGGTGAGGGTCTTCCCAGACGTCCGCGGGTCGACTTCCTGTTCCGCCTAAAAAACTAATTTAAAAAAAAGAAAAATTCTCAGCTCCTGCTGAAACTGACTAACCAGCTGCTCTCACGCCGCCGAAATCGACTGGCCTGCCCCTGCAAAGACAAGTGCTTTTAAAGGTTGACTTACCTCCCACTAATCACTATTGGGGTTCAAGATCACTAATAGAGATCCATGATCACCAACAGAGTTACATGATCACTAACAGAGCTACATGATCACTAATAGAGCTACATGATCACTAACAGAGCTACATGATCACCAATAGAGTTACATGATCACCAACAGAGTTACATGATCACCAACAGAGTTACATGATCACCAATAGAGTTACATGATCACTAATAGAGCTACATGATCACGAATAGAGCTACATGATCACCAACAGAGTTACATGATCACTAACAGAGCTACATGATCACTAATAGAGCTACATGATCACTAACAGAGCTACATGATCACCAATAGAGTTACATGATCACCAACAGAGTTACATGATCACCAATAGAGTTACATGATCACTAACAGAGCTACATGATCACTAATAGAGCTACATGATCACTAACAGAGCTACATGATCACCAATAGAGTTACATGATCACCAACAGAGTTACATGATCACCAACAGAGTTACATGATCACCAATAGAGTTACATGATCACTAATAGAGCTACATGATCACTAATAGAGCTACATGATCACCAACAGAGTTACATGATCACTAACAGAGCTACATGATCACTAATAGAGCTACATGATCACTAATAGAGATCCATGATCACCAACAGAGCTACATGATCACTAACAGTGTTACATGGTCACTAACAGAGCTGTATGATCACTAATAGAGCTACATGATCACTAACAGAGCTGCATGATCACTAACAGAGCTGCATGATCACTAATAGCGTTAAACGATCACTAATAGAGTTACATGATCACTAACAGAGCTACATGATCACTAATAGAGTTAAATGATCACTAATAGAGCTACATGATCACTAATAGAGTTAAATGATCACTAATAGAGTTACATGATCATTAATAGAGTTAAACGATCACTAATAGAGTTACATGATCACTAATAGAGCTACATGATCACTAATAGAGTTAAATGATCACTAATAGAGCTACATGATCACTAATAGAGCTACATGATCACCAATAGAGTTACATGATCACTAATAGAGTTACATGCTCATTAATAGAGTTAAACGATCACTAATAGAGCTACATGATCACTAACAGAGCTACATGATCACTAACAGAGCTACATGATCACTAATAGAGTTAAATGATCACTAATAGAGTTACATGATCACTAACAGAGCTACATGATCACTAACAGAGCTGCATGATCACCAATAGAGTTACATGATCACTAATAGAGTTACATGATCATTAATAGAGTTAAACGATCACTAATAGAGCTACATGATCACTAATAGAGCTACATGATCACCAATAGAGTTACATGATCACTAATAGAGTTACATGATCATTAATAGAGTTAAACGATCACTAATAGAGTTACATGATCACTAACAGAGCTGCATGATCACTAACAGAGCTACATGATCACTAATAGAGTTAAATGATCACGAATAGAGCTACATGATCACTAACAGAGCTACATGATCACTAACAGAGCTGCATGATCACTAACAGAGCTACATGATCACTAATAGAGTTACATGATCACTAATAGAGTTACATGATCACTAACAGCTACATGATCACTAACAGAGCTGCATGATCACTAATAGAGTTACATGGTCACTAATAGAGTTACATAATCATTAATAGAGTTACATGATCACTAATAGAGTTACATGATCATTAACAGAGCTGCATGGTCACTAATAGAGTTACATGATCACTAATAGAGTTACATGGTCACTAATAGAGTTACATGATCACTAATAGTGTTACATGGTCACTAATAGAGCTACATGATCACTAACAGAGCTGCATGATCACTAACAGAGTTACATGATCACTAACAGAGTTACATGATCACTAACAGCTACATGATCACTAACAGAGCTGCATGATCACTAATAGAGTTACATGGTCACTAATAGAGTTACATAATCATTAATAGAGTTACATGATCACTAATAGAGTTACATGATCATTAACAGAGCTGCATGGTCACTAATAGAGTTACATGATCACTAATAGAGTTACATGGTCACTAATAGAGTTACATGATCACTAATAGTGTTACATGGTCACTAATAGAGCTACATGATCACTAATAGAGATCCATGATCATTAATAGAGTTACATGATCACTAATAGAGTTACATAATCATTAATAGAGTTACATGATCACTAATAGAGTTACATGGTCACTAATAGAGCTACATGATCACAAATAGAGATCCATGTTCATAATATAGAGTTACATGGTCACTAACAGAGCTGCATGATCACTAATAGAGTTACATGGTCACTAATAGAGCTACATGATCACTAATAGAGATCCATGATCATTAATAGAGTTACATGATCACTAATAGAGTTACATAATCATTAATAGAGTTACATGATCACTAATAGAGTTACATGGTCACTAATAGAGCTACATGATCACAAATAGAGATCCATGTTCATAATATAGAGTTACATGGTCACTAATAGAGCTACATGATCACTAATAGAGATCCATGATCATTAATAGAGTTACATGATCACTAATAGAGCTACATGATCACTAATAGAGCTACATGATCACTGATAGAGTTACATAATCATTAATAGAGTTACATGATCACTAATAGAGTTACATGGTCACTAATAGAGCTACATGATCACTAATAGAGATCCATGTTCATAATATAGAGTTACATGGTCACTAATAGAGCTACATGATCACTAATAGAGATCCATGATCATTAATAGAGTTACATGATCACTAATAGAGTTACATGATCACTAATAGAGTTACATGATCACTAATAGAGCTACATGATCACTAATAGAGATCCATGTTCATAAAAGAGAGTTACATGATCATTAATGGAGCTACATAATCATTAATAGAGTTACATGATCACTAATAGAGTTACATAATCACTAATTGAGTTACATGATCACTAATAGAGTTACATGGTCACTAATAGAGCTACATGATCACTAATAGAGATCCATGATCATTAATAGAGCTACATGATCACTAACAGAGTTACATGATCACTAATAGACCTACATGATCACCAATAGAGCTACATAATCATTAATAGAGTTACATGATCACTAATAGAGTTACATGGTCACTAATAGAGCTACATGATCACTAATAGAGATCCATGTTCATAATATAGAGTTACATGATCATTAATAGAGTTACATAATCACTAATAGAGTTACATGATCATTAATAGAGTTAAATGATCACTAATAGAGCTACATGATCACTAATAGAGTTACATGGTCACTAATAGAGATCCATGATCAATAATAGAGTTACATGGTCACTAATAGAGCTACATGGTCACTAACAGACATCCATGGTCACGAATGGAGTTACATAATCACTAATAGAGTTACATAATCACTAATAGAGTTACATGATTAGTAATAGAGTTAAATGATCACTAATAGAGTTACATGATCACTAATAGAGTTACATAATCATTAATAGAGTTACATAATCATGAATAGAGTTAAATGACCACTAATAGAGTTACATAATCACTAATAGAGTTACATAATCACTAATAGAGTTACATGATTAGTAATAGAGTTAAATGATCACTAATAGAGTTACATGATCATTAATAGAGTTAAATGATCACTAATAGAGTTACATCATCACTAATAGAGTTACATAATCATTAATAGAGTTACATGATCATTAATAGAGTTAAATGATCACTAATAGAGTTACATGATCGCTTATAGAGTTACATAATCACCAGTAGAGTTACATGATCACTAATAGAGTTACGTGATCATTAATAGACATCCATGATCACTAATAGAGTTACATAATCACTAATAGAGTTACATGATCATTAATAGAGTTACATGATCACTAATAGAGCTGCATGATCACTAACAGAGCTGCATGATCACTAAAAGAGCTGCATGATCACTAATAGAGTTACATGATCACTAACAGAGCTACATGATCACTAACAGAGCTGCATGGTCACTAATAGAGTTACATGATCACTAATAGAGCTACATGATCACTAACAGAGCTACATGATCACTAATAGAGTTACATGGTCACTAATAGTGTTACATGGTCACTAATAGAGATCCATGATCATTAATAGAGTTACATGATCACTAATAGAGCTACATGATCATTAATAGAGTTACATGATCACTAATAGAGTTACATAATCACTAATTGAGTTACATGATCACTAATAGAGTTACATGGTCACTAATAGAGCTACATGATCACTAATAGAGATCCATGATCATTAATAGAGCTACATGATCACTAATAGAGTTACATGATCACTAATAGACCTACATGATCACCAATAGAGCTACATAATCATTAATAGAGTTACATGATCACTAATAGAGTTACATGGTCACTAATAGAGCTACATGATCACTAATAGAGATCCATGTTCATAATATAGAGTTACATGATCATTAATAGAGTTACATAATCACTAATAGAGTTACATGATCATTAATAGAGTTAAATGATCACTAATAGAGCTACATGATCACTAATAGAGTTACATGGTCACTAATAGAGATCCATGATCAATAATAGAGTTACATGGTCACTAATAGAGCTACATGGTCACTAACAGACATCCATGGTCACGAATGGAGTTACATAATCACTAATAGAGTTACATAATCACTAATAGAGTTACATGATTAGTAATAGAGTTAAATGATCACTAATAGAGTTACATGATGGCTAATAGAGTTACATAATCACTAATAGAGTTACATGATCATTAATAGAGTTAAATGATCACTAATAGAGTTACATCATCACTAATAGAGTTACATGATGGCTAATAGAGTTACATAATCATTAATAGAGTTACATGATCATTAATAGAGTTAAATGATCACTAATAGAGTTACATGATCGCTTATAGAGTTACATAATCACCAGTAGAGTTACATGATCACTAATAGAGTTACGTGATCATTAATAGACATCCATGATCACTAATAGAGTTACATAATCACTAATAGAGTTACATGATCATTAATAGAGTTACATGATCACTAATAGAGATCCATGATCACTAATAGACATCCATGATCACTAATAGAGTTACATAATCACTAATAGAGTTAAATGATCACTAATAGAGTTACATAATCATTAATAGAGTTATATAATCACTAATAGTGTTACATGATCACTAATAGAGTTACATGATCATTAATAGAGTTGAATGATCACTGATAGAGTTACATGATTGCTAATAGAGTTACATAATCACTAATAGAGTTACATGATCGTTAATAGAGTTAAATGATCACTAATAGAGCTCCATGGTCACTAATAGAGTTACATGATCACTAATAGATCTACATGGTCACTAATAGACATCCATGATCATTAATAGAGTTACATGATCACTAATAGAGCTACATGATCATTAATAGAGTTACATGATCACTAATAGAGTTACATAATCACTAATTGAGTTACATGATCACTAATAGAGTTACATGGTCACTAATCGAGCTACATGATCACTAATAGAGATCCATGATCATTAATAGAGCTACATGATCACTAATAGAGTTACATGATCACTAATAGAGCTACATGATCACCAATAGAGCTACATAATCATTAATAGAGTTACATGATCACTAATAGAGTTACATGGTCACTAATAGAGCTACATGATCACTAATAGAGATCCATGTTCATAATATAGAGTTACATGATCATTAATAGAGTTACATAATCACTAATAGAGTTACATGATCATTAATAGAGTTACATGGTCACTAATAGAGCTACATGATCACAAATAGAGATCCATGCTCATAATATAGAGTTACATGGTCACTAATAGAGGTACATGATCACTAATAGAGATCCATGATCATTAATAGAGTTACATGATCACTAATAGAGCTACATGATCACTAATAGAGTTACATGATCACTAATAGAGAGTTACTTAATCATTAATAGAGTTACATAATCATTAATAGAGTTACATGATCATTAATAGAGTTAAATGATCACTAATAGAGCCACATGATCACTAATAGAGTTACATGATCACTAATAGTGTTACATGGTCACTAATAGAGATCCATGATCATTAATAGAGTTACATGATCACTAATAGAGCTACATGATCATTAATAGAGTTACATGATCACTAATAGAGTTACATAATCACTAATTGAGTTACATGATCACTAATAGAGTTACATGGTCACTAATAGAGCTACATGATCACTAATAGAGATCCATGATCATTAATAGAGCTACATGATCACTAATAGAGCTACATGATCACTAATAGAGCTACATAATCATTAATAGAGTTACATGATCACTAATAGAGTTACATGGTCACTATTAGAGCTACATGATCACTAATAGAGATCCATGTTCATAATATAAAGTTACATGATCATTAATAGAGTTAAATGATCACTAACAGAGCTACATGATCACTAATAGAGTTACATGGTCACTAATAGTGTTACATGGTCACTAATAGAGATCCATGATCATTAATAGAGATACATGATCACTAATAGAGTTACATGATCACTAATAGAGTTACATAATCACTAATAGAGCTACATGATCACTAATAGAGTTAAATGATCACTAATCGAGCTACATGATCACTAATAGAGTTACATGTTCACTAATAGAGTTACATGGTTACTAATAGAGATCCATGATCATTAATAGAGTTACATGGTCACTAATAGAGCTACATGGTCACTAACAGACATCCATGGTCACCAATGGAGTTACATAATCACTAATAGAGATACATGATTAGTAATAGATTTAAATGATCACTAATAGAGTTACATGATCACTAATAGAGTTACATAATCATTAATAGAGTTACATAATCACTAATAGAGTTACATGATCATTAATAGAGTTAAATTATCACTAATAGAGTTACATGATCACTAATAGAGTTACATAATCATTAATAGAGTTACATCATCACTAATAGAGTTACATAATCATTAATAGAGTGACGTGATCATTAATAGAGTTAAATGATCACTAATAGTGTTACATGATCGCTTATAGAGTTACATAATCACTAATAGAGTTACATAATCACCAGTAGAGTTACATGATCACTAATAGAGTTACGTGATCATTAATAGACATCCATGATCACTAATAGAGTTACATAATCACTAATAGAGTTACATGATCATTAATAGAGTTACATGATCACTAATAAAGATCCATGATCACTAATAGACATGCATGATCACTAATAGAGTTACATGATCACTAATAGAGATCGATGATCATTAATCGAGTTACATAATCATTAATAGAGTTACATAATCATTAATAGAGTGACGTGATCATTAATAGAGTTAAATGATCACTAATAGTGTTACATGATCGCTTATAGAGTTACATAATCACTAATAGAGTTACATAATCACCAGTAGAGTTACATGATCACTAATAGAGTTACGTGATCATTAATAGACATCCATGATCACTAATAGAGTTACATAATCACTAATAGAGTTACATGATCATTAATAGAGTTACATGATCACTAATAAAGATCCATGATCACTAATAGACATGCATGATCACTAATAGAGTTACATGATCACTAATAGAGATCGATGATCATTAATAGAGTTACATAATCATTAAGAGAGTTACATAATCATTAATAGAGTTACATGATCACAAATTGAGTTACATGGGGCGAAATTCTCCCCCAACGGCGGGATGTCCGCCGACTGGCGCCAAAGCCGGCGCCAATCAGACGGGCATCGCGCCGGCCCAAAGGTGCGGAAGTCTCCGCATCTTTGGCGGCCTAGCCCCAACATTGAGGGGCTAGGCCGACGCCGGAGGGATTTCCGCCCCGCCAGCTGGCGGAAATGGCATTTGTTGCCCCGCCAGCTGGCGCGGAAATGCGGCGCATGCGCGGGAGCGTCAGTGGCCGCTGTCAGTTTCCCGCGCATGCGCAGTGGGGAGAGTCTCTTCCGCCTCCGCCATGGTGGAGGCCGTGGTGGAGGCGGAAGGGAAAGAGTGCCCCCACGGCACGGGCCCGCCCGTGGATCGGTGGGCCCCGATCGCGGGCCAGGCCACCGTGGGGTCACCCCCCCCCAGGACCCCGGAGCCCGCCCACGCCGCCTGGTCCCGCCGGTAAATACCAGGTTTGATTTACGTCGGCGGGACAGGCAATTCCTGGGCGGTACTTCGGCCCATCCAGGACGGAGAATCCAGCGGGGGGTCCCGCCAACCGGCGGGCCGGATTCCCGCCCCCCGCCCAATCTCTGGGAGCGGAGACTTCGGCGGGGGCGGGGGCGGGATTCACGGCGGCCAACGGCCATCTCCGACCCGGCGGGGGGTCGGAGAATGACGCCCATGGTCTCTAATAGAGATCCATGATCATTAATAGAGTTACATAATCACTAATAGAGTTACATGGTCACTAATAGAGATCCATGATCATTAATAGAGCTACATGATCACTAATAGAGATCCATGATCATTAATAGAGTTACATGGTCACTAATAGAGTGACATGATCACTAATAGAGATCCATGATCACCAATAGAGATCCATGATCACCAATAGAGATCCATGATCACCAATAGAGATCCATGATCACTAATAGAGTTACATGATCACTAATAGAGTTACATGATCACCAATAGAGATCCATGATCACCAATAGAGATCCATGATCATTAATAGAGTTACATGATCACTAATAGAGTTACATGGTCACTAATAGAGCTACATGATCACTAATAGAGTTACATGATCACCAATAGAGATCCATGATCACCAATAGAGATCCATGATCATTAATAGAGTTACATGATCACTAATAGAGCTACATGATCACTAATAGAGTTACATGATCACTAATAGAGCTACATGGTCACTAATAGAGCTACATGATCACTAATAGAGTTACATGATCACCAATAGAGATCCATGATCATTAATAGAGTTACATGGTCACTAATAGAGTTACATGATCACTAATAGAGCTACATGGTCACTAATAGAGCTACATGATCACTAATAGAGTTACATGATCACCAATAGAGATCCATGATCACTAATAGAGTTACATGATCACTAATAGAGTTACATGATCACCAATAGAGATCCATGATCACTAATAGAGTTACATGATCACTAATAGAGTTACATGATCACTAATAGAGCTACATGGTCACTAATAGAGATCCATGATCACTAATAGAGTTACATGATCACTAATAGAGTTACATGATCACCAATAGAGATCCATGATCACCAATAGAGATCCATGATCATTAATAGAGTTACATGATCACTAATAGAGTTACATGATCACTAATAGAGCTACATGGTCACTAATAGAGCTATATGATCACTAATAGAGTTACATGATCACCAATAGAGATCCATGATCACTAATAGAGTTACATGGTCACTAATAGAGTTACATGATCACTAATAGAGTTACATGATCACTAATAGAGTTATATGATTCTTAAATATAGTTAAATGAACACTAATAGAGCTAAATGATCACTAATAGAGTTACATGAACACTAATAGAGTTATATGATTCTTAAATATAGTTAAATGAACACTAATAGAGCTAAATGATCACTAATAGAGCTACATGATCACTAATAGAGCTACATGATCACTAATAGAGTTAAATTATCACTAATAGAGTTACATGATCATTAATAGAGTTAAATGATCACTCATAGAGTTACATGATCACTAATAGAGTTACATGAACACTAATAGAGTTATATGATTCTTAAATATAGTTAAATGAACACTAATAGAGCTAAATGATCACTAATAGAGTTAAATGATCACTAATAGAGCTACATGATCACTAATAGAGCTACATGATCACTAATAGAGTTAAATTATCACTAATAGAGTTACATGATCATTAATAGAGTTAAATGATCACTAATAGAGTTACATGATCATTAATAGAGCTACATGATCACTAATAGACCATAATACCATAAGACCATAAGACATAGGAGCGGAAGTAAGGCCATTCGGCCCATCGAGTCCACTCCGCCATTCAATCATGGCTGATTTCAACTCCATTTACCCGCTCTCTCTCCATAGCCCTTAATTCCTCGAGAAATCAAGAATTTATCAACTTCTGTCTTAAAGACACTCAACGTCCCGGCGTCCACCGCCCTCTGTGGCAATGAATTCCACAGTCCCACCACTCTCTGGCTGAAGAAATGTCTCCTCATCTCTGTTCTAAAGTGACTCCCTTTTATTCTAAGGCTGTGCCCCCGGGTCCTAGTCTCCCCTGCTAATGGAAACAACTTCCCTACGTCCACCCTATCTAAGCCATTCATTATCTTGTAAGTTTCTATTAGATCTCCCCTCAACCTTCTAAACTCCAATGAATATAATCCCAGGATCCTCAGATGTTCATCGTATGTTAGGCCTACCATTCCTGGGATAATCCGTGTGAATCTCCGCTGGACCCGCTCCAGTGCCAGTATGTCCTTCCTGAGGTGTGGGGCCCAAAATTGCTCACAGTATTCTAAATGGGGCCTAACTAATGCTTTATAAAGCTTCAGAAGTACATCCCTGCTTTTATATTCCAAGCCTCTTGAGATGAATGACAACATTGCATTTGCTTTCTTAATTACGGACTCAACCTGCAAGTTTACCTTTAGAGAATCCTGGACTAGGACTCCCAAGTCCCTTTGCGCTTCAGCATTATGAATTTTGTCACCGTTTAGAAAATAGTCCATGCCTCTATTCTTTTTTCCAAAGTGCAAGACCTCGCACTTGCCCACGTTGAATTTCATCAGACATTTCTTGGACCGCTCTCCTAAACTGTCTAAATCTTTCTGCAGCCTCCCCACCTCCTCCATACTACCTGCCCCTCCACCTATCTTTGTATCATCGGCAAACTTACCCAGAATGCCCCCAGTCCCGCCATCTAGATCGTTAATATATAAAGAGAACAGCTGTGGCCCCAACACTGAACCCTGCGGGACACCACTCGTCACCGGTTGCCATTCCGAAAAAGAACCTTTTATCCCAACTCTCTGCCTTCTGCCTGACAGCCAATCGTCAATCCATGTTAGTACCTTGCCTCGAATACCATGGGCCCTTATTTTACTCAGCAGTCTCCCGTGAGGCACCTTATCAAAGGCCTTTTGGAAGTCAAGATAGATAACATCCATTGGCTCTCCTTGGTCTAATAGAGCTACATGATCACTAATAGAGATCCATGCTCACTAATAGAGTTACATGATCACTAATAGAGTTAAATGATCACTAATAGAGTTACATAATCACTAATAGAGTTAAATGATCACTAATCGAGCTACATAATCACCAACAGAGTTACATGATCATTAATAGAGTTAAATGATCATTAATAGAGATCCATGATCATTAATAGAGTTAAATGATCACTAATAGAGATCCATAATCATTAATAGAGATCCATGATCATTAATAGAGGTAAATGATCACTAATAGAGATCCATAATCATTAATAGAGATCCATGATCACTAATAGAGCTACATGATCACTAATAGAGATCCATGTTCACCAATAGAGTTACATGATCACTAATAGAGTTAAATGATCACTAATAGAGCTACATGATCACTAATAGAGTTACATGATCACTAATAGAGTTATATAATCACTAATAGAGTTACATGATCATTAATAGCGTTAAATGATCACTAATAGAGCTACATGATCACTAATAGAGTTACAGGATCATTAATTGAGTTACATGGTCACTAATAGAGCTACATGGTCACTAATAGACATCCATGATCACTAATGGAGTTACATAATCACTAATAGAGTTACATGATCATTAATAGAGTTAAATGATCACTAATAGAGTTACATAATCACTAATAGAGTTACATAATCACCAGTAGAGTTACATGGTCACTATTGGAGAACCATGATCATTAATTGAGTTACATGGTCACTAATGGAGCTACATGGTGACTAATAGACATCCATGATCACTAATGGAGTTACATAATCACTAATAGAGTTAAATGATCACTAATAGAGTTAAATGATCACTAATCGAGCAACATGATCACTAATAGAGTTACATGATCGCTAATAGAGTTACATGATCACTAATAGAGCTACATGATCACTAATAGAGTTACATGATCACTAATAGAGTTAAATGATCACTAATAGAGTTACATGATCACTAATAGAGCTACATGATCACTAATAGAGTTACATGATCATTAATAGAGTTACATAATCATTAGTAGAGTTACATGATCACTAATAGAGTTACATGGTCACTAATAGAGCTCCATGATCACTAATAGAGATCCATGATCATTAGTAGAGTTACATGATCACTCATAGAGTTACATGATCACTAATAGAGCTACATGATCACGAATAGAGTTACATAATCATTAATAGAGTTACATGATCACTAATAGAGTTACATGGTCACTAATAGAGTTACATGATCACTAATAGAGCTACATGATCACTAATAGAGTTACATAATCATTAATAGAGTGACACGATCACTAATAGAGTCACATGGTCACTAATAGAGCTACATGATCACTAATAGAGATCCATGTTCATAATATAGAGTTACATGATCATTAATTGAGTTACATAATCACTAATAGAGTTACATGATCATTAATAGAGTTAAATGATCACTAATAGAGCTACATGATCACTAATAGAGTTACATGATCACTAATAGTGTTACATGGTCACTAATAGAGATCCATGATCATTAATAGAGTTACATGATCGCTAATAGAGTTCCATGATCATTAATAGAGTTACATGATCGCTAATAGAGTTACATGATCACTAATAGAGCTACATGATCATTAATAGAGATCCATGTTCATAATATAGAGTTACATGGTCACTAATAGAGCTACATGATCACTAATAGAGATCCATGTTCATAATATAGAGTTACATGATCATTAATTGAGTTACATAATCACTAATAGAGTTACATGATCATTAATAGAGTTAAATGATCACTAATAGAGCTACATGATCACTAATAGAGTTACATGGTCACTAATAGAGATCCATGATCATTAATAGAGTTACATGATCGCTAATAGAGTTACATGATCACTAATAGAAATCCATGATCATTAATAGAGTTACATGATCACTAATAGAGCTACATGATCACTAATAGAGTTACATAATCATTAATAGAGTTACATGATCACTAATAGAGTTACATGATCACTAATAGAGTTACATGGTCACTAATAGAGCTACATGATTACTAATAGAGATCCATGTCCATAATATAGAGTTACATGGTCACTAATAGAGCTACATGATCACTAATAGAGTTACATGGTCACTAATAGAGCTACATGGTCACTAATAGAGCTACATGATCACTAATAGAGATCCATGTTCATAATATTGAGTTACATGATCACTAATAGAGTTACATGATCATTAATAGAGTTACATGATCACTAATAGAGATCCATGATCATTAATAGAGTTACATGATTACTAATAGAGTTACATAATCATTAATAGAGTTACATAATCGCTAATAGAGCTACATGATCACTAATAGAGTTACATGATCACTAATAGAGTTAAATGATCACTAGTCGAGCTACATGATCACTAATAGAGTTACATGATCACTAATGGAGTTACATAATCACTAACAGAGTTAAATGATCACTAATAGAGCCACATGATCACTAATAGAGTTACATGTTCACTAATAGAGTTACATGGTCACTAATAGAGATCCATGGTCATTAATAGAGTTACATGGTCACTAATAGAGCTACATGGTCACTAATAGACATCCATGGTCACTAATGGAGTTACATGATCACTAATAGAGATACATAATCACTAATAGAGTTACATGATTATTAATAGAGTTAAATTATCACTAATAGAGTTACATGATCACTAATAGAGTTACGTGATCATTAATAGAGTTAAATGATCACTAATAGAGTTACATGATCACTAATAGTGTTACATGGTCACTAATAGAGATCCATGGTCATTAATAGAGTTACATAATCACTAATAGAGTTACATGATCATTAATAGAGTTACATAATCACTAATAGAGTTACATAATCACTAGTAGAGTTACATGATCACTAATAGAGTTACGTGACCATTATAGAATCATAGAATCATAGAAGTTTACAGCATGGAAACAGGCCCTTCGGCCCAACCAGTCCATGCCGCCCAGTTTTTTACCATTAAGCTAGTCCCAGTTGCCCGCACTTGGCCCATAACCCTCTATACCCATCTTACCCATGTAACCATCTAAATGCTTTTTGAAAGACACAATTGTACCCGCTTCTATTACTACCTCTGGCAGCCCATTCCAGACACTCACTACCCTCTGAGTGAAGAAATTGCCCCTCTGGGCCCTTCTGAATCTCTCCCCTCTCACCTTAAACCTATGCCCTCTAGTTTTAGACTCCCCTACCTTTGGGAAAAGATGTTGACTATCTACCTTATCTATGCCCCTCATTATTTTATAGACCTCTATAAGATCACCCCTAAGCCTCCTACGCTCCAGGGAAAAAAGTCCCAGTCTATCCAGCCTCTCCTTATAACTCAAACCATCAAGTCCCGGCAACATCCTAGTAAATCTTTTCTGCACTCTTTCTAGTTTAATAATATCCTTTCTATAATAGGGTGACCAGAACTGCACACAGTATTCCAAGTGTGGCCGTGATAGACATCCATGATAGAGTTACATGATCACTAATAGAGCTACATGATCATTAATAGAGTTACATGATCACTAATAGAGTTACATAATCATTAGTAGAGTTACATGATCACTAATAGAGTTACATGGTCACTAATAGAGCTACATGATCACTAATAGAGATCCATGATCATTAATACAGTTACATGATCACTGATAGAGTTACATGATCACTAATAGAGCTACATGATCACGAATAGTGTTACATAATCATTAATAGAGTTACATGATCACTAATAGAGTTACATGGTCACTAATAGAGCTACATGATCACAAATAGAGATCCATGTTAATAATATAGAGTTACATGGTCACTAATAGAGCTACATGATCACTAATGCAGATCCATGATCATTAATAGAGCTACATGATCACTAATAGAGTTACATGATCATTAATAGAGTTACATGATCACTAATAGAGCTACATGATCACTAATAGAGATCCATGTTCATAATATAGAGTTACATGATCATTAATAGAGTTACATAATCACTAATAGAGTTACATGATCATTAATAGAGTTAAATGATCACTAATAGAGCTACATGATCACTAATAGAGTTACATAATCATTAATTGAGTTACATGATCACGAATAGAGTTACATGGTCACTAATAGAGCTACATAATCACTAATAGAGATCCATGATCACTAATAGAGTTACATGATCACTAATAGAGTTACATGATC
Organism: Scyliorhinus torazame; assembly: GCF_047496885.1. Lineage (NCBI taxonomy): Eukaryota > Metazoa > Chordata > Chondrichthyes > Carcharhiniformes > Scyliorhinidae > Scyliorhinus > Scyliorhinus torazame. The sequence goes on along the minus strand of NC_092737.1, from coordinate 31,112,590 downwards.
ACTAATAGAGATCCATGTTCATAATAGAGAGTTACATGATCATTAATTGAGTTACATGATCACGAATAGAGTTACATGGTCACTAATAGAGCTACATAATCACTAATAGAGATCCATGTTCATAATATAGAGTTACATGATCATTAATAGAGTTACATGATCATTAATAGAGTTACATGATTACTAATAGAGTTACATAATCATTAATAGAGTTACACGATCACTAATAGATTTACATGATCACTAATAGAGCTACATGATCACTAATAGAGATCCATGTTCATAATATAGAGTTACATGATCATTATTAGAGTTACATAATCACTAATCGAGTTACATGCTCATTAATAGAGTTAAATGATCACTAGTCGAGCTACATGATCACTAATAGAGTTACATGATCACTAATAGAGTTACATGATTACTAATAGAGTTACATAATCATTAATAGAGTTACATAATCGCTAATAGAGTTACATGATCAGTAATAGAGCTAAATGATCACTAGTCGAGCTACATGATCACTAATAGAGTTACATGATCACTAATAGAGTTACATAATCATTAATAGAGTTACATGATTACTAATAGAGTTACATAATCATTAATAGAGTTACATAATCGCTAATAGAGTTACATGATCAGTAATAGAGCTAAATGATCACTAGTCGAGCTACATGATCACTAATAGAGTTACATGATCACTAATAGAGTTACATAATCATTAATAGAGTTAAATGATCACTAATAGAGTTAAATGATCACTAATAGAGCCACATGATCACTAATAGAGTTACATGTTCACTAATAGAGTTACATGGTCACTAATAGAGATCCATGGTCATTAATAGAGTTACATGGTCACTAATAGAGTTACATGGTCACTAATAGACATCCATGGTCACTAATGGAGTTACATAATCACTAATAGAGTTACATAATCACTAATAGAGTTACATGATTATTAATAGAGTTAAATTATCACTAATAGAGTTACATGATCACTAATAGAGTTACATAATCATTAATAGAGTTATAGAACATAGAACATAGAACAATACAGCGCAGTACAGGCCCTTCGGCCCACGATGTTGCACCGAAACAAAAGCCATCTAACCTACACTATGCCATTATCATCCATATGTTTATCCAATAAACTTTTAAATGCCCTCAATGTTGGCGAGTTCACTACTGTAGCAGGTAGGGCATTCCACGGCCTCACTACTCTTTGCGTAAAGAACCTACCTCTATTAAGTTATATAATCACTAATAGAGTTACATGATCATTAATAGAGTTAAATGATCACTAATCGAGTTACATGATCGCTAATAGAGTTACATAATCACTAATAGAGTTACATGATCATTAATAGAGTTAAATGATCACTAATAGAGTTATATGATCGCTTATAGAGTTACATAATCACTAATAGAGTTACATAATCACTAGTAGAGTTACATGATCACTAATAGAGTTACATAATCACTAATAGAGTTAAATGATCACTAATAGAGTTACATGATCACAAATTGAGTTACATGGTCACTAATAGCGAACCATGATCATTAATAGAGTTACATGATCACTAATAGAGTGACATGGTCACTAATAGAGTTACACGATCACTAATAGAGATCCATTATCACTAATAGAGTTACATGTTCACTAATAGAGATCCATGATCACTAATAGAGATCCATGATCGCTAATAGAGTTACATGATCACTACTAGAGTCACATGGTCACAAATAGAGATCGATGATCACTAATAGAGATCCATGATCATTAATAGAGTTACATGGTCACTAATAGAGTTACATGATCATTAATAGAGTTATATAATCATTAATAGAGCTACATGTTCACTAATAGATGTCCATGATCACTAATAGAGTTACATGGTCACTAATAGAGATCACTAATAGATCACTAATAATAGAGCTACATGATCACTAATAGAGCTACATGGTCACTAATAGAGTTATATGATTCTTAAATATAGTCAAATGATCACTAATAGAGCTAAATGATCACTAATAGAGTTAAATGATCACTAATAGAGTTACATGATCATTAATAGAGTTAAATGATCACTAATAGAGATCCATGATCATTAATAGAGCTACATGATCACTAATAGACCATAATACCATAAGACCATAAGACATAGGAGCGGAAGTAAGGCCATTCGGCCCATCGAGTCCACTCCGCCATTCAATCATGGCTGATTTCAACTCCGTTTACCCACTCTCTCTCCATAGCCCTTAATTCCTCGAGAAATCAAGAATTTATCAACCTCTGTCTTAAAGACAATCAACGTCCCGGCCTCCACCGCCCTCTGTGGCAATGAATTCCACAGGCCCACCACTCTCTGGCTGAAGAAATGTCTCCTCATCTCTGTTCTAAAGTGACTCCCTTTTATTCTAAGGCTGTGCCTCCGGGTCCTAGTCTCCCCTGCTAATGGAAACAACTTCCCTACGTCCACCCTATCTAAGCCATTCATTATCTTGTAAGCTTCTATTAGAGCTCCCCTCAACCTCCTAAACGCCAATGAATATAATCCCAGGATCCTCAGACATTCATCGTATGTTAGGCCTACCATTCCTGGGATAATCCGTGTGAATCTCCGCTGGACCCGCTCCAGTGCCAGTATGTCCTTCCTGAGGTGTGGGGCCCAAAATTGCTCACAGTATTCTAAATGGGGCCTAACTAATGCTTTATAAAGCTTCAGAAGTACATCCCTGCTTTTATATTCCAAGCCTCTTGAGATGAATGACAACATTGCATTTGCTTTCTTAATTACGGACTCAACCTGCAAGTTTACCTTTAGAGAATCCTGGACTAGGACTCCCAAGTCCCTTTGCGCTTCAGCATTATGAATTTTGTCACCGTTTAGAAAATAGTCCATGCCTCTATTCTTTTTTCCAAAGTGCAAGACCTCGCACTTGCCCACGTTGAATTTCATCAGACATTTCTTGGACCGCTCTCCTAAACTGTCTAAATCTTTCTGCAGCCTCCCCACCTCCTCCATACTACCTGCCCCTCCACCTATCTTTGTATCATTGGCAAACTTAGCCAGAATGCCCCCAGTCCCGCCATCTAGATCATTAATATATAAAGAGAACAGCTGTGGCCCCAACACTGAACCCTGCGGGACACCACTCGTCACCGGTTGCCATTCTGAAAAAGAACCTTTTATCCCAACTCTCTGCCTTCTGCCTGACAGCCAATCGTCAATCCATGTTAGTACCTTGCCTCGAATACCATGGGCCCTTATTTTACCCAGCAGTCTCCCGTGAGGCACCTTATCAAAGGCCTTTTGGAAGTCAAATCGATAACATCCATTGGCTAACCTTGGTCTAATAGAGCTACATGATCACTAATAGAGCTACATGATCATTAATAGAGTTAAATGATCACTAATAGAGATCCATGATCATTAATAGAGATCCATGATCACTAATAGAGCTACATGATCACTAATAGAGATCTATGTTCACCAATAGAGTTACATGATCACTAATAGAGTTAAATGATCACTAATAGAGCTACATGATCACTAATAGAGTTACATGATAGAGCTAATAGAATAGATGGCATTGAGGTACGTAGGGAAGAGGTGTTGGCAATTCTGGACAGGCTGAAAATAGATAAGTCCCCGGGACCTGATGGGATTTATCCTAGGATTCTATGGGAGGCCAGGGAAGAGATTGCTGGACCTTTGGCTTTGATTTTTATGTCATCATTGGCTACAGGAATAGTGCCAGAGGACTGGAGGATAGCAAATGTGGTCCCTTTGTTCAAAAAGGGGAGCAGAGACAACCCCGGCAACTATAGACCGGTGAGCCTCACGTCTGTAGTGGGTAAAGTCTTGGAGCGGATTATAAGAGACCTGGGGCGAAATTCTCCCCCAACGGCGGGATGCCCGCCGACTGGCGCCAAAGCCGGCGCCAATCAGACGGGCATCGCGCCGGCAAAAAGGTGCGGACGTCTCCGCATCTTTGGCGGCCTAGCCCCAATATTGAGGGGCTAGGCCGACGCCGGAGGGATTTCCGCGCCAGCTGGCGGAAATTGCGTTTGTTGCCCCGCCAGCTGGCGCGGAAATGCGGCGCATGCGCGGGAGCGTCAGCGGCCGCTGTCAGTTTCCCGCGCATGCGCAGTGGGGAGAGTCACTTCCGCCTCCGCCATGGTGGAGGCCGTGGCGGAGGCGGAAGGGAAAGAGTGCCCCCACGGCACAGGCCCGCCCGCGGATCGGTGGGCCCCGATCGCGGGCCAGGCCACCGTGGGGGCACCTCCCCGGGGTCAGATCGCCCCGCGCCCCCTCCAGGACCCCGGAGCCCGCCCACGCCGCCTGGTCCCGCCGGTAAATACCAGGTTTGATTTACGCCGGCGGGACAGGCAATTCCTGGGCGGGACTTCGGCGGAATCCAGCGGGGGGTCCCGCCAACCGGCGGGGCCGGATTCCCGCCCCCGCCCAATCTCCGGGAGCGGAGACTTCGGCGGGGGCGGGGGCGGGATTCACGGCGGCCAACGGCTATTCTCCGACCCAGCGGGGGGTCGGAGAATGACGCCCAAGATTTATAATCATCTAGATAGGAATAATATGATCAGGGATAGTCAGCATGGCTTTGTGAAGGGTAGGTCATGCCTCACAAACCTTATTGAGTTCTTTGAGAAGGTGACTGAACAGGTAGACGAGGGTAGAGCAGTTGATGTGGTGTATATGGATTTCAGCAAAGCATTTGATAAGGTTCCCCACGGTAGGCTATTGCAAAAAATACGGAGGCTGGAGATTGAGGGTGATTTAGAGATGTGGATCAGAAATTGGCGAGCTGAAAGAAGACAGAGGGTGGTAGTTGATGGGAAATGTTCAGAATGGAGTACAGTCACAAGTGGAGTACCACAAGGATCTGTTCTGGGGCCGTTGCTGTTTGTCATTTTTATCAATGACCTAGAGGAAGGCGCAGAAGGGTGGGTGAGTAAATTTGCAGACGATACTAAAGTCGGTGGTGTTGTCGATAGTGTGGATGGATGTAGCAGGTTACAGAGGGATATAGATAAGCTGCAGAGCTGGGCTGAGAGGTGGCAAATGGAGTTTAATGTAGAGAAGTGTGAGGTGATTCACTTTGGAAGGAATAACAGGAATGCGGAATATTTGGCTAATGGTAAAGTTCTTGAAAGTGTGGATGAGCAGAGGGATCTAGGTGTCCATGTACATAGATCCCTGAAAGTTGCCACCCAGGTTGATAGGGTTGTGAAGAAGGCCTATGGAGTGTTGGCCTTTATTGGTAGAGGGATTGAGTTCCGGAGTCGGGAGGTCATGTTGCAGCTGTACAGAACTCTGGTACGGCCGCATTTGGAGTATTGCGTACAGTTCTGGTCACCGCATTATAGGAAGGACGTGGAGGCTTTGGAGCGGGTGCAGAGGAGATTTACCAGGATGTTGCCTGGTATGGAGGGAAAATCTTATGAGGAAAGGCTAATGGACTTGAGGTTGTTTTCGTTGGAGAGAAGAAGGTTAAGAGGAGACTTAATAGAGGCATACAAAATGATCAGGGGGGTGGACAGTGAGAGCCTTCTCCCGCGGATGGAAATGGCTAGCACGAGGGGACATAACTTTAAACTGAGGGGTAATAGATATAGGACAGAGGTCAGAGGTAGGTTCTTTACGCAAAGAGTAGTGAGGCCGTGGAATGCCCTACCTGCTACAGTAGTGAACTCGCCAACATTGAGGGCATTTAAAAGTTTATTAGATAAACATATGGATGATAATGGCATAGTGTAGGTTAGATGGCTTTTGTTTCGGTGCAACATCGTGGGCCGAAGGGCCTGTACTGCGCTGTATTGTTCTATGTTCTATGTTCAATGATCACTAATAGAGTTACATAATCACTAATAGAGTTACATAATCGCTAATAGAGTTACATGATCACTAATAGAGTTATATAATCACTAATAGAGTTACATGATCATTAATAGAGTTAAATGATCACTAATAGAGTTACATGATCATTAATAGAGTTAAGTGATCACTAATAGAGTTACATGATCACAAATTGAGCTACATGATCACTAATAGAGATCCATGTTCATTAATAGAGTTACATGATCATTAATAGAGTTACATGGTCACTAATAGAGTTACATGATCACTAATAGAGATCCATGATCACTAATAGAGTTACATGGTCACTAATAGAGATCCATGATCACTAATAGAGTTACATGGTCACTAATAGATTTACATGATCATTAATAGACATCCATGATCACTAATAGAGTTACATAATCACTAATAGAGTTAAATGATCACTGATAGAGTTCCATAATCATTAATAGAGTTACATGATCATTAATAGAGTTACATGATCACTAATAGAGCTACATGGTCACTAATAGAGTTACATGATCACTAATAGAGTTACATGATCACAAATTGAGCTACATGATCACTAATAGAGATCAATGTTAAGTAATAGAGTTACGTGATCATTAATAGAGTTACATTATCACCAATAGAGTAAAATGATCACTGATAGAGTTCCATAATCATTAATAGAGTTACATGATCACAAATAGAGTTACATGATCACAAATTGAGTTACATGGTCACTAATAGAGATCCATGATCATTAATAGAGATCCATGATCACTAATAGACATCCATGATCACTAATAGAGTTACATAATCACTAATAGAGTTAAATAATCACTGATAGAGTTCCATAATCATTAATAGAGATCCATAATCATTAATAGAGTTACATGATCACAAATAGAGTTACATGATCACTAATAGAGCTGCATGATCACTAATAGAGTTACATGATCACTAATAGAGATCCATGATCACTAATAGAGTTACATGGTCACTAATAGAGCTACATGGTCACTAATAGACATCCATGATCACTAATAGAGATCCATGATCACTAATAGAGTTACATGGTCACTAATAGAGATCCATGATAACTAATAGAGTTACATGGTCACTAATAGAGATCGATGATCGCTAATAGAGATCGATGATCATTAATAGAGTTACATGGTCACTAATAGAGTTACATGATCATTAATAGAGTTACATAATCATTAATAGAGTTACATGATCATTAGTAGAGCTACATGATCACTAATAGAGATCCATGATCACTAATAGAGTTACATGATCACTAATAGAGCTACATGATCATTAATAGAGTTAAATTATCACTAATAGAGCTACATGATCACTAATAGAGTTACATAATCACCAATAGAGTTATATGATTCTTTAATATAGTTAAATGATCACTTATAGAGATCCATGATCATTAATATAGTTAAATGATCACTAATAGAGAACCATGATCATTAATAGAGATCCATGATCACTAATAGCGCTACATGATCACTAATAAAGCTACATGATCACTAATAGCGCTACATGATCACTAACAGAGCTACATGATCACTAATAGAGTTAAATGATCACTAATAGAGTTACATGATCACTAATAGAGTTACATAATCACTAATAGAGTTACATAATCACTAATAGAGATCCACGATCATTAATAGTCAATATGTCACTGTCTGTGCGGAGTCTGCACGTCCTCCCCGTGTGTGCGTGGGTTTCCTCCGGGTGCTCCGGTTTCCTCCCACAGTCCAAAGATGTGCAGGTTCGGTGGATTGGCCATGATAAATTGCCCTTAGTGTCCAAAATTGCCCTTAGTGTTGGGTGGGGTTACTGGGTTATGGGGAAGGGGTGGAGGTCTTGACCTTGGGTAGGGTGCTCTTGCCAAGAGCCGGTGCAGACTCGATGGGCTGAATGGCCTCCTTCTGCGCTGTCAATTCTATGATAATTCTATATGATCACTAATAGAGATCCATGAACTTTAATAGAGTTACATGATCACTAATAGAGATTTATGATCACTACTAAAGTGACATGGTCAATAATAGAGCTACAAGATCACTAGTGAGGCTAGAAATAGGAAGATAGAGCAGATAAACACGTGGCTAAACAGCTGGTGTAGGAGGGAGGGTTTCCATTATCTGGACCACTGGGAGCTCTTCCGGGGCAGGTGTGACCTGTATAAGATGGACGGGTTGCATCTAAACCGGAGAGGCATAAATATCCTGGCTGCGAGGTTTGCTAGTGTCACACGGGAGGGTTTAAACTAGTATGACAGGGGGGTGGGCACGGGAGCAATAGGTCAGAAGGTGAGAGCATTGAGGGAGAACTAGGGAATAGGGACAGTGTGGCTCTGAGGCAGAGCAGACAGGGAGAAGTTGCTGAACACAGCGGGTCTGGTGGCCTGAAGTGCATATGTTTTAATGCAAGAAGTATTACGGGTAAGGCAGATGAACTTAGAGCTTGGATTAGTACTTGGAACTATGATGTTGTGGCCATTACAGAGACCTGGTTGAGGGAAGGGCAGGATTGGCAGCTAAACGTTCCAGGATTTAGATGTTTCAGGCGGGATAGAGGGGGATGTAAAAGGGGAGGTGGAGTTGCGCTACTTGTTCGGGAGAATATCACAGCTGTACTGCGAGAGGACACCTCAGAGGGCAGTGAGGCTATATGGGTAGAGATCAGGAATAAGAAGGGTGCAGTCACAATGTTGGGGGTTTACTACAGGCCTCCCAACAGCCAGCGGGAGATAGAGGAGCAGATAGGTAGACAGATTTTGGAAAAGAGTAAAAACAACAGGGTTGTGGTGATGGGAGACTTCAACTTCCCCAATATTGACTGGGACTCACTTAGTGCCAGGGGCTTAGACGGGGCGGAGTTTGTAAGGAGCATCCAGGAGGGCTTCTTAAAACAATATGTAGACAGTCCAACTAGGGAAGGGGCGGTACTGGACCTGGTATTGGGGAATGAGCCCGGCCAGGTGGTAGATTTTTCAGTAGGGGAGCATTTCGGTAACAGTGACCACAATTCAGTAAGTTTTAAAGTACTGGTGGACAAGGATAAGAGTGGTCCGAGGATGAATGTGCTAAATTGGGGGAAGGCTAATTATAACAATATTAGGCGGGAACTGAAGAACATAGATTGGGGGCGGATGTTTGAGGGCAAATCAACATCTGACATGTGGGAAGCTTTCAAGTGGCAGTTGAAAGGAATACAGGACCGGCATGTTCCTGTGAGGAAGAAAGATAAGTACGGCAATTTTCGGGAACCTTGGATGACGAGTGATATTGTAGGCCTCGTCAAAAAGAAAAAGGAGGCATTTGTCAGGGCTAAAAGGCTGGGAACAGACGAAGCCTGCGTGGAATATAAGGAAAGTAGGAAGGAACTTAAGCAAGGAGTCAGGAGGGCGAGAAGGGGTCACGAAAAGTAATTGGCAAATAGGGTTAAGGAAAATCCCAAGGCTTTTTACATGTACATAAAAAGCAAGAGGGTAGCCAGGGAAAGGGTTGGCCCACTGAAGGATAGTACGAAGTCTTACAACACCAGGTTAAAGTCCAAGAGGTTTGTTTCGATGTCACTAGCTTTCGGAGCGCTGCTCCTTCCTCAGGTGAATGAAGACCTCTTCATTCACCTGAGGAAGGAGCAGCGCTCCGAAAGCTAGTGACATCGAAACAAACCTGTTGGACTTTAACCTGGTGTTGTAAGACTTCGTACTGTGCTCACCCCAGTCCAACGCCGGCATCTCCACATCATGGCTACCACTGAAGGATAGGCAAGGGAATCTATGTGTGGAGCCAGAGGAAATGGGCGAGGTACTAAATGAATACTTTGCATCGGTATTCACCAAAGAGAAGGAATTGGTAGATGTTGAGTCTGGAGAAGGGGGTGTAGATAGCCTGGGTCACATTGAGATCCAAAAAGACGAGGTGTTGGGTGTCTTAAAAAATATTAAGGTAGATTAGTCCCCAGGGCCTGATGGGATCTACCCCAGAATACTGAAGGAGGCTGGAGAGGAAATTGCTAAGGCCTTGACAGAAATCTTTGGATCCTCGCTGTCTTCAGGGGATGTCCCGGAGGACTGGAGAATAGCCAATGTTGTTCCTCTGTTTAAGAAGGGTAGCAAGGATAATCCCGGGAACTACAGGCCGGTGAGCCTTACTTCAGTGGGAGGGAAATTACTGGAGAGAATTCTTCGAGACAGGATCTACTCCCATTTGGAAGCAAATGGACGTATTAGTGAGAGGCAGCACGGTTTTGTGAAGGGGAGGTTGTGTCTCACTAACTTGATAGAGTTTTTCGAGGAGGTCACTAAGATGATTGATGCAGGTAGGGCAGTAGATGTTGTCTATATGGACTTCAGTAAGGCCTTTGACAAGGTCCCTCATGGTAGACTAGTACAAAAGGTGAAGTCACGCGGGATCAGGGGTGAGCTGGCAAGGTGGATACAGAACTGGCTAGGCCATAGAAGGCAGAGAGTAGCAATGGAGGGATGCTTTTCTAATTGGAGGGCTGTGACCAGTGGTGTTCCACAGGGATCAGTGCTGGGACCTTTGCTGTTTGTAGTATATATAAATGATTTGGAGGAAAATGTAACTGGTCTGATTAGTAAGTTTGCAGACGACACAAAGGTTGGTGGAATTGTGGATAGCGATGAGGACTGTCGGAGGATACAGCAGGATTTAGATTGTCTGGAGACTTGGGCGGAGAGATGGCAGATGGAGTTTAATCCGGACAAATGTGAGGTAATGCATTTTGGAAGGTCTAATGCAGGTAGGGAATATACAGTGAATGGTAGAACCCTCAAGAGTATTGAAAGTCAGAGAGATCTAGGAGTACAGGTCCACAGGTCATTGAAAGGGGCAACACAGGTGGAGAAGGTAGTCAAGAAGGCATACGGCATGCTTGCCTTCATTGGCCGGGGCATTGAGTATAAGAATTGGCAAGTCATGTTGCAGCTGTATAGAACCTTAGTTCGGCCACACTTGGAGTATAGTGTTCAATTCTGGTCGCCACACTACCAGAAGGATGTGGAGGCTTTAGAGAGGGTGCAGAAGAGATTTACCAGATTGTTGCCTGGTATGGAGGGCATTAGCTATGAGGAGCAATTGAATAAACTCGGTTTGTTCTCACTGGAACGAAGGAGGTTGAGGGGAGACCTGATAGAGGTATATAAAATTATGAGGGGCATAGAAAGAGTGGATAGACAGAGGCTTTTCCCCAGGGTAGAGGGGTCAATTACTAGGGGCCATAGGTTTAAGGTGAGAGGGGCAAGGTTTAGAGTAGATGTACGAGGCAAGTTTTTTACGCAGAGGGTAGTGGGTGCCTGGAACTCGCTACCGGAGGAGGTGGTGGAAGCAGGGACGATAGGGACATTTAAGGGGCATCTTGACAAATACATGAATAGGATGGGAATAGAAGGATACGGACCCAGGAAGTGTAGAAGATTGTAGTTTAGTCGGGCAGCATGGTCGGCACGGGCTTGGAGGGCCGAAGGGCCTGTTCCTGTGCTGTACATTTCTTTGTTCTTTGTTGTAAGAGAGTTATATGGTCACTCCTACAATGAGTGAGCGTTGCACTGTCAGAGGGTCAGTACTGAGGGAGTGCCGCACTGTCAGAGGGTCAGCACTGAGGGAGTGCCACACTGTCAGGGGGCCAGTACTGAGGGAGTGCCGCACTGTCAGAGGGTCAGTACTGAGGGAGAGCTGCACTGTCAGAGGGTCAGTACTGAGGGAGTGCCGCACTGTCAGGGGGCCAGTACTGAGGGAGTGCCGCACTCTCAGAGGGTCAGTACTGAGGGAGAGCTGCACTGTCAGAGGGTCAGTACTGAGGGAGTGCCGCACTGTCAGGGGGCCAGTACTGAGGGAGTGCAGCACTGTCAGAGGGTCAGCACTGAGGGAGTGCCGCACTGTCAGGGGGCCAGTACTGAGGGAGTGCCGCACTGTCAGAGGGTCAGTACTGAGCGAGTGCCGCACTGTCAGGGGGCCAGTACTGAGGGAGTGCTGCACTGTCAGAGGGTCAGTACTGAGGGAGTGCCGCACTGTCAGGGGGCCAGTACTGAGGGAGTGCCGCACTGTCAGAGGGTCAGTACTGAGCGAGTGCCGCACTGTCAGAGGGTCAGTACTGAGAGAGCTCCGCACTGTCAGAGGGTCAGTACTGAGGGAGTGCCGCACTGTCAGAGGGTCAGTACTGAGTGGGTTCCGCACTGTCAGGTGGTCAGTACTGAGGGAGTGCTGCACTGTCAGAGGGTCAGTACTGAGGGAGTGCTGCACTGTCAGAGGGTCAGTACTGAGGGAGTGCTGCACTGTCAGAGGGTCAGTACTGAGGGTGTGCCGCACTGTCAGAGGGTCAGTACTGACGGAGTGCCGCACTGTCAGAGGGTCAGTACTGAGCGAGTGCCGCACTCTCAGAGGGTCAGTACGGAGAGAGCTCCGCACTGTCAGGGGGTCAGTACTGATGGAGTGCTGCACTGTCAGAGGGTCAGTACTGAGCGAGTGCCGCACTGTCAGAGGGTCAGTACTGAGGGAGAGCTGCACTGTCAGACGGTCAGTACTGAGGGAGTGCTGCACTGTCAGAGGGTCAGTACTGAGGGAGTGCTGCACTGTACGAGGGTCAGTATTGAGGGGGTGCCGCACTGTCAGAGGGTCAGTACTGAGGGAGTGCTGCACTGTCAGAGGGTCAGTACGGAGGGGGTGCTGCACTGTCAGAGGGTCAGTACTGAGGGGGTGCTGCACTGTCAGAGGGTCAGTACTGAGGGAGCGCCGCACTGTCAGAGGGTCAGTACTGAGGGAGTGCCGCACTGTCAGAGAGTCAGTACTGAGGGAGTGCTGCACTGTCAGAGGGTCAGTACTGAGGGAGTGCCGCACTGTCAGTGGGTCAGTACTGAGGGAGTGCAGCTCTGTCAGAGGGTGAGTACTGAGGGAGTGCCGCACTGTCAGAGGGTCAGTACTGAGGGAGTACTGCACTTTCAGAGGGTCAGTACTGAGGGAGTGCTGCACTGTCAGAGGGTCAGTACTGAGGGAGTGCCGCACTGTCAGAGGGTCAGTACTGAGGGAGTGCTGCACTGTCAGAGGGTCAGTACTGAGGGAGTGCCGCACAGTCAGAGGGTCAGTACTGAGAGAGTGCTGCACTGTCAGAGGGTCAGTACTGAGGGAGTGCCGCACTGTCAGAGTGTCAGTACTGAGGGAGTGCTGCACTATCAGAGGGTCAGTACTGAGGGAGTGCTGCACTTTCAGGGGGTCAGTACTGAGGGAGTGCCGCACTGACAGAGGGTCAGTACTGAGGGAGTGCTGCACTTTCAGGGGGTCAGTACTGAGGGAGTGCTGCACTGACAGAGGGTCAGTACTGAGGGAGTGCTGCACTTTCAGGGGGTCAGTACTGAGGGAGTGCTGCACTGTCAGAGGGTCAGTACTGAGGAAGTGCTGCACTGTCAGAGGGTCAGTACTGAGGGAGTGCTGCACTTTCAGGGGGTCAGTACTGAGGGAGTGCTGCACTGTCAGACGGTCAGTACTGAGGGAGTGCCGCACTGTCAGAGGGTCAGTACTGAGGGAGTGCCGCACTGTCAGAGGGTCAGTACTGAGGGAGTGCTGCACTGTCAGAGGGTCAGTACTGAGGGAGCGCCGCACTGTCAGAGGGTCAGTACTGAGGGAGTGCCGCACTGTCAGAGGGTCGGTACTGAGGGAGTGCTGCACTGTCAGAGGGTCAGTACTGAGGGAGTGCTGCACTGTCAGAGGGCCAGTACTGAGGGAGTGCCGCACTGTCAGAGGGTCAGTACTGAGGGAGTGCCGCACTGTCAGAGGGTCAGTACTGAGGGAGTACTGCACTTTCAGAGGGTCAGTACTGAGGGAGTGCTGCACTGTCAGAGGGTCAGTACTGAGGGAGTGCCGCACTGTCAGAGGGTCGGTACTGAGGGAGTGCTGCACTGTCAGAGGGTCAGTACTGAGGGAGTGCTGCACTGTCAGAGGGTCAGTACTGAAGTCTCCCCCCATTACCAACTTTCCCGCCTCCAGGTCCGGGATACGTCCTAACATACGCCTCATAAAATTTGCATCATCCCAGTTCGGGGCGTATACGTTCACCAGAACCACCGCCTCCCCTTGCAATCTGCCACTCACCATCACATATCTACCCCCACTGTCCGCCACTATGGTCTTTGCCTCAAACAGTACCTGTTTCCCCACTAAAATAGCCACCCCCCTATTCTTCGCATCTAAACCCGAATGAAACACCTGCCCCACCCATCCTTTGCGTAGTCTGACCTGGTCTATCAGTTTCAGATGCGTCTCCTGCAACATAACCACATCTGCCTTTAAGTTCTTTAGGTGTGCGAGTACCCGCTCCCTTTTAATCGGCCCGTTCAGCCCTCTCACATTCCACGTGATCAGCCGGGTTGGGGGGCACTTTACCCCCCCCCCCTTGTCGACTAGCCATCCCCTTTTCTAACCCAGCTCCTCACCCGGTTCCCACGTACCCGTGTATCCCCCCGACGGCGCGCCCCCGTCTCGACCACCCCTCCCCATACCAGCTCCCCCTTCTCCTTAGCAGCAGCAACCAAGTTAACCCCCCCCCCCCCTCCGCTAGATCCCTTTCTAGTGTAGTTGCACCCCCCATGTTGCTCCCAGAAGTCAGTGAACTCTGGCTGACCTCGGCTTCCCCCCTTGTCCTCGGCCCCCACTGTGCGAGGCCCCCTCCTTCCTGCGTCCCTGTTCCCGCCATAATTACCATAGCGCGGGAGCAAAGCCCGCGTTTCACACTCGGCCCCCCCCCTGATGGCGCAGTTCCCTTCTCCTTCCCCTTTCCTTCCCACCGGCGCCCACAGTTCCTCATACTCCCCCCCCCCCCCCCCCCCCCCCAACATGGGGAAGAGAGAAATGTTACAGGATCAAAGAATTAACAAATTGAAAAATCACCACCCCCCCCCCTTCCCCTTCCTCGCCCCACATAATCACCCCACCACTTTGTCCCAGAAGCTCTTTCTCTCGCCAGACTATTCCAGCTTCTCGTCCACAATGAATGTCCACGCCTCTTCTGCCGTCTCAAAGTAGTGGTGCTTCCCTTGGTGTGTGACCCACAGTCTCGCCGGCTGCAACATTCCAAGTTGAACCTTCTTTTTGTGAAGCACCGCCTTGGCCCGGTTGAAACTTGCCCTCCTTCTCGCCACCTCCGCACTCCAATCCTGGTATACGAGGATCACCACATTCTCCCACCTGCAGCTCTGAGTTTTCTTCGCCCATCTGAGGACCATCTCTCTGTCGTTGTAGCGGTGAAGCCTCACCACTATGGCTCGAGGTATTTCTCCAGCCCTCGGTCTTCGTGCCAGAACTCGATAAGCTCCCTCCACCTCTAACGGGCCTGTCGGGGCCTCCGATCCCATTAGCGAGTGAAGCATCGTGCTCACATATGCCCTGACGTCTGCCCCCTCTGTGCCTTCGGGAAGACCCAGGACTCTTAAATTCTTCCTCCTTGAATTATTCTCCAGGGCTTCCAACCTCTCCCCACACCTTTTGTGCTGTGCCTCGTGCATCTCTGTCTTCACCACCAGGCCCTGTATTTCATCCTCATTCTCCGCAGCCTTTGCCTTCACGACCCGAAGCTCCAGCTCCTGGGTCCTCTGCGCCTCCTTTAGCCCTTCAATCGCCTGTAGCATCGGGGCCAACACCTCCTTCTTCAGCTCTTCCACACAGCGCCGCAGGAACTCTTGTTGCTCCGGGCCCCATAACAAACGGCCACCTTCCGACGCCATCTTGCTTCGAGCTTCCCTTCCTTGCCGCTGCTCCAGAGGATCTTCTGCAATCCGGCCGCTATCCTCTCCTTTTTCCATGCGTGTCCGGGGGGATTCCCTCCTGGTTTACCGCACAGTGATTTTGGCCGTTAAAATTGCAGTTGGGGCTCCTATCAAGAGCCCAAAAGTCCGTTCCACCGGGAGCTGCCGAAACGTGCGACTCAGCTGGTCATCGCCGCACCCGGAAGTCCACTATTTTATTATTAATACGAATGGGCAATATACTCCGTCGGCTGGGATCGGGAAATGGGAATGGGCGGTGAATTGGTTTTGACGGCGAAATCGTGGCCGGCGCACATTTCCCGCCAAATCGCAATTCTCCGTCGCCTCGCCAACGGTGGAAATGCTTCCCAGAATGCAGACGCAGTAATCTCCCTTGGCCTATCATCAGCCGGCTCCACCCAGTATTCTCTGGGGCCTCCATCGGGGGGACTGCCCGAAGGCTCGGTCCATTTGTACTTTCACAACTTCTGAGACCAGATTGGTGGCTGCTGAGGGAGAGAGAGGGGGTCCGGACTGTGTCCGACATCGCTACCGTGTCCTGTGCCGCTGGCCGGGGGGGGGGGCGGCTGCCAGGGCGCGAGTGGTGGGGAATGGCCAGGAGGGGGGCTGTGGGGTCGGGGTGGACGGGCACGGAACACCATTGCCGCAGCCGGCGAGGCTGCCAGGCAGCTGTGTGCTCAGTGTCACGGGTCAATAAGGTGTCCCCAAAGGGCACCCCCCTGGGTGCCCTCTGACCCCTGCTGACCCATCAGCTGTACGGGCGCGATCGAGCATAACCTGTTCCACCTTGTTGGCTGGGATGAGTGTGTGTGGGGAGTGTAATGTGTGTGTGTCTGGGATGAGTGTGTGTGGGGAGTGTAATGTGTGTGTGCGGCTGGGGTGAGTGTGTGTGGGGAGTGTAATGTGTGTGTGCAGCTGGGATGAGTGTGTGTGGGGAGTGTAATGTGTGTGCGGCTGGGATGAGTGTGTGTGGGGAGTGTAATGTGTGTGTGTGGCTGGGATGAGTGTGTGTGGGGAGTGTAATGTGTGTGTGTGGCTGGGATGAGTGTGTGTGGGGAGTGTAATGTGTGTGTGAGGCTGGGATGAGTGTGTGTGGGGAGTGTAATGTGTGTGCGGCTGGGATGAGTGTGTGTGGGGAGTGTAATGTGTGTGCGGCTGGGATGAGTGTGTGTGGGGAGTGTAATGTGTGTGTGTGGCTGGGATGAGTGTGTGTGAGGAGTGTAATGTGTGCGCAGCTGGGTGAGTGTGTGTGGGGAGTGTAATGTGTGTGTGTGGCTGGGATGAGTGTGTGTGGTGAGTGTAATGTGTGTGCGGCTGGGATGAGTGTGTGTGGGGAGTGTAATGTGTGTGTGTGGCTGGGATGAGTGTGTGTGGGGAGTGTAATGTGTGTGTGGCTGGGATGAGTGAGTGTGAGGAGTGTAATGTGTGTGTGCGGCTGGGATGAGTGAGTGTGAGGAGTGTAATGTGTGTGCGGCTGGGATGAGTGTGTGTGGGGAGTGTAATGTGTGTGTGGCTGGGATGAGTGAGTGTGAGGAGTGTAATGTGTGTGTGCGGCTGGGATGAGTGAGTGTGAGGAGTGTAATGTGTGTGTGGCTGGGATGAGTGTGTGTGGGGAGTGTAATGTGTGTGTGCGGCTGGGATGAGTGTGTGTGGGGAGTGTAATGTGTGTGTGCGGCTGGGATGAGTGTGTGTGGGGAGTGTAATGTGTGTGTGGCTGGGATGAGTGAGTGTGGGGAGTGTAATGTGTGTGTGCGGCTGGGATGAGTGTGTGTGGGGAGTGTAATGTGTGTGTGGCTGGGATGAGTGTGTGTGGGGAGTGTAATGTGTGTGTGCGGCTGGGGTGAGTGTGTGCGGGGAGTGTAATGTGTATGTGCGGCTGGGATGAGTGTGTGTGGGAGTGTAATGTGTATGTGCGGCTGGGATGAGTGTGTGTGGGGAGTGTAATGTGTGTGTGCGGCTGGGATGAGTGAGTGTGGGGAGTGTAATGTGTGTGTGCGGCTGGGGTGAGTGTGTGCGGGGAGTGTAATGTGTGTGCGGCTGGGATGAGTGTGTGTGGGGAGTGTAATGTGTGTGCGGCTGGGATGAGTGTGTGTGGGGAGTGTAATGTGTGTGCGGCTGGGATGAGTGTGTGTGGGGAATGTAATGTGTGTGTGTGGCTGGGATGAGTGTGTGTGGGGAGTGTAATGTGTGTGTGCGGCTGGGATGAGTGTGTGTGGGGAGTGTAATGTGTGTGTGCGGCTGGGGTGAGTGTGTGCGGGGAGTGTAATGTGTGTGCGGCTGGGATGAGTGTGTGTGGGGAGTGTAATGTGTGTGCGGCTGGGATGAGTGTGTGTGGGGAGTGTAATGTGTGTGCGGCTGGGATGAGTGTGTGTGGGGAATGTAATGTGTGTGTGTGGCTGGGATGAGTGTGTGTGGGGAGTGTAATGTGTGTGCGCAGCTGGGTGAGTGTGTGTGGGAGTGTAATGTGTATGTGCGGCTGGGATGAGCGTGTGCGGGTAGTGCAATGTGTGTGTGCGGCTGGGGTGAGTGTGTGTGGGGAGTGTAATGTGTGTGTGCGGCTGGGGTGAGTGTGTGTAGGGAGTGTAATGTGTGTGTGCGGCTGGGATGAGTGTGTGCGGGGAGTGTAATGTGTGCGTGAGGCTGGGATGAGCGTGTGCGGGGAGTGTAATGTGTGTGTGCGGCTGGGATGAGTGTGTGTGGGGAGTGTAATGTGTGTGTGTTGCTGGGATGAGTGTGTGTGGGGAGTGTAATGTGTGTGTGGCTGGGATGAGTGTGTGTGGGGAGTGTAATGTGTGTGTTTGGCTGGGATGAGTGTGTGTGGCTGGGATGAGTGTGTGTGGGGAGTGTAATGTGTGTGTGCGGCTGGGATGAGTGTGTGTGGGGAGTGTAATGTGTGTGTGTGGCTGGGATGAGTGTGTGTGGGGAGTGTAATGTGTGTGCGCAGCTGGGTGAGTGTGTGTGGGAGTGTAATGTGTATGTGCGGTTGGGATGAGTGTGTGCGGGGAGTGTAATGTGTACGTGAGGCTGGGATGAGCGTGTGCGGGGAGTGTAATGTGTGTGTGCGGCTGGGATGAGTGTGTGAGGGGAGTGTAATGTGTGTGTGCGGCTGGGGTGAGTGTGTGTGGGGAGTGTAATGTGTGTGTGCGGCTGGGATGAGTGTGTGCGGGGAGTGTAATGTGTGCGTGAGGCTGGGATGAGCGTGTGCGGGGAGTGTAATGTGTGTGTGTGGCTGGGATGAGTGTGTGAGGGGAGTGTAATGTGTGTGTGTGGCTGGGATGAGTGTGTGTGGGGAGTGTAATGTGTGTGTGCGGCTGGGATGAGTGTGTGTGGGGAGTGTAATGTGTGTGTGCAGCTGGGATGAGTGTGTGTGGGGAGTGTAATGTGTGTGTGCGGCTGGGATGAGTGTGTGTGGGGAGTGTAATGTGTGTGTGTGGCTGGGATGAGTGTGTGTGGGGAGTGTAATGTGTGTGCGGCTGGGATGAGTGTGTGTGGGGAGTGTAATGTGTGTGTGTGCCTGGGATGAGTGTGTGTGGGGAGTGTAATGTGTGTGCGCAGCTGGGTGAGTGTGTGTGGGGAGTGTAATGTGTGTGTGTGGCTGGGATGAGTGTGTGTGGGGAGTGTAATGTGTGTGCGGCTGGGATGAGTGTGTGTGGGGAGTGTAATGTGTGTGTGTGCCTGGGATGAGTGTGTGTGGGGAGTGTAATGTGTGTGCGGCTGGGATGAGTGTGTGTGGGGAGTGTAATGTGTGTGTGAGGCTGGGATGAGCGTGTGTGGGAGTGTAATGTGTGTGTGCAGCTGGGATGAGTGTGTGTGGGGAGTGTAATGTGTGTGTGTGGCTGGGATGAGTGTGTGTGGGGAGTGTAATGTGTGTGTGTGACTGGGATGAGTGTGTGTGGGGAGTGTAATGTGTGTGCGGCTGGGATGAGTGTGTGTGGGGAGTGTAATGTGTGTGTGTGCCTGGGATGAGTGTGTGTGGGGAGTGTAATGTGTGTGCGCAGCTGGGTGAGTGTGTGTGGGGATTGTAATGTGTGTGTGGCTGGGATGAGTGAGTGTGAGGAGTGTAATGTGTGTGTGCGGCTGGGATGAGTGAGTGTGAGGAGTGTAATGTGTGTGCGGCTGGGATGAGTGTGTGTGGGGAGTGTAATGTGTGTGTGCGGCTGGGATGAGTGTGTGTGGGGAGTGTAATGTGTGTGTGGCTGGGATGAGTGAGTGTGGGGAGTGTAATGTGTGTGTGGCTGGGATGAGTGTGTGTGGGGAGTGTAATGTGTGTGTGCGGCTGGGATGAGTGTGTGTGGGGAGTGTAATGTGTGTGCGGCTGGGATGAGTGTGTGTGGGGAGTGTAATGTGTGTGTGTGGCTGGGATGAGTGTGTGTGGGGAGTGTAATGTGTGTGCGCAGCTGGGTGAGTGTGTGTGGGAGTGTAATGTGTGTGTGTGGCTGGGATGAGTGTGTGTGGGGAGTGTAATGTGTGTGTGTGGCTGGGATGAGTGTGTGTGGGGAGTGTAATGTGTGTGTGCGGCTGGGATGAGTGTGTGCGGGGAGTGTAATGTGTGTGCGCAGCTGGGTGAGTGTGTGTGGGAGTGTAATGTGTATGTGCGGCTGGGATGAGCGTGTGCGGGTAGTGCAATGTGTGTGTGCGGCTGGGGTGAGTGTGTGTGGGGAGTGTAATGTGTGTGTGCGGCTGGGATGAGTGTGTGCGAGGAGTGTAATGTGTGCGTGAGGCTGGGATGAGCGTGTGCGGGGAGTGTAATGTGTGTGTGCGGCTGGGATGAGTGTGTGTGGGGAGTGTAATGTGTGTGTGTTGCTGGGATGAGTGTGTGTGGGGAGTGTAATGTGTGTGTGAGGCTGGGATGAGCGTGTGTGGGAGTGTAATGTGTGTGTGCAGCTGGGATGAGTGTGTGTGGGGAGTGTAATGTGTGTGTGTGGCTGGGATGAGTGTGTGTGGGGAGTGTAATGTGTGTGCGGCTGGGATGAGTGTGTGTGGGGAGTGTAATGTGTGTGTGTGCCTGGGGTGAGTGTGTGTGGGGATTGTAATGTGTGTGTGGCTGGGATGAGTGAGTGTGAGGAGTGTAATGTGTGTGTGCGGCTGGGATGAGTGAGTGTGAGGAGTGTAATGTGTGTGCGGCTGGGATGAGTGTGTGTGGGGAGTGTAATGTGTGTGTGCGGCTGGGATGAGTGTGTGTGGGGAGTGTAATGTGTGTGTGCGGCTGGGATGAGTGTGTGTGGGGAGTGTAATGTGTGTGTGGCTGGGATGAGTGAGTGTGAGGATTGTAATGTGTGTGTGGCTGGGATGAGTGTGTGTGGGGAGTGTAATGTGTGTGTGGCTGGGATGAGTGTGTGTGGGGAGTGTAATGTGTGTGTGCGGCTGGGATGAGTGTGTGTGGGGAGTGTAATGTGTGTGCGGCTGGGATGAGTGTGTGTGGGGAGTGTAATGTGTGTGTGTGGCTGGGATGAGTGTGTGTGGGGAGTGTAATGTGTGTGCGCAGCTGGGTGAGTGTGTGTGGGAGTGTAATGTGTGTGTGTGGCTGGGATGAGTGTGTGTGGGGAGTGTAATGTGTGTGTGTGGCTGGGATGAGTGTGTGTGGGGAGTGTAATGTGTGTGCGCAGCTGGGTGAGTGTGTGTGGGAGTGTAATGTGTATGTGCGGCTGGGATGAGCGTGTGCGGGTAGTGCAATGTGTGTGTGCGGCTGGGGTGAGTGTGTGTGGGGAGTGTAATGTGTGTGTGCGGCTGGGGTGAGTGTGTGTGGGGAGTGTAATGTGTGTGTGCGGCTGGGATGAGTGTGTGCGAGGAGTGTAATGTGTGCGTGAGGCTGGGATGAGCGTGTGCGGGGAGTGTAATGTGTGTGTGCGGCTGGGATGAGTGTGTGTGGGGAGTGTAATGTGTGTGTGTTGCTGGGATGAGTGTGTGTGGGGAGTGTAATGTGTGTGTGGATGGGATGAGTGTGTGTGGGGAGTGTAATGTGTGTGTGTGGCTGGGATGAGTGTGTGTGGCTGGGATGAGTGTGTGTGGGGAGTGTAATGTGTGTGTGTGGCTGGGATGAGTGTGTGTGGGGAGTGTAATGTGTGTGCGCAGCTGGGTGAGTGTGTGTGGGAGTGTAATGTGTATGTGCGGATGGGATGAGTGTGTGCGGGGAGTGTAATGTGTACATGAGGCTGGGATGAGCGTGTGCGGGGAGTGTAATGTGTGTGTGCGGCTGGGATGAGTGTGTGAGGGGAGTGTAATGTGTGTGTGCGGCTGGGGTGAGTGTGTGTGGGGAGTGTAATGTGTGTGTGCGGCTGGGATGAGTGTGTGCGGGGAGTGTAATGTGTGCGTGAGGCTGGGATGAGCGTGTGCGGGGAGTGTAATGTGTGTGTGCGGCTGGGATGAGTGTGTGTGGGGAGTGTAATGTGTGTGTGGCTGGGATGAGTGAGTGTGGGGAGTGTAATGTGTGTGTGCGGCTGGGGTGAGTGTGTGCGGGGAGTGTAATGTGTGTGCGGCTGGGATGAGTGTGTGTGGGGAGTGTAATGTGTGTGCGGCTGGGATGAGTGTGTGCGGGGAGTGTAATGTGTGTGCGGCTGGGATGAGTGTGTGTGGGGAGTGTAATGTGTGTGCGGCTGGGATGAGTGTGTGTGGGGAGTGTAATGTGTGTGCGGCTGGGATGAGTGTGTGTGGGGAGTGTAATGTGTGTGTGTGGCTGGGATGAGTGTGTGTGGGGAGTGTAATGTGTGTGCGCAGCTGGGTGAGTGTGTGTGGGAGTGCAATGTGTATGTGCGGCTGGGATGAGCGTGTGCGGGTAGTGCAATGTGTGTGTGCGGCTGGGGTGAGTGTGTGTGGGGAGTGTAATGTGTGTGTGCGGCTGGGGTGAGTGTGTGTGGGGAGTGTAATGTGTGTGTGCGGCTGGGATGAGTGTGTGCGAGGAGTGTAATGTGTGCGTGAGGCTGGGATGAGCGTGTGCGGGGAGTGTAATGTGTGTGTGCGGCTGGGATGAGTGTGTGTGGGGAGTGTAATGTGTGTGTGGCTGGGATGAGTGTGTGTGGGGAGTGTAATGTGTGTGTGTGGCTGGGATGAGTGTGTGTGGCTGGGATGAGTGTGTGTGGGGAGTGTAATGTGTGTGTGCGGCTGGGATGAGTGTGTGTGGGGAGTGTAATGTGTGTGTGTGGCTGGGATGAGTGTGTGTGGGGAGTGTAATGTGTGTGCGCAGCTGGGTGAGTGTGTGTGGGAGTGTAATGTGTATGTGCGGTTGGGATGAGTGTGTGCGGGGAGTGTAATGTGTACGTGAGGCTGGGATGAGCGTGTGCGGGGAGTGTAATGTGTGTGTGCGGCTGGGATGAGTGTGTGAGGGGAGTGTAATGTGTGTGTGCGGCTGGGGTGAGTGTGTGTGGGGAGTGTAATGTGTGTGTGCGGCTGGGATGAGTGTGTGCGGGGAGTGTAATGTGTGCGTGAGGCTGGGATGAGCGTGTGCGGGGAGTATAATGTGTGTGTGTGGCTGGGATGAGTGTGTGAGGGGAGTGTAATGTGTGTGTGTGGCTGGGATGAGTGTGTGTGGGGAGTGTAATGTGTGTGTGGCTGGGATGAGTGTGTGTGGGGAGTGTAATGTGTGTGTGCGGCTGGGATGAGTGTGTGTGGGGAGTGTAATGTGTGTGTGCGGCTGGGATGAGTGTGTGTGGGGAGTGTAATGTGTGTGTGTGGCTGGGATGAGTGTGTGTGGGGAGTGTAATGTGTGTGTGCGGCTGGGATGAGTGTGTGTGGGGAGTGTAATGTGTGTGTGCGGCTGGGATGAGTGTGTGTGGGGAGTGTAATGTGTGTGTGTGGCTGGGATGAGTGTGTGTGGGGAGTGTAATGTGTGTGTGCGGCTGGGATGAGTGTGTGGGGGGAGTGTAATGTGTGTGTGTGGCTGGGATGAGTGTGTGTGGGGAGTGTAATGTGTGTGCGCAGCTGGGTGAGTGTGTGTGGGAGTGTAATGTGTATGTGCGGCTGGGATGAGTGTGTGCGGGGAGTGTAATGTGTGTGTGCGGCTGGGGTGAGTGTGTGTGGGGAGTGTAATGTGTGTGTGCGGCTGGGATGAGTGTGTGGGGGAGTGTAATGTGTGTGTGCGGCTGGGATGAGTGTGTGTGGGGAGTGTAATGTGTGTGTGCGGCTGGGATGAGTGTGTGAGGGGAGTGTAATGTGTGTGTGCGGCTGGAATGAGTGTGTGTGGGGAGTGTAATGTGTGTGTGTGGCTGGGATGAGTGTGTGTGGGGAGTGTAATGTGTGTGTGCGCCTGGGATGAGTGTGTGCGGGGAGTGTAATGTGTGTGTGCGGCTGGGATGAGTGTGTGCGGGGAGTGTAATGTGTGTGTGTGGCTGGGGTGAGTGTGTGTGGGGAGTGTAATGTGTGTGTGCAGCTGGGATGAGTGTGTGTGGGGAGTGTAATGTGTGTGTGTGGCTGGGATGAGTGTGTGTGGGGAGTGTAATGTGTGTGTGCGCCTGGGATGAGTGTGTGCGGGGAGTGTAATGTGTGTGTGCGGCTGGGATGAGTGTGTGTGGGGAGTGGAATTTGTGTGTGTGGCTGGGGTGAGTGTGTGTGGGGAGTGTAATGTGTGTGTGCGGCTGGGATGTGTGTGTGTGGGGAGTGTAATGTGGGTGTGTGGCTGGGATGAGTGTGTGCGGGGAGTGTAATGTGTGTGTGCGGCTGGGATGAGTGTGTGCGGGGAGTGTAATGTGTGTGTGTGGCTGGGGTGAGTGTGTGTGGGGAGTGTAATGTGTGTGTGCGGCTGGGATGAGTGTGTGTGGGGAGTGTAATGTATGTGTGCGGCTGGGATGAATGTGTGCGGGGAGTGTAATGTGTGTGTGCGGCTGGGATGAGTGTGTGTGGGGAGTATAATGTGTGTGTGCGGCTGGGATGAGTGTGTGTGGGGAGTGTAATGTGTGTGTGCGGCTGGGATGAGTGTGTGTGGGGAGTGTAATGTGTGTGTGCGGCTGGGATGAGTGTGTGTGGCTGGGGTGAGTGTGTGTGGGGAGTGTAATGTGTGTGTGCGGCTGGGATGAGTGTGTGCGGGGAGTGTAATGTGTGTGTGCGGCTGGGATGAGCGTGAGTGGGGAGTGTAATATGTGTGTGTGGCTGGGATGAGCGTGTGTGGGAGTGTAATGTGTGTGTGTGGCTGGGATGAGTGCGTGTGGGGAGTGTAATGTGTGTGTGTGGCTGGGGTGAGTGTGTGTGGGGAGTGTAATGTGTGTGTGCAGCTGGGATGAGTGTGTGTGGGGAGTGTAATGTGTGTGTGTGGCTGGGATGAGTGTGTGTGGCTGGGATGAGTGTGTGTGGGGAGTGTAATGTGTGTGTGTGGCTGGGATGAGTGTGTGTGCGGAGTGTAATGTGTGTGTGTGTCTGGGATGAGTGTGTGTGGGGAGTGTAATGTGTGTGTGCGGCTGGGATGAGTGTGTGTGGGGAGTGTAATGTGTGTGTGTGGCTGGGATGAGTGTGTGTGGGGAGTGTAATGTGTGTGTGCGGCTGGGATGAGTGTGTGTGGGGAGTGTAATGTGTGTGTGCGGCTGGGATGAGTGTGTGTGGGGAGTGTAATGTGTGTGTGTGGCTGGGATGAGTGTGTGTGGGGAGTGTAATGTGTGTGTGCGGCTGGGATGAGTGTGTGTGGGGAGTGTAATGTGTGTGTGAGGCTGGGATGAGCGTGTGTGGGAGTGTAATGTGTGTGTGCAGCTGGGATGAGTGTGTGTGGGGAGTGTAATGTGTGTGTGGGGAGTGTAATGTGTGTGTGTGGCTGGGATGAGTGTGTGTGGGGAGTGTAATGTGTGTGTGTGGCTGGGATGAGTGTGTGTGGGGAGTTTAATGTGTGTGTGGGGAGTGTAATGTGTGTGTGTGGGGAGTGTAATGTGTGTGTGGGGAGTGTAATGTGTGTGTGTGGCTGGGATGAGTGTGTGTGGGGAGTTTAATGTGTGTGTGGGGAGTGTAATGTGTGTGTGTGGGGAGTGTAATGTGTGTGTGGGGAGTGTAATGTGTGTGTGTGGCTGGGATGAGTGTGTGTGGGGAGTTTAATGTGTGTGTGGGGAGTGTAATGTGTGTGTGTGGCTGGGATGAGTGTGTGTGGGGAGTGTAATGTGTGTGTGTGGCTGGGATGAGTGTGTGTGGGGAGTTTAATGTGTGTGTGGGGAGTGTAATGTGTGTGTGTGGCTGGGATGAGTGTGTGTGGGGAGTGTAATATGTGTGTGTGGCTGGGATGAGCGTGTGTGGGAGTGTAATGTGTGTGTGCGGCTGGGATGAGTGTGTGTGGGGAGTGTAATGTGTGTGTGTGTCTGGGATGAGTGTGTGTGGGGAGTGTAATGTGTGTGTGCGGCTGGGATGAGTGTGTGTGGGGAGTGTAATGTGTGTGTGCGGCTGGGATGAGTGTGTGTGGGGAGTGTAATGTGTGTGTGTGGCTGGGATGAGTGTGTGTGGGGAGTGTAATGTGTGTGTGCGGCTGGGATGAGTGTGTGTGGGGAGTGTAATGTGTGTGTGAGGCTGGGATGAGCGTGTGTGGGAGTGTAATGTGTGTGTGCAGCTGGGATGAGTGTGTGTGGGGAGTGTAATGTGTGTGTGGGGAGTGTAATGTGTGTGTGTGGCTGGGATGAGTGTGTGTGGGGAGTGTAATGTGTGTGTGTGGCTGGGATGAGTGTGTGTGGGGAGTTTAATGTGTGTGTGTGTGGGGAGTGTAATGTGTGTGTGGGGAGTGTAATGTGTGTGTGTGGCTGGGATGAGTGTGTGTGGGGAGTTTAATGTGTGTGTGGGGAGTGTAATGTGTGTGTGTGGGGAGTGTAATGTGTGTGTGGGGAGTGTAATGTGTGTGTGTGGCTGGGATGAGTGTGTGTGGGGAGTTTAATGTGTGTGTGGGGAGTGTAATGTGTGTGTGTGGCTGGGATGAGTGTGTGTGGGGAGTGTAATGTGTGTGTGTGGCTGGGATGAGTGTGTGTGGGGAGTTTAATGTGTGTGTGTGGCTGGGATGAGTGTGTGTGGGGAGTTTAATGTGTGTGTGGGGAGTGTAATGTGTGTGTGTGGCTGGGATGAGTGTGTGTGGGGAGTGTAATGTGTGTGTGTGGCTGGGATGAGTGTGTGTGGGGAGTGTAATACAAAGAACAAAGAACAAAGAAATGTACAGCACAGGAACAGGCCCTTCGGCCCTCCAAGCCCGTGCCGACCATACTGCCCGACTAAACTACAATCTTCTACACTTCCTGGGTCCGTATCCTTCTATTCCCATCCTATTCATATATTTGTCAAGATTCCCCTTAAATGTCCCTATCGTCCCTGCTTCCACCACCTCCTCCGGTAGCGAGTTCCAGGCACCCACTACCCTCTGCGTAAAACACTTGCCTCGTACATCTACTCTAAACTTTGCCCCTCTCACCGTAAACCTATGCCCCCTAGTAATTGACCCCTCTACCCTGGGGAAAAGCCTCTGACTATCCACTCTGTCTATGCCACTCATAATTTTGTATACCTCTATCAGGTCGCCCCTCAACCTCCTTCGTTCCAGTGAGAACAAACCGAGTTTATTCAATCGCTCCTCATAGCTTATGCCCTCCATACCAGGCAACATTCTGGTAAATCTCTTCTGCACCCTCTCTAAAGCCTCCACATCCTTCTGGTAGTGTGGCGACCAGAATTGAACACTATACTCCAAGTGTGGCCTAACTAAGGTTCTATACAGCTGCAACATGACTTGCCAATTCTTATACTCAATGCCCCGGCCAATGAAGGCAAGCATGCCGTATGCCTTCTTGACTACCTTCTCCACCTGTGTTGCCCCTTTCAATGACCTGTGGACCTGTACTCCTAGATCTCTTTGACTTTCAATACTCTTGAGGGTTCTACCATTCACTGTATATTCCCTAACTGCATTAGACCTTCCAAAATGCATTACCTCACATTTGTCCGGATTAAACTCCATCTGCCATCTCTCCGCCCAAGTCTCCAGACAATATAAATCCTGCTGTATCCTCAGACAGTCCGCATCGCTATCCGCAATTCCACCAACCTTTGTGTCGTCTGCAAACTTACTAATCAGACCAGTTACATTTTCCTCCAAATCATTTATATATACTGCAAACAGCAAAGGTCCCAACACTGATCCCTGTGGAACACCACTGGTCACAGCCCTCCAATTAGAAAAGCATCCCTCCATTGCTACCCTCTGCCTTCTATGGCCGAGCCAGTTCTGTATCCACCTTGCCAGTTCACCCCTGATCCCGTGTGACTTCACCTTTTGTACTAGTCTACCATGAGGGACCTTGTCAAAGGCCTTACTGAAGTCCATATAGACAACATCTACTGCCCTACCTTCATCAATCATCTTAGTGACCTCCTCGAAAAACTCTATCAAGTTAGTGAGACACGACCTCCCCTTCACAAAACCGTGCTGCCTCTCACTAATACGTCCATTTGCTTCCAAATGGGAGTAGATCCTGTCTCGAAGAATTCTCTCCAGTAATTTCCCTACCACTGAAGTAAGGCTCACCGGCCTGTAGTTCCCGGGATTATCCTTGCTACCCTTCTTAAACAGAGGAACAACATTGGCTATTCTCCAGTCCTCCGGGACATCCCCTGAAGACAGCGAGGATCCAAAGATTTCTGTCAAGGCCACAGCAATTTCCTCTCCAGCCTCCTTCAGTATTCTGGGGTAGATCCCATCCGGCCCTGGGGACTTATCTACCTTAATATTTTTTAAGACACCCAACACCTCGTCTTTTTGGATCACAATGTGACCCAGGCTATCTACACCCCCTTCTCCAGACTCAACATCTACCAATTCCTTCTCTTTGGTGAATACTGATGCAAAGTATTCATTTAGTACCTCGCCCATTTCCTCTGGCTCCGCACATAGATTCCCTTGCCTATCCTTCAGTGGGCCAACCCTTTCCCTGGCTACCCTCTTGCTTTTTATGTACGTGTAAAAAGCCTTGGGATTTTCCTTAACCCTATTTGCCAATGACTTTTCATGACCCCTTCTAGCCCTCCTGACTCCTTGCTTAAGTTCCTTCCTACTTTCCTTACATGCCACACAGGCTTCGTCTGTTCCCAGCCTTTTAGCCCTGACAAATGCCTCCTTTTTCTTTTTGACGAGGCCTACAATATCACTCGTCATCCAAGGTTCCCGAAAATTGCCGTATTTATCTTTCTTCCTCACAGGAACATGCCTGTCCTGTATTCCTTTCAACTGACACTTGAAAGCCTCCCACATGTCAGATGTTGATTTGCCGTCAAACATCCGCCCCCAATCTATGTTCTTCAGTTCTCGCCTAATATTGTTATAATTAGCCTTCCCCCAATTTAGCACATTCATCCTCGGACCACTCTTATCCTTGTCCACCAGTACTTTAAAACTTACTGAATTGTGGTCACTGTTACCAAAATGCTCCCCTACTGAAACATCTACCACCTGGCCGGGCTCATTCCCCAATACCAGGTCCAGTACCGCCCCTTCCCTAGTTGGACTGTTTACATATTGTTTTAAGAAGCCCTCCTGGATGCTCCTTACAAACTCCGCCCCGTCTAGGCCCCTGGCACTAAGTGAGTCCCAGTCAATATTGGGGAAGTTGAAGTCTCCCATCACCACAACCCTGTTGTTTTTACTCTTTTCCAAAATCTGTCTACCTATCTGCTCCTCTATCTCCCGCTGGCTGTTGGGAGGCCTGTAGTATACCCCCAACATTGTGACTGCACCCTTCTTATTCCTGATCTCTACCCATATAGCCTCACTGCCCTCTGAGGTGTCCTCTCGCAGTATAGCTGTGATATTCTCCCGAACAAGTAGCGCAACTCCGCCTCCCTTTTACATCCCCCTCTATCCCGCCTGAAACATCTAAATCCTGGAACGTTTAGCTGCCAATCCTGCCCTTCCCTCAACCAGGTCTCTGTAATGGCAACAACATCATAGTTCCAAGTAGTAATCCAAGCTCTAAGTTCATCTGCCTTACCCGGAATGCTCCTTGCATTAAAACATATGCACTTCAGGCCACCAGACCCGCTGTGTTCAGCAACTTCTCCCCGTCTGCTCTGCCTCAGAGCCACACTGTCCCTATTCCCTAGTTCTCCCTCAATGCTCTCACCTTCTGACCTATTGCTCCCGTGCCCACCCCCCTGCCATACTAGTTTAAACCCTCCCGTGTGACACTAGCAAACCTCGCGGCCAGGATATTTATGCCTCTCCGGTTTAGATGCAACCCATCCTTCTTATACAGGTCACACCTGCCCCGGAAGAGCTCCCAGTGGTCCAGATAACGGAAACCCTCCCTCCTACACCAGCTGTTTAGCCACGTGTTTGTCTGCTCTATCTTCCTATTTCTAGCCTCACTGGCACGTGGCACAGGGAGTAATCCCGAGATTACAACCCTCGAGGTCCTGTCTTTTAACTTTCTGCCTAGCTCCCTGAACTCCTGCTGCAGGACCTCATGCCCCTTCCTGCCTATGTCGTTAGTACCAATATGTACAACGACCTCTACCTGTTTGCCCTCCCCCTTCAGGATTCCCTCTACCCGTTCGGAGACATCCTGGACCCTGGCACCAGGGAGGCAACATACCATCCTGGAGTCTCTTTCACACTGGGGTGAGTGTGAGTGGGTGTGTAATGTGTGTGTGCGGCTGGGGTGAGTGTGAGTGGGTGTGTAATGTGTGTGTGGGGCTGGGGTGAGTGTGTGTGGGGAGTGTAATGTGTGTGTGGGGAGTGTAATGTGTGTGTGGGGAGTGCAATGTGTGTGTGTGGCTGGGATGAGTGTGTGTGGGGAGTGTAATGTGTGTGTGTGGCTGGGATGAGCGTGTGTGGGAAGTGTAATGTGTGTGTGCGGCTGGGGTGAGTGTGTGTGGGGAGTGTAATGTGTGTGTGCGGCTGGGATGAGTGTGTGCGGGGAGTGTAATGTGTGTGTGTGGCCGGGATGAGTGTGTGTGGGGAGTGGAATGTGTGTGTGCGGCTGGGATGAGTGTGTGTGGGGAGTGTAATGTGTGTGTGTGGCCGGGATGAGTGTGTGTGGGGAGTGGAATGTGTGTGTGCGGCTGGGATGAGTGTGTGTGGGGAGTGTAATGTCTGTGTGCGGCTGGGATGAGTGTGTGTGGGGAGTGTAATGTGTGTGCGGCTGGGATGAGTGTGTGTGGGGAGTGTAATGTGTGTGTGCTGGGCTGGGATGAGTGTGTGCGGGGAGTGTAATGTGTGTGTGTGGCTGGGATGAGGGTGTATGGGGAGTGTAATGTGTGTGTGGCTGGGATGAGTGTGTGTGGGGAGTGTAATGTCTGTGTGCGGCTGGGATGAGTGTGTGTGGGGAGTGTAATGTGGGTGTGCGGCTGGGATGAGGGTGTATGGGGAGTGTAATGTGTGTGTGTGGCTGGGATGAGTGTGTGTGGGGAGTGTAATGTGTGTGTGCGGCTGGGATGAGTGTGTGTGGGGAGTGTAATGTGTGTGTGTGGCTGGGATGAGGGTGTGTGGGGAGTGTAATGTGTGTGTGTTGCTGGGATGAGTGTGTGTGGGGAGTGTAATGTGTGTGTGGCTGGGATGAGTGTGTGTGGGGAGTGTAATGTGTGTGTTTGGCTGGGATGAGTGTGTGTGGCTGGGATGAGTGTGTGTGGGGAGTGTAATGTGTGTGTGCGGCTGGGATGAGTGTGTGTGGGGAGTGTAATGTGTGTGTGTGGCTGGGATGAGTGTGTGTGGGGAGTGTAATGTGTGTGCGCAGCTGGGTGAGTGTGTGTGGGAGTGTAATGTGTATGTGCGGTTGGGATGAGTGTGTGCGGGGAGTGTAATGTGTACGTGAGGCTGGGATGAGCGTGTGCGGGGAGTGTAATGTGTGTGTGCGGCTGGGATGAGTGTGTGAGGGGAGTGTAATGTGTGTGTGCGGCTGGGGTGAGTGTGTGTGGGGAGTGTAATGTGTGTGTGCGGCTGGGATGAGTGTGTGCGGGGAGTGTAATGTGTGCGTGAGGCTGGGATGAGCGTGTGCGGGGAGTGTAATGTGTGTGTGTGGCTGGGATGAGTGTGTGAGGGGAGTGTAATGTGTGTGTGTGGCTGGGATGAGTGTGTGTGGGGAGTGTAATGTGTGTGTGGCTGGGATGAGTGTGTGTGGGGAGTGTAATGTGTGTGTGCAGCTGGGATGAGTGTGTGTGGGGAGTGTAATGTGTGTGTGCGGCTGGGATGAGTGTGTGTGGGGAGTGTAATGTGTGTGTGCGGCTGGGATGAGTGTGTGTGGGGAGTGTAATGTGTGTGTGCAGCTGGGATGAGTGTGTGTGGGGAGTGTAATGTGTGTGTGCGGCTGGGATGAGTGTGTGTGGGGAGTGTAATGTGTGTGTGTGGCTGGGATGAGTGTGTGTGGGGAGTGTAATGTGTGTGCGGCTGGGATGAGTGTGTGTGGGGAGTGTAATGTGTGTGTGTGCCTGGGATGAGTGTGTGTGGGGAGTGTAATGTGTGTGCGCAGCTGGGTGAGTGTGTGTGGGGAGTGTAATGTGTGTGTGTGGCTGGGATGAGTGTGTGTGGGGAGTGTAATGTGTGTGCGGCTGGGATGAGTGTGTGTGGGGAGTGTAATGTGTGTGTGTGCCTGGGATGAGTGTGTGTGGGGAGTGTAATGTGTGTGCGGCTGGGATGAGTGTGTGTGGGGAGTGTAATGTGTGTGTGAGGCTGGGATGAGCGTGTGTGGGAGTGTAATGTGTGTGTGCAGCTGGGATGAGTGTGTGTGGGGAGTGTAATGTGTGTGTGTGGCTGGGATGAGTGTGTGTGGGGAGTGTAATGTGTGTGTGTGACTGGGATGAGTGTGTGTGGGGAGTGTAATGTGTGTGCGGCTGGGATGAGTGTGTGTGGGGAGTGTAATGTGTGTGTGTGCCTGGGATGAGTGTGTGTGGGGAGTGTAATGTGTGTGCGCAGCTGGGTGAGTGTGTGTGGGGATTGTAATGTGTGTGTGGCTGGGATGAGTGAGTGTGAGGAGTGTAATGTGTGTGTGCGGCTGGGATGAGTGAGTGTGAGGAGTGTAATGTGTGTGCGGCTGGGATGAGTGTGTGTGGGGAGTGTAATGTGTGTGTGCGGCTGGGATGAGTGTGTGTGGGGAGTGTAATGTGTGTGTGGCTGGGATGAGTGAGTGTGGGGAGTGTAATGTGTGTGTGGCTGGGATGAGTGTGTGTGGGGAGTGTAATGTGTGTGTGCGGCTGGGATGAGTGTGTGTGGGGAGTGTAATGTGTGTGCGGCTGGGATGAGTGTGTGTGGGGAGTGTAATGTGTGTGTGTGGCTGGGATGAGTGTGTGTGGGGAGTGTAATGTGTGTGCGCAGCTGGGTGAGTGTGTGTGGGAGTGTAATGTGTGTGTGTGGCTGGGATGAGTGTGTGTGGGGAGTGTAATGTGTGTGTGTGGCTGGGATGAGTGTGTGTGGGGAGTGTAATGTGTGTGTGCGGCTGGGATGAGTGTGTGCGGGGAGTGTAATGTGTGTGCGCAGCTGGGTGAGTGTGTGTGGGAGTGTAATGTGTATGTGCGGCTGGGATGAGCGTGTGCGGGTAGTGCAATGTGTGTGTGCGGCTGGGGTGAGTGTGTGTGGGGAGTGTAATGTGTGTGTGCGGCTGGGATGAGTGTGTGCGAGGAGTGTAATGTGTGCGTGAGGCTGGGATGAGCGTGTGCGGGGAGTGTAATGTGTGTGTGCGGCTGGGATGAGTGTGTGTGGGGAGTGTAATGTGTGTGTGTTGCTGGGATGAGTGTGTGTGGGGAGTGTAATGTGTGTGTGAGGCTGGGATGAGCGTGTGTGGGAGTGTAATGTGTGTGTGCAGCTGGGATGAGTGTGTGTGGGGAGTGTAATGTGTGTGTGTGGCTGGGATGAGTGTGTGTGGGGAGTGTAATGTGTGTGCGGCTGGGATGAGTGTGTGTGGGGAGTGTAATGTGTGTGTGTGCCTGGGGTGAGTGTGTGTGGGGATTGTAATGTGTGTGTGGCTGGGATGAGTGAGTGTGAGGAGTGTAATGTGTGTGTGCGGCTGGGATGAGTGAGTGTGAGGAGTGTAATGTGTGTGCGGCTGGGATGAGTGTGTGTGGGGAGTGTAATGTGTGTGTGCGGCTGGGATGAGTGTGTGTGGGGAGTGTAATGTGTGTGTGCGGCTGGGATGAGTGTGTGTGGGGAGTGTAATGTGTGTGTGGCTGGGATGAGTGAGTGTGAGGATTGTAATGTGTGTGTGGCTGGGATGAGTGTGTGTGGGGAGTGTAATGTGTGTGTGGCTGGGATGAGTGTGTGTGGGGAGTGTAATGTGTGTGTGCGGCTGGGATGAGTGTGTGTGGGGAGTGTAATGTGTGTGCGGCTGGGATGAGTGTGTGTGGGGAGTGTAATGTGTGTGTGTGGCTGGGATGAGTGTGTGTGGGGAGTGTAATGTGTGTGCGCAGCTGGGTGAGTGTGTGTGGGAGTGTAATGTGTGTGTGTGGCTGGGATGAGTGTGTGTGGGGAGTGTAATGTGTGTGTGTGGCTGGGATGAGTGTGTGTGGGGAGTGTAATGTGTGTGCGCAGCTGGGTGAGTGTGTGTGGGAGTGTAATGTGTATGTGCGGCTGGGATGAGCGTGTGCGGGTAGTGCAATGTGTGTGTGCGGCTGGGGTGAGTGTGTGTGGGGAGTGTAATGTGTGTGTGCGGCTGGGGTGAGTGTGTGTGGGGAGTGTAATGTGTGTGTGCGGCTGGGATGAGTGTGTGCGAGGAGTGTAATGTGTGCGTGAGGCTGGGATGAGCGTGTGCGGGGAGTGTAATGTGTGTGTGCGGCTGGGATGAGTGTGTGTGGGGAGTGTAATGTGTGTGTGTTGCTGGGATGAGTGTGTGTGGGGAGTGTAATGTGTGTGTGGATGGGATGAGTGTGTGTGGGGAGTGTAATGTGTGTGTGTGGCTGGGATGAGTGTGTGTGGCTGGGATGAGTGTGTGTGGGGAGTGTAATGTGTGTGTGTGGCTGGGATGAGTGTGTGTGGGGAGTGTAATGTGTGTGCGCAGCTGGGTGAGTGTGTGTGGGAGTGTAATGTGTATGTGCGGATGGGATGAGTGTGTGCGGGGAGTGTAATGTGTACATGAGGCTGGGATGAGCGTGTGCGGGGAGTGTAATGTGTGTGTGCGGCTGGGATGAGTGTGTGAGGGGAGTGTAATGTGTGTGTGCGGCTGGGGTGAGTGTGTGTGGGGAGTGTAATGTGTGTGTGCGGCTGGGATGAGTGTGTGCGGGGAGTGTAATGTGTGCGTGAGGCTGGGATGAGCGTGTGCGGGGAGTGTAATGTGTGTGTGCGGCTGGGATGAGTGTGTGTGGGGAGTGTAATGTGTGTGTGGCTGGGATGAGTGAGTGTGGGGAGTGTAATGTGTGTGTGCGGCTGGGGTGAGTGTGTGCGGGGAGTGTAATGTGTGTGCGGCTGGGATGAGTGTGTGTGGGGAGTGTAATGTGTGTGCGGCTGGGATGAGTGTGTGTGGGGAGTGTAATGTGTGTGCGGCTGGGATGAGTGTGTGTGGGGAGTGTAATGTGTGTGTGTGGCTGGGATGAGTGTGTGTGGGGAGTGTAATGTGTGTGCGCAGCTGGGTGAGTGTGTGTGGGAGTGCAATGTGTATGTGCGGCTGGGATGAGCGTGTGTGGGGAGTGTAATGTGTGTGTGCGGCTGGGGTGAGTGTGTGTGGGGAGTGTAATGTGTGTGTGCGGCTGGGATGAGTGTGTGTGGGGAGTGTAATGTGTGTGTGCGGCTGGGGTGAGTGTGTGTGGGGAGTGTAATGTGTGTGTGCGGCTGGGATGAGTGTGTGCGAGGAGTGTAATGTGTGCGTGAGGCTGGGATGAGCGTGTGCGGGGAGTGTAATGTGTGTGTGCGGCTGGGATGAGTGTGTGTGGGGAGTGTAATGTGTGTGTGTTGCTGGGATGAGTGTGTGTGGGGTGTGTAATGTGTGTGTGGCTGGGATGAGTGTGTGTGGGGAGTGTAATGTGTGTGTGTGGCTGGGATGAGTGTGTGTGGCTGGGATGAGTGTGTGTGGGGAGTGTAATGTGTGTGTGCGGCTGGGATGAGTGTGTGTGGGGAGTGTAATGTGTGTGTGTGGCTGGGATGAGTGTGTGTGGGGAGTGTAATGTGTGTGCGCAGCTGGGTGAGTGTGTGTGGGAGTGTAATGTGTATGTGCGGTTGGGATGAGTGTGTGCGGGGAGTGTAATGTGTACGTGAGGCTGGGATGAGCGTGTGCGGGGAGTGTAATGTGTGTGTGCGGCTGGGATGAGTGTGTGAGGGGAGTGTAATGTGTGTGTGCGGCTGGGGTGAGTGTGTGTGGGGAGTGTAATGTGTGTGTGCGGCTGGGATGAGTGTGTGCGGGGAGTGTAATGTGTGCGTGAGGCTGGGATGAGCGTGTGCGGGGAGTATAATGTGTGTGTGTGGCTGGGATGAGTGTGTGAGGGGAGTGTAATGTGTGTGTGTGGCTGGGATGAGTGTGTGTGGGGAGTGTAATGTGTGTGTGGCTGGGATGAGTGTGTGTGGGGAGTGTAATGTGTGTGTGCGGCTGGGATGAGTGTGTGTGGGGAGTGTAATGTGTGTGTGCGGCTGGGATGAGTGTGTGTGGGGAGTGTAATGTGTGTGTGTGGCTGGGATGAGTGTGTGTGGGGAGTGTAATGTGTGTGTGCGGCTGGGATGAGTGTGTGTGGGGAGTGTAATGTGTGTGTGCGGCTGGGATGAGTGTGTGTGGGGAGTGTAATGTGTGTGTGTGGCTGGGATGAGTGTGTGTGGGGAGTGTAATGTGTGTGTGCGGCTGGGATGAGTGTGTGGGGGGAGTGTAATGTGTGTGTGTGGCTGGGATGAGTGTGTGTGGGGAGTGTAATGTGTGTGCGCAGCTGGGTGAGTGTGTGTGGGAGTGTAATGTGTATGTGCGGCTGGGATGAGTGTGTGCGGGGAGTGTAATGTGTGTGTGCGGCTGGGGTGAGTGTGTGTGGGGAGTGTAATGTGTGTGTGCGGCTGGGATGAGTGTGTGGGGGAGTGTAATGTGTGTGTGCGGCTGGGATGAGTGTGTGTGGGGAGTGTAATGTGTGTGTGCGGCTGGGATGAGTGTGTGAGGGGAGTGTAATGTGTGTGTGCGGCTGGAATGAGTGTGTGTGGGGAGTGTAATGTGTGTGTGTGGCTGGGATGAGTGTGTGTGGGGAGTGTAATGTGTGTGTGCGCCTGGGATGAGTGTGTGCGGGGAGTGTAATGTGTGTGTGCGGCTGGGATGAGTGTGTGCGGGGAGTGTAATGTGTGTGTGTGGCTGGGGTGAGTGTGTGTGGGGAGTGTAATGTGTGTGTGCAGCTGGGATGAGTGTGTGTGGGGAGTGTAATGTGTGTGTGTGGCTGGGATGAGTGTGTGTGGGGAGTGTAATGTGTGTGTGCGCCTGGGATGAGTGTGTGCGGGGAGTGTAATGTGTGTGTGCGGCTGGGATGAGTGTGTGTGGGGAGTGGAATTTGTGTGTGTGGCTGGGGTGAGTGTGTGTGGGGAGTGTAATGTGTGTGTGCGGCTGGGATGTGTGTGTGTGGGGAGTGTAATGTGGGTGTGTGGCTGGGATGAGTGTGTGCGGGGAGTGTAATGTGTGTGTGCGGCTGGGATGAGTGTGTGCGGGGAGTGTAATGTGTGTGTGTGGCTGGGGTGAGTGTGTGTGGGGAGTGTAATGTGTGTGTGCGGCTGGGATGAGTGTGTGTGGGGAGTGTAATGTGTGTGTGTGGCTGGGATGAGTGTGTGTGGGGAGTGTAATGTGTGTGTGCGGCTGGGATGAGTGTGTGTGGGGAGTGTAATGTGTGTGTGCGGCTGGGATGAGTGTGTGTGGGGAGTGTAATGTGTGCGTGAGGCTGGGATGAGTGTCTGTGGGGAGTGTAATGTGTGTGTGCGGCTGGGATGAGTGTGTGTGGGGAGTATAATGTGTGTGTGCGGCTGGGATGAGTGTGTGTGGGGAGTGTAATGTGTGTGTGCGGCTGGGATGAGTGTGTGTGGGGAGTGTAATGTGTGTGTGCGGCTGGGATGAGTGTGTGTGGCTGGGGTGAGTGTGTGTGGGGAGTGTAATGTGTGTGTGCGGCTGGGATGAGTGTGTGCGGGGAGTGTAATGTGTGTGTGCGGCTGGGATGAGCGTGAGTGGGGAGTGTAATATGTGTGTGTGGCTGGGATGAGTGTGTGTGGGGAGTGTAATGTGTGTGTGCGGCTGGGATGAGTGTGTGTGGGGAGTGTAATGTGTGTGTGCGGCTGGGATGAGTGTGTGTGGGGAGTGTAATGTGTGTGTGTGGCTGGGATGAGTGTGTGTGGGGAGTGTAATGTGTGTGTGCGGCTGGGATGAGTGTGTGTGGGGAGTGTAATGTGTGTGTGAGGCTGGGATGAGCGTGTGTGGGAGTGTAATGTGTGTGTGCAGCTGGGATGAGTGTGTGTGGGGAGTGTAATGTGTGTGTGGGGAGTGTAATGTGTGTGTGTGGCTGGGATGAGTGTGTGTGGGGAGTGTAATGTGTGTGTGTGGCTGGGATGAGTGTGTGTGGGGAGTTTAATGTGTGTGTGGGGAGTGTAATGTGTGTGTGTGGGGAGTGTAATGTGTGTGTGGGGAGTGTAATGTGTGTGTGTGGCTGGCATGAGTGTGTGTGGGGAGTTTAATGTGTGTGTGGGGAGTGTAATGTGTGTGTGTGGGGAGTGTAATGTGTGTGTGGGGAGTGTAATGTGTGTGTGTGGCTGGGATGAGTGTGTGTGGGGAGTTTAATGTGTGTGTGGGGAGTGTAATGTGTGTGTGTGGCTGGGATGAGTGTGTGTGGGGAGTGTAATGTGTGTGTGTGGCTGGGATGAGTGTGTGTGGGGAGTTTAATGTGTGTGTGGGGAGTGTAATGTGTGTGTGTGGCTGGGATGAGTGTGTGTGGGGAGTGTAATATGTGTGTGTGGCTGGGATGAGCGTGTGTGGGAGTGTAATGTGTGTGTGCGGCTGGGATGAGTGTGTGTGGGGAGTGTAATGTGTGTGTGTGTCTGGGATGAGTGTGTGTGGGGAGTGTAATGTGTGTGTGCGGCTGGGATGAGTGTGTGTGGGGAGTGTAATGTGTGTGTGCGGCTGGGATGAGTGTGTGTGGGGAGTGTAATGTGTGTGTGTGGCTGGGATGAGTGTGTGTGGGGAGTGTAATGTGTGTGTGCGGCTGGGATGAGTGTGTGTGGGGAGTGTAATGTGTGTGTGAGGCTGGGATGAGCGTGTGTGGGAGTGTAATGTGTGTGTGCAGCTGGGATGAGTGTGTGTGGGGAGTGTAATGTGTGTGTGGGGAGTGTAATGTGTGTGTGTGGCTGGGATGAGTGTGTGTGGGGAGTGTAATGTGTGTGTGTGGCTGGGATGAGTGTGTGTGGGGAGTTTAATGTGTGTGTGTGTGGGGAGTGTAATGTGTGTGTGGGGAGTGTAATGTGTGTGTGTGGCTGGGATGAGTGTGTGTGGGGAGTTTAATGTGTGTGTGGGGAGTGTAATGTGTGTGTGTGGGGAGTGTAATGTGTGTGTGGGGAGTGTAATGTGTGTGTGTGGCTGGGATGAGTGTGTGTGGGGAGTTTAATGTGTGTGTGGGGAGTGTAATGTGTGTGTGTGGCTGGGATGAGTGTGTGTGGGGAGTGTAATGTGTGTGTGTGGCTGGGATGAGTGTGTGTGGGGAGTTTAATGTGTGTGTGTGGCTGGGATGAGTGTGTGTGGGGAGTTTAATGTGTGTGTGGGGAGTGTAATGTGTGTGTGTGGCTGGGATGAGTGTGTGTGGGGAGTGTAATGTGTGTGTGTGGCTGGGATGAGTGTGTGTGGGGAGTGTAATACAAAGAACAAAGAACAAAGAAATGTACAGCACAGGAACAGGCCCTTCGGCCCTCCAAGCCCGTGCCGACCATACTGCCCGACTAAACTACAATCTTCTACACTTCCTGGGTCCGTATCCTTCTATTCCCATCCTATTCATATATTTGTCAAGATTCCCCTTAAATGTCCCTATCGTCCCTGCTTCCACCACCTCCTCCGGTAGCGAGTTCCAGGCACCCACTACCCTCTGCGTAAAACACTTGCCTCGTACATCTACTCTAAACTTTGCCCCTCTCACCGTAAACCTATGCCCCCTAGTAATTGACCCCTCTACCCTGGGGAAAAGCCTCTGACTATCCACTCTGTCTATGCCACTCATAATTTTGTATACCTCTATCAGGTCGCCCCTCAACCTCCTTCGTTCCAGTGAGAACAAACCGAGTTTATTCAATCGCTCCTCATAGCTTATGCCCTCCATACCAGGCAACATTCTGGTAAATCTCTTCTGCACCCTCTCTAAAGCCTCCACATCCTTCTGGTAGTGTGGCGACCAGAATTGAACACTATACTCCAAGTGTGGCCTAACTAAGGTTCTATACAGCTGCAACATGACTTGCCAATTCTTATACTCAATGCCCCGGCCAATGAAGGCAAGCATGCCGTATGCCTTCTTGACTACCTTCTCCACCTGTGTTGCCCCTTTCAATGACCTGTGGACCTGTACTCCTAGATCTCTTTGACTTTCAATACTCTTGAGGGTTCTACCATTCACTGTATATTCCCTAACTGCATTAGACCTTCCAAAATGCATTACCTCACATTTGTCCGGATTAAACTCCATCTGCCATCTCTCCGCCCAAGTCTCCAGACAATATAAATCCTGCTGTATCCTCAGACAGTCCGCATCGCTATCCGCAATTCCACCAACCTTTGTGTCGTCTGCAAACTTACTAATCAGACCAGTTACATTTTCCTCCAAATCATTTATATATACTGCAAACAGCAAAGGTCCCAACACTGATCCCTGTGGAACACCACTGGTCACAGCCCTCCAATTAGAAAAGCATCCCTCCATTGCTACCCTCTGCCTTCTATGGCCGAGCCAGTTCTGTATCCACCTTGCCAGTTCACCCCTGATCCCGTGTGACTTCACCTTTTGTACTAGTCTACCATGAGGGACCTTGTCAAAGGCCTTACTGAAGTCCATATAGACAACATCTACTGCCCTACCTGCATCAATCATCTTAGTGACCTCCTCGAAAAACTCTATCAAGTTAGTGAGACACGACCTCCCCTTCACAAAACCGTGCTGCCTCTCACTAATACGTCCATTTGCTTCCAAATGGGAGTAGATCCTGTCTCGAAGAATTCTCTCCAGTAATTTCCCTACCACTGAAGTAAGGCTCACCGGCCTGTAGTTCCCGGGATTATCCTTGCTACCCTTCTTAAACAGAGGAACAACATTGGCTATTCTCCAGTCCTCCGGGACATCCCCTGAAGACAGCGAGGATCCAAAGATTTCTGTCAAGGCCACAGCAATTTCCTCTCCAGCCTCCTTCAGTATTCTGGGGTAGATCCCATCCGGCCCTGGGGACTTATCTACCTTAATATTTTTTAAGACACCCAACACCTCGTCTTTTTGGATCACAATGTGACCCAGGCTATCTACACCCCCTTCTCCAGACTCAACATCTACCAATTCCTTCTCTTTGGTGAATACTGATGCAAAGTATTCATTTAGTACCTCGCCCATTTCCTCTGGCTCCGCACATAGATTCCCTTGCCTATCCTTCAGTGGGCCAACCCTTTCCCTGGCTACCCTCTTGCTTTTTATGTACGTGTAAAAAGCCTTGGGATTTTCCTTAACCCTATTTGCCAATGACTTTTCATGACCCCTTCTAGCCCTCCTGACTCCTTGCTTAAGTTCCTTCCTACTTTCCTTACATGCCACACAGGCTTCGTCTGTTCCCAGCCTTTTAGCCCTGACAAATGCCTCCTTTTTCTTTTTGACGAGGCCTACAATATCACTCGTCATCCAAGGTTCCCGAAAATTGCCGTATTTATCTTTCTTCCTCACAGGAACATGCCTGTCCTGTATTCCTTTCAACTGACACTTGAAAGCCTCCCACATGTCAGATGTTGATTTGCCGTCAAACATCCGCCCCCAATCTATGTTCTTCAGTTCTCGCCTAATATTGTTATAATTAGCCTTCCCCCAATTTAGCACATTCATCCTCGGACCACTCTTATCCTTGTCCACCAGTACTTTAAAACTTACTGAATTGTGGTCACTGTTACCAAAATGCTCCCCTACTGAAACATCTACCACCTGGCCGGGCTCATTCCCCAATACCAGGTCCAGTACCGCCCCTTCCCTAGTTGGACTGTTTACATATTGTTTTAAGAAGCCCTCCTGGATGCTCCTTACAAACTCCGCCCCGTCTAGGCCCCTGGCACTAAGTGAGTCCCAGTCAATATTGGGGAAGTTGAAGTCTCCCATCACCACAACCCTGTTGTTTTTACTCTTTTCCAAAATCTGTCTACCTATCTGCTCCTCTATCTCCCGCTGGCTGTTGGGAGGCCTGTAGTATACCCCCAACATTGTGACTGCACCCTTCTTATTCCTGATCTCTACCCATATAGCCTCACTGCCCTCTGAGGTGTCCTCTCGCAGTATAGCTGTGATATTCTCCCGAACAAGTAGCGCAACTCCGCCTCCCTTTTACATCCCCCTCTATCCCGCCTGAAACATCTAAATCCTGGAACGTTTAGCTGCCAATCCTGCCCTTCCCTCAACCAGGTCTCTGTAATGGCAACAACATCATAGTTCCAAGTAGTAATCCAAGCTCTAAGTTCATCTGCCTTACCCGGAATGCTCCTTGCATTAAAACATATGCACTTCAGGCCACCAGACCCGCTGTGTTCAGCAACTTCTCCCCGTCTGCTCTGCCTCAGAGCCACACTGTCCCTATTCCCTAGTTCTCCCTCAATGCTCTCACCTTCTGACCTATTGCTCCCGTGCCCACCCCCCTGCCATACTAGTTTAAACCCTCCCGTGTGACACTAGCAAACCTCGCGGCCAGGATATTTATGCCTCTCCGGTTTAGATGCAACCCATCCTTCTTATACAGGTCACACCTGCCCCGGAAGAGCTCCCAGTGGTCCAGATAACGGAAACCCTCCCTCCTACACCAGCTGTTTAGCCACGTGTTTGTCTGCTCTATCTTCCTATTTCTAGCCTCACTGGCACGTGGCACAGGGAGTAATCCCGAGATTACAACCCTCGAGGTCCTGTCTTTTAACTTTCTGCCTAGCTCCCTGAACTCCTGCTGCAGGACCTCATGCCCCTTCCTGCCTATGTCGTTAGTACCAATATGTACAACGACCTCTACCTGTTTGCCCTCCCCCTTCAGGATTCCCTCTACCCGTTCGGAGACATCCTGGACCCTGGCACCAGGGAGGCAACATACCATCCTGGAGTCTCTTTCACACTGGGGTGAGTGTGAGTGGGTGTGTAATGTGTGTGTGCGGCTGGGGTGAGTGTGAGTGGGTGTGTAATGTGTGTGTGGGGCTGGGGTGAGTGTGTGTGGGGAGTGTAATGTGTGTGTGGGGAGTGTAATGTGTGTGTGGGGAGTGCAATGTGTGTGTGTGGCTGGGATGAGTGTGTGTGGGGAGTGTAATGTGTGTGTGTGGCTGGGATGAGCGTGTGTGGGAAGTGTAATGTGTGTGTGCGGCTGGGGTGAGTGTGTGTGGGGAGTGTAATGTGTGTGTGCGGCTGGGATGAGTGTGTGCGGGGAGTGTAATGTGTGTGTGTGGCCGGGATGAGTGTGTGTGGGGAGTGGAATGTGTGTGTGCGGCTGGGATGAGTGTGTGTGGGGAGTGTAATGTGTGTGTGTGGCCGGGATGAGTGTGTGTGGGGAGTGGAATGTGTGTGTGCGGCTGGGATGAGTGTGTGTGGGGAGTGTAATGTCTGTGTGCGGCTGGGATGAGTGTGTGTGGGGAGTGTAATGTGTGTGCGGCTGGGATGAGTGTGTGTGGGGAGTGTAATGTGTGTGTGCTGGGCTGGGATGAGTGTGTGCGGGGAGTGTAATGTGTGTGTGTGGCTGGGATGAGGGTGTATGGGGAGTGTAATGTGTGTGTGGCTGGGATGAGTGTGTGTGGGGAGTGTAATGTCTGTGTGCGGCTGGGATGA
Organism: Scyliorhinus torazame; assembly: GCF_047496885.1. NCBI lineage: Eukaryota > Metazoa > Chordata > Chondrichthyes > Carcharhiniformes > Scyliorhinidae > Scyliorhinus > Scyliorhinus torazame. Next base: position 31,069,048 of record NC_092737.1, on the reverse strand, counting down.
GTGTGTGTGGGGAGTGTAATGTGGGTGTGCGGCTGGGATGAGGGTGTATGGGGAGTGTAATGTGTGTGTGTGGCTGGGATGAGTGTGTGTGGGGAGTGTAATGTGTGTGTGCGGCTGGGATGAGTGTGTGTGGGGAGTGTAATGTGTGTGTGTGGCTGGGATGAGGGTGTATGGGGAGTGTAATGTGTGTGTGGCTGGGATGAGTGTGTGTGGGGAGTGTAATGTCTGTGTGCGGCTGGGATGAGTGTGTGTGGGGAGTGTAATGTGGGTGTGCGGCTGGGATGAGTGTGTGTGGGGAGTGTAATGTGTGTGTGTGGCTGGGATGAGTGTGTGTGGAGAGTGTAATGTGTGTGTGCGGCTGGGATGAGTGTGTGTGGGGAGTGTAATGTGTGTGTGTGGCTGGGATGAGTGTGTGTGGGGAGTGTAATGTCTGTGTGCGGCTGGGATGAGTGTGTGTGGGGAGTGTAATGTGTGTGTGCGGCTGGGATGAGTGTGTGTGGGGAGTGTAATGTCTGTGTGCGGCTGGGATGAGTGTGTGTGGGGAGTGTAATGTGGGTGTGCGGCTGGGATGAGTGTGTGTGGGGAGTGTAATGTGTGTGTGCGGCTGGGATGAGTGTGTGTGGGGAGTGTAATGTGGGTGTGCGGCTGGGATGAGTGTGTGTGGGGAGTGTAATGTGTGTGTGCGGCTGGGATGAGTGTGTGTGGGGAGTGTAATGTGTGTGTGCGGCTGGGATGAGTGTGTGTGGGGAGTGTAATGTGTGTGTGTGGCTGGGATGAGTGTGTGTCGGGAGTGTAATGTGTGTGTGCGGCTGGGATGAGTGTGTGTGGGGAGTGTAATGTGTGTGTGTGGCTGGGATGGTGTGTGTGGGAGTGTAATGTGTGTGCGGCTGGGGTGAGTGTGTGTGGGGAGTGTAATGTGTGTGTGTGGCTGGGATGGTGTGTGTGGGAGTGTAATGTGTGTGCGGCTGGGGTGAGTGTGTGTGGGGAGTGTAATGTGTGTGCGCGGCTGGGATGTGTGTGTGTGGGGAGTGTATTGTGTGTGTGTGGCTGGGATGAGTGTGTGTGGGGAGTGTATTGTGTGTGTGCGGCTGGGATGAGTGTGCGCGGGGAGTGTAATGTGTGTGTGCGGCTGGGATGAGTGTGTGTGGGGAGTGTAATGTGTGTGCGGCTGGGATGAGTGTGTGTGGGGAGTGTAATGTGTGTGTGCGGCTGGGATGAGTGTGTGTGGGGAGTGTAATGTGTGTGTGCGGCTGGGATGAGTGTGTGTGGAGAGTGTAATGTGTGTGTGAGGCTGGGATGAGTGTGTGTGGGGAGTGTAATGTGTGTGCGCAGCTGGGTGAGTGTGTGTGGGGAGTGTAATGTGTGTGTGCGGCTGGGATGAGTGTGTGTGGGGAGTGTAATGTGTGTGTGTGGCTGGGATGAGTGTGCGCGGGGAGTGTAATGTGTGTGCGGCTGGGATGAGTGTGCGCGGGGAGTGTAATGTGTGTGTGTGGCTGGGATGAGTGTGCGCGGGGAGTGTAATGTGTGTGTGTGGCTGGGATGAGTGTGTGTGGGGAGTGTAATGTGTGTGTGAGGCTGGGATGAGTGTGTGTGGGGAGTGTAATGTGTGTGTGAGGCTGGGATGAGTGTGTGTGGGGAGTGTAATGTGTGTGTGAGGCTGGGATGAGTGTGTGTGGGGAGTGTATTGTGTGTGTGCGGCTGGGATGAGTGTGCGCGGGGAGTGTAATGTGTGTGTGTGGCTGGGATGAGTGTGTGTGGAGAGTGTAATGTGTGTGTGAGGCTGGGATGAGCGTGTGTGGGGAGTGTAATGTGTGTGTGCGGCTGGGATGAGTGTGTGTGGAGAGTGTAATGTGTGTGTGACGCTGGGATGAGCGTGTGTGGGGAGTGTAATGTGTGTGTGCGGCTGGGATGAGTGTGTGTGGGGAGTGTAATGTGTGTGTGAGGCTGGGATGAGTGTGTGTGGGGAGTGTAAAGTGTGTGTGCGGCTGGGATGAGTGTGTGTGGGGAGTGTAATGTGTGTGTGCGGCTGGGATGAGCGTGTGTGGGGAGTGTAATGTGTGTGTGCGGCTGGGATGAGTGTGTGTGGGGAGTGTAATGTGTGTGTGAGGCTGGGATGAGTGTGTGTGGGGAGTGTAATGTTTGTGTGCGGCTGGGATGAGTGTGTGTGGGGAGTGTAATGTGTGTGTGCGGCTGGGATGAGTGTGTGTGGGGAGTGTAATGTGTGTGTGTGGCTGGGGTGAGTGTGTGTGGGGAGTGTAATGTGTGTGTGTGGCTGGGATGAGTGTGTGTGGGGAGTGTAATGTGTGTGTGTGTCTGGGATGAGTGTGTGCGGGGAGTGTAATGTGTGTGTGCGGCTGGGATGAGTATGTGTGGGGAGTGTAATGTGTGTGTGCGGCTGGGATGAGTGTGTGTGGGGAGTGTAATGTGTGTGTGTGGCTGGGGTGAGTGTGTGTGGGGAGTGTAATGTGTGTGTGTGGCTGGGATGAGTGTGTGTGGGGAGTGTAATGTGTGTGTGCGGCTGGGATGAGTGTGTGTGGGGAGTGTAATGTGTGTGTGAGGCTGGGATGAGTGTGTGTGGGGAGTGTAATGTGTGTGTGCGGCTGGGATGAGTGTGTGTGGGGAGTGTAATGTGTATGTGTGGCTGGGATGAGTGTGTGTGGGGAGTGTAATGTGTGTGTGCGGCTGGGATGAGTGTGTGTGGGGAGTGTAATGTGTGTGTGCGGCTGGGATGAGTGTGTGTGGGGAGTGTAATGTGTGTGTGCGGCTGGGATGAGTGTGTGTGGGGAGTGTAATGTGTGTGTGAGGCTGGGATGAGCGTGTGTGGGAGTGTAATGTGTGTGTGCAGCTGGGATGAGTGTGTGTGGGGAGTGTAATGTGTGTGTGCGGCTGGGATGAGTGTGTGTGGGGAGTGTAATGTGTGTGTGCAGCTGGGATGAGTGTGTGTGGGGAGTGTAATGTGTGTGTGCGGCTGGGATGAGTGTGTGTGGGAGTGTAATGTGTGTGTGCGGCTGGGATGAGTGTGTGTGGGGAGTGTAATGTGTGTGTGTGGCTGGGATGAGTGTGTGTGGGGAGTGTAATGTGTGTGTGCAGCTGGGATGAGTGTGTGTGGGGAGTGTAATGTGTGTGTGCGGCTGGGATGAGTGTGTGTGGGGAGTGTAATGTGTGTGTGAGGCTGGGATGAGCGTGTGTGGGAGTGTAATGTGTGTGTGCAGCTGGGATGAGTGTGTGTGGGGAGTGTAATGTGTGTGTGTGGCTGGGATGAGTGTGTGTGGGGAGTGTACTGTGTGTGTGTGGCTGGGATGAGTGTGTGTGGGGAGTGTAATGTGTGTGTGCGGCTGGGATGAGTGTGTGTGGGGAGTGTAATGTGTGTGTGAGGCTGGGATGAGCGTGTGTGGGGAGTGTAATGTGTGTGTGCAGCTGGGATGAGTGTGTGTGGGGAGTGTAATGTGTGTGTGCGGCTGGGATGAGTGTGTGTGGGGAGTGTAATGTGTGTGTGAGGCTGGGATGAGCGTGTGTGGGAGTGTAATGTGTGTGTGAGGCTGGGATGAGCGTGTGTGGGAGTGTAATGTGCGTGTGCAGCTGGGATGAGTGTGTGTGGGGAGTGTAATGTGTGTGTGTGGCTGGGATGAGTGTGTGCGGGGAGTGTAATGTGTACGTGAGGCTGGGATGAGTGTGTGTGGGGAGTGTAATGTGTGTGTGCAGCTGGGATGAGTGTGTGTGGGGAGTGTAATGTGTGTGTGCGGCTGGGATGAGTGTGTGTGGGGAGTGTAATGTGTGTGTGCGGCTGGGATGAGTGTGTGTGGGGAGTGTAATGTGTGTGTGCGGCTGGGATGAGTGTGTGTGGGGAGTGTAATGTGTGTGTGCGGCTGGGATGAGTGTGTGTGGGGAGTGTAATGTGTGTGTGAGGCTGGGATGAGCGTGTGTGGGAGTGTAATGTGTGTGCGGCTGGGACGAGTGTGGGTGGGGAGTGTAATGTGTGTGTGCGGCTGGGATGAGGGTGTGTGGGGAGTGTAATGTGTGTGTGCGGCTGGGATGAGTGTGTGTGGGGAGTGTAATGTGTGTGTGCGGCTGGGATGAGTGTGTGTGGGGAGTGTAATGTGTGTGTGCTGCTGGGATGAGTGTGTGTTGCGAGTGTAATGTGTGTGTGCGGCTGGGATGAGTGTGTGCGGGGAGTGTAATGTGTGTGTGTGGCTGGGATGAGTGTGTGTGGGGAGTGTAATGTGTGTGTGTGGCTGGGATGAGCGTGTGTGGGGAGTGTAATGTGTGTGTGTGGCTGGGATGAGCGTGTGTGGGGAGTGTAATGTGTGTGCGCGGCTGGGATGAGTGTGTGTGGGGAGTGTAATGTGTGTGTGTGGCTGGGATGAGTGTGTGTGGGGAGTGTAATGTGCGTGTGTGGCTGGGATGAGTGTGTGTGGGGAGTGTAATGTGTGTGTGTGGCTGGGATGAGCGTGTGTGGGGAGTGTAATGTGTGTGTGCGGCTGGGATGAGTGTGTGTGGGGAGTGTAATGTGTGTGTGCGGCTGGGATGAGTGTGTGTGGGGAGTGTAATGTGTGTGTGCGGCTGGGATGAGTGTGTGTGGGGAGTGTAATGTGTATGTGTGGCTGGGATGAGTGTGTGTGGGGAGTGTAATGTGTGTGTGCGGCTGGGATGAGTGTGTGTGGGGAGTGTAATGTGTGTGTGCGGCTGGGATGAGTGTGTGTGGGGAGTGTAATGTGTGTGTGCGGCTGGGATGAGTGTGTGTGGGGAGTGTAATGTGTGTGTGAGGCTGGGATGAGCGTGTGTGGGAGTGTAATGTGTGTGTGCAGCTGGGATGAGTGTGTGTGGGGAGTGTAATGTGTGTGTGCGGCTGGGATGAGTGTGTGTGGGGAGTGTAATGTGTGTGTGCAGCTGGGATGAGTGTGTGTGGGGAGTGTAATGTGTGTGTGCGGCTGGGATGAGTGTGTGTGGGAGTGTAATGTGTGTGTGCGGCTGGGATGAGTGTGTGTGGGGAGTGTAATGTGTGTGTGTGGCTGGGATGAGTGTGTGTGGGGAGTGTAATGTGTGTGTGCAGCTGGGATGAGTGTGTGTGGGGAGTGTAATGTGTGTGTGCGGCTGGGATGAGTGTGTGTGGGGAGTGTAATGTGTGTGTGAGGCTGGGATGAGCGTGTGTGGGAGTGTAATGTGTGTGTGCAGCTGGGATGAGTGTGTGTGGGGAGTGTAATGTGTGTGTGTGGCTGGGATGAGTGTGTGTGGGGAGTGTACTGTGTGTGTGTGGCTGGGATGAGTGTGTGTGGGGAGTGTAATGTGTGTGTGCGGCTGGGATGAGTGTGTGTGGGGAGTGTAATGTGTGTGTGAGGCTGGGATGAGCGTGTGTGGGGAGTGTAATGTGTGTGTGCAGCTGGGATGAGTGTGTGTGGGGAGTGTAATGTGTGTGTGCGGCTGGGATGAGTGTGTGTGGGGAGTGTAATGTGTGTGTGAGGCTGGGATGAGCGTGTGTGGGAGTGTAATGTGTGTGTGCAGCTGGGATGAGTGTGTGTGGGGAGTGTAATGTGTGTGTGCGGCTGGGATGAGTGTGTGTGGGGAGTGTAATGTGTGTGTGCGGCTGGGATGGTGTGTGTGGGGAGTGTAATGTGTACGTGAGGCTGGGATGAGTATGTGTGGGGGAGTGTAATGTGTGTGTGCGGCTGGGATGAGTGTGTGTGGGGAGTGTAATGTGTGTGTGAGGCTGGGATGAGCGTGTGTGGGAGTGTAATGTGTGTGTGCAGCTGGGATGAGTGTGTGTGGGGAGTGTAATGTGTGTGTGCGGCTGGGATGAGTGTGTGTGGGGAGTGTAATGTGTGTGTGCGGCTGGGATGAGTGTGTGTGGGGAGTGTAATGTGTGTGTGCGGCTGGGATGAGTGTGTGTGGGGAGTGTAATGTGTGTGTGCGGCTGGGATGAGTGTGTGTGGGGAGTGTAATGTGTGTGTGTGGCTGGGATGAGTGTGTGTGGGGAGTGTAATGTGTGTGTGCGGCTGGGATGAGTGTGTGTGGGGAGTGTAATGTGTGTGTGCGGCTGGGGTGAGTGTGTGTGGGGAGTGTAATTTGTGTGTGTGGCTGGGATGAGTGTGTGTGGGGAGTGTAATGTGTGTGTGCAGCTGGGATGAGTGTGTGTGGGGAGTGTAATGTGTGTGTGCGGCTGGGGTGAGTGTGTGTGGGGAGTGTAATGTGTGTGTGCGGCTGGGGTGAGTGTGTGTGGGGAGTGTAATGTGTGTGTGCAGCTGGGATGAGTGTGTGTGGGGAGTGTAATGTGTGTGTGTGGCTGGGATGAGTGTGTGTGGGGAGTGTAATGTGTGTGCGGCTGGGATGAGTGTGTGTGGGGAGTGTAATTTGTGTGTGTGGCTGGGATGAGTGTGTGTGGGGAGTGTAATGTGTGTGTGCAGCTGGGATGAGTGTGTGTGGGGAGTGTAATGTGTGTGTGCGGCTGGGGTGAGTGTGTGTGGGGAGTGTAATGTGTGTGTGCAGCTGGGATGAGTGTGTGTGGGGAGTGTAATGTGTGTGTGCGGCTGGGATGAGTGTGTGTGGGGAGTGTAATGTGTGTGTGCGGCTGGGATGAGTGTGTGTGGGGAGTGTAATGTGTGTGTGCAGCTGGGGTGAGTGTGTGTGGGGAGTGTAATGTGTGTGTGCGGCTGGGATGAGTGTGTGTGGGGAGTGTAATGTGTGTGTGCGGCTGGGATGAGTGTGTGTGGGGAGTGTAATGTGTGTGTGCGGCTGGGATGAGTGTGTGTGGGGAGTGTAATGTGTGTGTGCAGCTGGGATGAGTGTGTGTGGGGAGTGTAATGTGTGTGTGCAGCTGGGATGAGTGTGTGTGGGGAGTGTAATGTATGTGTGTGGCTGGGATGAGTGTGTGTGGGGAGTGTAAAGTGTGTGTGCGGCTGGGATGAGTGTGTGTGGGGAGTGTAATGTGTGTGTGCAGCTGGGATGAGTGTGTGTGGGGAGTGTAATGTGTGTGTGTGGCTGGGATGAGTGTGTGGGGAGTGTAATGTGTGTGTGTGGCTGGGATGAGTGTGTGTGGGGAGTGTAATGTGTGTGTGTGGCTGGGATGAGTGTGTGTGGGGAGTGTAATGTGTGTGTGCGGCTGGGATGAGTGTGTGTGGGGAGTGTAATGTGTGTGTGCGGCTGGGGTGAGTGTGTGTGGGGAGTGTAATGTGTGTGTGGGGAGTGTAATGTGTGTGTGTGGCTGGGATGAGTGTGTGTGGGGAGTGTAATGTGTGTGTGCGGCTGGGATGAGTGTGTGTGGGGAGTGTAATGTGTGTGTGTGGCTGGGATGAGTGTGTGTGGGGAGTGTAATGTGTGTGTGCGGCTGGGATGAGTGTGTGAGGGGAGTGTAATGTGTGTGTGTGGCTGGGATGAGTGTGTGTGGGGAGTGTAATGTGTGTGTGTGGCTGGGATGAATATGTGTGGGGAGTGTAATGTGTGTGTGTGGCTGGGATGAGTGTGTGTGGGGAGTGTAATGTGTGTGTGCGGCTGGGTTGAGTGTGTGTGGGGAGTGTAATGTGTGTGTGCGGCTGGGATGAGTGTGTGTGGGGAGTGTAATGTGTGTGTGTGGCTGGGATGAGTGTGTGTGGGGAGTGTAATGTGTGTGTGCAGCTGGGATGAGTGTGTGTGGGGAGTGTAATACAAAGAACAAAGAACAAAGAAATGTACAGCACAGGAACAGGCCCTTCGGCCCTCCAAGCCCGTGCCGACCATGCTGCCCGACTAAACTACAATCTTCTACACTTCCTGGGTCCGTATCCTTCTATTCCCATCCTATTCATATATTTGTCAAGATGCCCCTTAAATGTCACTATCGTCCCTGCTTCCACTACCTCCTCCGGTAGCGAGTTCCAGGCACCCACTACCCTCTGCGTAAAAAACTTGCCTCGTACATCTACTCTAAACCTTGCCCCCTCACCTTAAACCTATGCCCCCTAGTAATTGACCCCTCTACCCTGGGGAAAAGCCTCTGACTATCCACTCTGTCTATGCCCCTCATAATTTTGTATACCTCTATCAGGTCGCCCCTCAACCTCCTTCGTTCCAGTGAGAACAAACCGAGTTTATTCAATCGCTCCTCATAGCTTATGCCCTCCATACCAGGCAACATTCTGGTAAATCTCTTCTGCACCCTCTCTAAAGCCTCCACATCCTTCTGGTAGTGTGGCGACCAGAATTGAACACTATACTCCAAGTGTGTCCTAACTAAGGTTCTATACAGCTGCAACATGACTTGCCAATTCTTATACTCAATGCCCCGGCCAATGAAGGCAAGCATGCCGTATGCCTTCTTGACTACCTTCTCCACCTGTGTTGCCCCTTTCAATGACCTGTGGACCTGTACTCCTAGATCTCTTTGACTTTCAATACTCTTGAGGGTTCTACCATTCACTGTATATTCCCTCCCTGCATTAGACCTTCCAAAATGCATTACCTCACATTTGTCCGGATTAAACTCCATCTGCCATCTCTCCGCCCAAGTCTCCAGACAATCTAAATCCTGCTGTATCCTCCGACAGTCCTCATCGCTATCCACAATTCCACCAACCTTTGTGTCGTCTGCAAACTTACTAATCAGACCAGTTACATTTTCCTCCAAATCATTTATATATACTACAAACAGCAAAGGTCCCAACACTGATCCCTATGGAACACCACTGGTCACAGCCCTCCAATTAGAAAAGCATCCCTCCATTGCTACCCTCTGCCTTCTATGGCCGAGCCAGTTCTGTATCCACCTTGCCAGTTCACCCCTGATCCCGTGTGACTTCACCTTTTGTACTAGTCTACCATGAGGGACCTTGTCAAAGGCCTTACTGAAGTCCATATAGACAACATCTACTGCCCTACCTGCATCAATCATCTTAGTGACCTCCTCGAAAAACTCTATCAAGTTAGTGAGACACGACCTCCCCTTCACAAAACCGTGCTGCCTCTCACTAATACGTCCATTTGCTTCCAAATGGGAGTAGATCCTGTCTCGAAGAATTCTCTCCAGTAATTTCCCTACCACTGAAGTAAGGCTCACCAGCCTGTAGTTCCCGGGATTATCCTTGCTACCCTTCTTAAACAGAGGAACAACATTGGCTATTCTCCAGTCCTCCGGGACATCCCCTGAAGACAGCGAGGATCCAAAGATTTCTGTCAAGGCCACAGCAATTTCCTCTCCAGCCTCCTTCAGTATTCTGGGGTAGATCCCATCCGGCCCTGGGGACTTATCTACCTTAATATTTTTTAAGACACCCAACACCTCGTCTTTTTGGATCACAATGTGACCCAGGCTATCTACACCCCCTTCTCCAGACTCAACATCTACCAATTCCTTCTCTTTGGTGAATACTGATGCAAAGTATTCATTTAGTACCTCGCCCATTTCCTCTGGCTCCGCACATAGATTCCCTTGCCTATCCTTCAGTGGCCAACCCTTTCCCTGGCTACCCTCTTGCTTTTTATGTACGTGTAAAAAGCCTTGGGATTTTCCTTAACCCTATTTGCCAATGACTTTTCATGACCCATTCTAGCCCTCCTGACTCCTTGCTTAAGTTCCTTCCTACTTTCCTTATATGCCACACAGGCTTCGTCTGTTCCCAGCCTTTTAGCCCTGACAAATGCCTCCTTTTTCTTTTTGACGAGGCCTACAATATCACTCGTCATCCAAGGTTCCCGAAAATTGCCGTATTCATCCTTCTTCCTCACAGGAACATGCCGGTCCTGAATTCCTTTCAACTGACACTTGAAAGCCTCCCACATGTCAGATGTTGATTTGCCCTCAAACATCAAGGGCAGCACGGTAGCACAAGTGATTATCACTGTGGCGCCAGGGTCCCAGGTTCGATTCCCCGCTGGGTCACTGTCTGTGCGGAGTTTGCACGTTCTCCCCGTGTCCGCGTGGGTTTCCTCCGGGTGCTCCGGTTTCCTCCCACAGTCCAAAGACGTGCAGGTTAGGTGGATTGGCCATGCTAAATTACCCGTAGTGTCCATAAAGGTTGGGAGGGGTTATTGGGTTGCGGGGATAGGATGGAAGTGAGGGATTAATGTGGGTCGGTGCAGACTCGATGGGCCGAATGGCCTCCTTCTGCACTGTATGTTCTATGTAATCTATGTAATCCGCCCCCAATCTATGTTCTTCAGTTCTCGCCTAATATTGTTATAATTAGCCTTCCCCCAATTTAGCACATTCATCCTCGGACCACTCTTATCCTTGTCCACCAGTACTTTGAAAATTACTGAATTGTGGTCACTGTTACCAAAATGCTCCCCTACTGAAAAATCTACCACCTGGCCGGGCTCATTCCCCAATACCAGGTCCAGTACCGCCCCTTCCCTAGTTGGACTGTCTACATATTGTTTTAAGAAGCCCTCCTGGATGCTCCTTACAAACTCCGCCCCGTCTAAGCCCCTGGCACTAAGTGAGTCCCAGTCAATATTGGGGAAGTTGAAGTCTCCCATCACCACAACCCTGTTGTTTTTACTCTTTTCCAAAATCTGTCTACCTATCTGCTCCTCTATCTCCCGCTGGCTGTTGGGAGGCCTGTAGTAAACCCCCAACATTGTGACTGCACCCTTCTTATTCCTGATCTCTACCCATATAGCCTCACTGCCCTCTGAGGTGTCCTCTCGCAGTATAGCTGTGATATTCTCCCGAACAAGTAGCGCAACTCCGCCTCCCCTTTTACATCCCCCTCTATCCCGCCTGAAACATCTAAATCCTGGAACGTTTAGCTGCCAATCCTGCCCTTCCCTCAACCAGGTCTCTGTAATGGCAACAACATCATAGTTCCAAGTAGTAATCCAAGCTCTAAGTTCATCTGCCTTACCCGGAATGCTCCTTGCATTAAAACATATGCACTTCAGGCCACCAGACCCGCTGTGATCAGCAACTTCTCCCCGTCTGCTTTGCCTCAGAGCCACACTGTCCCTATTCCCTAGTTCTCCCTCAATGCTCTCACCTTCTGACCTATTGCTCCCGTGCTCACCCCCCTGCCATACTAGTTTAAACCCTCCCGTGTGACACTAGCAAACCTCGCGGCCAGGATATTTATGCCTCTCCGGTTTAGATGCAACCCGTCCATCTTATACAGGCCACACCTGCCCCGGAAGAGCTCCCAGTGGTCCAGATAACGGAAACCCTCCCTCCTACACCAGCTGTTTAGCCACGTGTTTGTCTGCTCTATCTTCCTATTTCTAGCCTCACTGGCACGTGGCACAGGGAGTAATCCCGAGATTACAACCCTCGAGGTCCTGTCTTTTAACTTTCTGCCTAGCTCCCTGAACTCCTGCTGCAGGACCTCATGCCCCTTCCTGCCTATGTCGTTAGTACCAATATGTACAACGACCTCTGCCTGTTTGCCCTCCCCCTTCAGGATTCCCTCTACCCGTTCGGAGACATCCTGGACCCTGGCACCAGGGAGGCAACATACCATCCTGGAGTCTCTTTCACACTGGGGTGAGTGTGAGTGGGTGTGTAATGTGTGTGTGCGGCTGGGGTGAGTGTGAGTGGGTGTGTAATGTGTGTGTGGGTCTGGGGTGAGTGTGAGTGGGTGTGTAATGTGTGTGTGGGGCTGGGGTGAGTGTGTGTGGGGAGTGTACTGTGTGTGTGGGGAGTGTAATGTGTGTGTGGGGAGTGTAATGTGTGTGTGTGGCTGGGATGAGTGTGTGTGGGGAGTGTAATGTGTGTGTGCGGCTGGGATGAGCGTGTGTGGGGAGTGTAATGTGTGTGTGCGGCTGGGATGAGTGTGTGTGGGGAGTGTAATGTGTGTGTGGGGAGTGTAATGTGTGTGTGTAATGTGTGTATGGGGCTGGGGTGAGTGTGTGTGGGGAGTGTACTGTGTGTGTGGGGAGTGTAATGTGTGTGTGGGGAGTGTAATGTGTGTGTGTGGCTGGGATGAGTGTGTGTGGGGAGTGTAATGTGTGTGTGCGGCTGGGATGAGCGTGTGTGGGGAGTGTAATGTGTGTGTGCGGCTGGGATGAGTGTGTGTGGGGAGTGTAATGTGTGTGTGCGGCTGGGATGAGTGTGTGCGGGGAGTGTAATGTGTGTGTGAGGCTGGGATGAGCGTGTGTGGGAGTGTAATGTGTGTGCGCGGCTGGGATGAGTGTGTGTGGGGAGTGTAATGTGTGTGTGCGGCTGGGATGAGTGTGTGTGGGGAGTGTAATGTGTGTGTGTGGCTGGGATGAGTGTGTGTGGGGAGTGTAATGTGTGTGCGGCTGGGATGAGTGTGTGTGGGGAGTGTAATGTGTGTGTGCGGCTGGGGTGAGTGTGTGTGGGGAGTGTAATGTGTGTGTGCGGCTGGGATGAGTGTGTGTGGGGAGTGTAATGTGTGTGTCCGGCTGGGATGAGTGTGAGTGGGTGTGTAATGTGTGTGTGCGGCTGGGATGAGTGTGAGTGGGTGTGTAATGTGTGTGTGCGGCTGGGATGAGTGTGAGTGGGTGTGTAATGTGTGTGTGCGGCTGGGTTGAGTGTGAGTGGGTGTGTAATGTGTGTGTGCGGCTGGGATGACTGTGAGTGGGTGTGTAAAGTGTGTGTGCGGCTGGGATGAGTGTGAGTGGGTGTGTAATGTGTGTGTGCGGCTGGGATGAGTGTGAGTGGGTGTGTAATGTGTGTGTGCGGCTGGGATGAGTGTGAGTAGTTGTGTAATGTGTGTGTATGGCTGGGGTGAGTGTGTGTGGGGAGTGTAATGTGTGTGTGCGGTTGGGATGAGTGTGAGTGGGTGTGTAATGTGTGTGTGCGGCTGGGATGAGTGTGTGTGTGGAGTGTAATGTGTGTGTGCGGCTGGGATGAGTGTGTGTGGCGAGTGTAATGTGTGTGTGCGGCTGGGGTGAGTGTGAGTGGGTGTGTAATGTGTGTGCGGCTGGGGTGAGTGTGAGTGGGTGTGTAATGTGTGTGTGGGGCTGGGGTGAGTGTGAGTGGGTGTGTAATGTGTGTGTGGGGCTGGGGTGAGTGTGTGTGGGGAGTGTAATGTGTGTGTGGGGCTGGGGTGAGTGTGAGTGGGTGTGTAATGTGTGTGTGCGGCTGGGGTGAGTGTGAGTGGGTGTGTAATGTGTGTGTGTGGCTGGGATGAGTGTGAGTGGGTGTGTAATGTGTGTGTGTGGCTGGGATGAGGGTGTGTGGCTGGGATGAGTGTGTGTGGGTGTGTAATGTGTGTGTGTGGCTGGGATGAGTGTGTGTGGCTGGGATGAGTGTGTGTGGGTGTGTAATATGTGTGTGTGGCTGGGATGAGTGTGTGTGGGGAGTGTAATGTGTGTGTGGGGCTGGGGTGAGTGTGAGTGGGTGTGTAATGTGTGTGTGCGGCTGGGGTGAGTGTGAGTGGGTGTGTAATGTGTGTGTGTGGCTGGGGTGAGTGTGTGTGGGGAGTGTAATGTGTGTGTGTGGCTAGGATGAGTGTGTGTGGGTGTGTAATGTGTGTGTGTGGCTGGGATGAGTGTGTGTGGGGAGTGTAATGTGTGTGTGGGGCTGGGGTGAGTGTGAGTGGGTGTGTAATGTGTGTGTGCGGCTGGGGTGAGTGTGAGTGGGTGTGTAATGTGTGTGTGTGGCTGGGATGAGTGTGTGTGGCTGGGATGAGTGTGTATGGGTGTGTAATGTGTGTGTGGGGCTGGGTGAGTGTGTGTGGGGAGTGTAATGTGTGTGTGGGGCTGGGGTGAGTGTGAGTGGGTGTGTAATGTGTGTGTGCGGCTGGGGTGAGTGTGAGTGGGTGTGTAATGTGTGTGTGTGGCTGGGATGAGTGTGTGTGGCTGGGATGAGTGTGTATGGGTGTGTAATGTGTGTGTGGGGCTGGGTGAGTGTGTGTGGGGAGTGTAATGTGTGTGTGGGGCTGGGGTGAGTGTGAGTGGGTGTGTAATGTGTGTGTGCGGCTGGGGTGAGTGTGAGTGGGTGTGTAATGTGTGTGTGTGGCTGGGATGAGTGTGAGTGGGTGTGTAATGTGTGTGTGTGGCTGGGATGAGTGTGTGTGGCTGGGATGAGTGTGTGTGGGTGTGTAATGTGTGTGTGCGGCTGGGATGAGTATGTGTGGGTGTGTAATGTGTGCGTGTGGCTGGGATGAGTGTGAGTGGCTGGGATGAGTGTGTGTGGGTGTGTAATGTGTGTGTGTGGCTGGGATGAGTGTGAGTGAGTGTGTAATGTGTGTGTGCGGCTGGGATGAGTGTGTGTGGCTGGGATGAGTGTGTGTGGGTGTGTAATGTGTGTGTGCGGCTGGGATGAGTGTGAGTGGAGAGTGTAATGTGTGTGTGTCTGTCTGGGATGAGTGTGTGTGGGGAGTGTAATGTGTGTGTGAGGTTGGGATGAGTGTGAGTGGGTGTGTAATGTGTGTGTGCGGCTGGGATGAGTGTGTGTGGAGAGTGTAATGTGTGTGTGAGGTTGGGATGAGTGTGAGTGGGTGTGTAATGTGTGTGTGCGGCTGGGATGAGTGTGTGTGGCTGGGATGAGTGTGCGTGGGTGTGTAATGTGTTTGTGCGGCTGGGATGAGTGTGAGTGGAGAGTGTAATGTGTGTGTGTCTGTCTGGGATGAGTGTGAGTGGAGAGTGTAATGTGTGTGTGCGGCTGGGATGAGTGTGAGTGGGTGTGTAATGTGTGTGTGCCGCTGGGATGAGTGTGTGTGGGGAGTGTAATGTGTGTGTGCGGCTGGGATGAGTGTGAGTGGGTGTGTAATGTGTGTGTGCGGCTGGGATGAGTGTGAGTGGAGAGTGTAATGTGTGTGTGTCTGTCTGGGATGAGTGTGAGTGGAGAGTGTAATGTGTGTGTGCGGCTGGGGTGAGTGTGAGTGGGTGTGTAATGTGTGTGTGCGGCTGGGGTGAGTGTGAGTGGGTGTGTAATGTGTGTGTGCGGCTGGGATGAGTGTGTGTGGAGAGTGTAATGTGTGTGTGCGGCTGGGGTGAGTGTGAGTGGGTGTGTACTGTGTGTGTGTGGCTGGGATGAGTGTGAGTGGGTGTGTAATGTGTGTGCGGCTGGGATGAGTGTGAGTCGGGAGTGTAATGTGTGTGTGTGGCTGGGATGAGTGTGTGTTGGGAGTGTAATGTGTGTGTGCGGCTGGGGTGAGTGTGAGTGGGTGTGTAATGTGTGTGTGCAGCTGGGATGAGTGTGAGTGGGTGTGTAATGTGTGTGTGCGGCTGCAGCTTGTCAGCCTCCCGAGCGTTAATCACGGACGCGGCGAGTCCCCACCGTTTTTTAGTGAATGGCTCGTGTTCCCCGTGGCCGCGGTGCTAGCCCCGCAATGGGCACTGAATCGGTCCAGGAACGCCGCTCGTTTTGCTGTTATTTACTCTTGCGAATCGCACGCCGGTGTCAACACTTTGGGCTCGATTCTCCAACGTTGAGGCTCTGTCCGCAGCACGTGTCGAGTCTTACGACCAAAATGTCGGCGCTGCCCCCGCACCGATTCTCTGCCCGGGGGGGGGGGGCTAGCAGGCGCACCATGTAAAGACTACGCGGCTTCACCTGCAGATACGGACGGAGAACTCCCGGGTCTGTGGCTGCGCATGGCGGCGATCTGTGGCGGGCGCGCCGTACAGCATGGCGATGGCCGTGCGCGGACCCGGCCTGCCGGATAGTGCCCCCCCCGGAACCCCGCTCGCCACCCCCAGTCCCACCTCCACCAGTCCCTCGCCGAAGCCCCGCCCCCGGCCGGCGGAACGGCTCCCCCCGTTCCCCCGACACAGTCCGCAGCCGCCGCGCGAGGTTGCCGAAACCTCAGAGCACACGTGTCCCACGCAGTCGGGAAGTCGGCCCACCGGGGGCGGAGCTTCGGTAAAGGGCCTTCCGTCCCACCGGCGCGGCGTCCTCTCCGATGACGGTGGTTTGGAGGGAGCGGAGCGTCCAAAAAACAGCCGCTCCCGATTTTGACGTCAAAGCGGATTCTCTGGCCAATCGCTGATTGCGATTTCCTCGTCGGCAATCGGAGAATCCAGCCCTTAGTCTCAGGCCAGAGAATTCCGCCGAATAGCTTTCAATTCCTCCATCTGACCCTCCTGAACATTTCTGTAAAGTTATTTGCACCTTCCCCGTGATGACAGAACTAAAGTTATTGTTCAATTTCGGTGCCATTTCCTTCTTCTCCATTTTAAAAAATATATAAATTCCTAGTACCAAATTCATTTTTCCCAATTCAGGAGCAATTTAGCATGGCCAATCCACCTACCCAGCACATCTTTGGGTTGTGGGGGCGAAACCCACGCAGACACGGGGAGAATGTGCAAACTCCACACGGACAGTGACCCAGAGCCCGGATCGAACCTGGGACCTCGGCACCGTGAGGCAGCAGTGCTAACCACTGTGCTACCGTGCTGCCCCTTGTTCTCCATTCTAAACTCCCCTGTTTCAGGCTGTACGGGACCTACATTTGTTTTCACTAATCTTTTTCTTTTTACATACTGGCAGAAACTTTTACAGCGTTTTATGTTACTTTCAAGTTTACTCTCATTCTCGATTTTCCCTCTTAATCAAGTTTTTGGTCCTCCTTTTGCTGAAATCGAAACTGCTTTTTGTAGAAACTTGATATAACTCTTCTTTGGATCAAATCCTTAATTACTTTTTAAGCCATGGTTGGGATACTTTTCTTATTGTGTTTTTGCACTAGAAAGGAATATATAATTGCTGCAATGCACACATTCAATCCTTAAATATCAGCCATTTCCTATCCATCGTCAAGCCTTTCAATGAAGTTCCCCAATCTATCGTAGCCAACTCACACCTCATACATTCCTAGTTTCCTTTGCTAGTTTCTTAGATTTAGAGCCCGAGTTTCAGTTCAGACTTCTTCACTTTCCATCCTAATGAAGAATTCCTACATGTTATGATCACTCTTCCCTAATGCACCCTGCACAACAAGATTAACCAACCCCTTCTCATTGCACGTTACCAAATCTAGGACAGCGTGTTCCCGAGTGGGTTCCTGGGTCTACTGGTCCCAAGAACAACATGTTTCTGACACTCCAGGAATTATTTGCCCAAGGTTACGAGATGCTACGTTTTTGAAGCCTCGATTATTGATCTGCTTGGACGGACATATTTCCAAGTAGCAGAAAGAGACGGTTTTAACTCAATGAAGAATTTCAGCGAATGTGCTTCTTCCCTCAGCAATTCCACTCCTGTGGGAATCCTGGAATTGGGACCCCTCTGCCGTCGAACCCCCCCCCCCCAACCCCCACCCCCAGTACAGCTGTTTGTAGGAACTTTACAATTGCACAGGGTATTTCTGTTAACTTGAGAAATTCGACTCTAGAAGGCCATTTGGTCCATCATGGGACGACACGGCGGTTAACACTGCTGCTTCACAGCTCCAGGGTCCCAGGTTCGATTCCGGCTTGGGTCACTGTCTGTGCGGAGTCTGCACATCCTCCCCGTGTCTGCGTGGGTTTCCTCCGGGTGCTCCGGTTTCCTCCCACAGTCCAAAGATGTGCAGGTTAGGTGGATTGGCCGTGCTAAATTGTCCCTTAGTGTCCAAAGATGTGCAGGTTAGGTGGATTGGTCATGCTAAATTGTCCCTTAGTGTCCAAAGATGTGCAGGTTAGGTGGATTGGCCGTGATAAGTTGCTCCTTAGTGTCCAAAGATGTGCAGGTTAGGTGGATTGGCCGTGCTAAGTTGCTCCTTAGTGTCCAAAGATGTGCAGGTTAGGTGGATTGGCCGTGCTAAGTTGCTCCTTAGTGTCCAAAGATGTGCAGGTTAGGTGGATTGGCCGTGCTAAGTTGCTCCATAGTGTCCAAAGATGTGCAGGTTAGGTGGATTGGCCGTGCTAAGTTGCTCCTTAGTGTCCAAAGATGTGCAGGTTAGGTGGATTGGCCGAGCTAAGTTGCTCCTTAGTGTCCAAAGATGTGCAGGTTAGGTGGATTGGCCGTGCTAAGTTGCTCCTTAGTGTCCAAAGATGTGCAGGTTAGGTGGATTGGCCGTGCTAAGTTGCTCCTTAGTGTCCAAAGATGTGCAGGTTAGGTGGATTGGCCGTGCTAAGTTGCTCCTTAGTGTCCAAAGATGTGCAGGTTAGGTGGATTGGCAGTGCTAAGTTGCTCCTTAGTGTCCAAAGATGTGCAGGTTAGGTGGATTGGCCGTGCTAAGTTGCTCCTTAGTGTCCAAAGATGTGCAGGTTCGGTGGATTGGCCGTGCTAAGTTGCTCCTTAGTGTCCAAAGATGTGCAGGTTAGGTGGGGTAACTGGGATAACAAAGAACAAAGAACAATGACAAGTACAGCACAGGAACAGACCCTTCGGCCCTCCAAGCCTGTGCCGACCATGCTGCCCGACTAAACTACAATCTTCTACACTTCCTGGGTCCGTATCCTTCTATTCCCATCCTATTCATATATTTGTCAAGATGCCCCTTAAATGTCCCTATCGTCCCTGCTTCCACTACCTCCTCCGGTAGTGAGTTCCAGGCACCCACTACACTCTGCGTAAAAAACTTGCCTCGTACATCTACTCTAAACCTTGCCCCTCTCACCTTAAACCTATGCCCCCTAGTATTTGACCCCTCTACCCTGGGGAAAAGCCTCTGACTATTCACTCTGTCTGTGCCCCTCATAAATTTGTAGGCAGGGAGTGGGCCTGGGTAGGTTGCTCTGTCAGAGGGTCGGTGCATCCTTGATGGGCCGAATGGCCTCCTTCTGCACTGGAGGAAGTCTATGGTTCTGCAGATGTCAAACAGCCACTGAAATTTAATCTCACTCTCCAGCCCGTGGTCAGGAACCATGTAGGGTCCAACAATCCAAGCGAACAGTTGAATATTTTCCAAATCTGATGAGGGTTTGTTCCGCTGTCGCTTTCTCGTGGACTGGGTGGCAGTTCCTCACCGCCTCCTGGGTGGAGAATACTCACCTCAAACCCCCTCCAAAACGTCCTGCTCCGACTTAGTCCAAACCTATCTTTCCTCCTTGTGGACACGGCATCCCTCCGATCTTCCCAACCCTTTCCCATTTCCCATACTCCCGTGACATTCGCGTCTGGGTATCCTCCTTTTGTAATGGCAAGAGATCCCAGCCTCGCCAGCTCTCTGCCATCGCTGGAACCCCTCAGCTCGCGAAGGACCCTCGCAAAGCTCGTCCGCTCCCACTCGAGGCTGATTCACAGCCTTTTCTACAGAGCGGCGAGGGCCGGACAGAGGTCTCTCAGCGAATGAGCTTTAGAGAGAGTCCCGACATTGGGATACAGAGGGTGGGCAGGGGAATGGGTTCAAGAATGAACGTCCCACGGAGCTCTGTGCCAAAGTAACTCTCGCTCAAACAGCAAGTGACGAATCCTTCTCCATTTCAGGTAATAGAAGAAATAAAGTGGCGAAGGTCCTCGGCTTCACGTTTTTACTTTGTGTTTTGCTCTACGCAACATGGACAGGGGTTGCTCGACATATATCTGCTACTTAGACCACATGTGACCAATACTGCAATAAAGTGACTAATGGAAAGACAACATCTTCCTCCAATTATTTTGCAATTTTAAGACAGGTCAGGGAAATGTGGGCCCGAGGCCTTCATCCAGGGTGAGACACAGGCGCAGTACTGAGGGAGTGCCACACTGTCAGAGGGTCAGTACTGAGGGAGTGCTGCACTGTCAGAGGGTCAGTACTGAGGGAGTGCCGCACTGTCAGAGGGTCAGTACTGAGGGAGTGCCGCACTGTCAGAGGGTCAGTACTGAGGGAGTGCCGCACTGTCAGAGGGTCTGTACTGAGGGAGTGCAGCACTGTCA
The DNA here is from genome assembly GCF_047496885.1 of Scyliorhinus torazame. NCBI lineage: Eukaryota > Metazoa > Chordata > Chondrichthyes > Carcharhiniformes > Scyliorhinidae > Scyliorhinus > Scyliorhinus torazame. The sequence continues at coordinate 31,049,397 of NC_092737.1, read as the reverse complement.
GAGGGTCAGTATTGAGGGAGTGCTCCACTGTCAGAGGGTCAGTACTGAGGGAGTGCCGCACTGTCAGAGGGTCAGTACTGAGGGAGTGCTGCACTGTCAGAGGGTCCGTACTGAGGGAGTGCCGCACTGTCAGAGGGTCAGTAATGAGGGAGTGCTGCACTGTCAGAGGGTCAGTACTGAGGGAGTGCTGCACTGTCAGAGTGTAAGTGCGGAGGGAGTGCTGCACTGTCAGAGGGTCAGTACTGAGGGAATGCCGCACTGTCAGAGGGTCAGTACTGAGGGAGTGCCGTACTGTCAGAGGGTCAGTACTGAGGGAGTGCCGCACTGTCAGAGGGTCAGTACTGAGGGAGTGCCGCACTGTCAGAGGGTCAGTACTGAGGGAGTGCCGCACTGTCAGAGGGTCAGTACTGAGGGAGTGCCACACTGTCAGAGGGTCAGTACTGAGGGAGTGCCGCACTGTCAGAGGGTCAGTACTGAGGGAGTGCCGCACTGTCAGAGGGTCAGTACTGAGGGAGTGCTGCACTGTCAGAGGGTCAGTACTGAGGGAGTGCCGCACTGTCAGAGGGTCAGTACTGAGGGAGTGCTGCACTGTCAGAGGGTCAGTGCGGAGGGAGTGCCGCACTGTCAGAGGGTCAGTACTGAGGGTGTGCCGCATTGTCAGAGGGTCAGTACTGAGGGAGTGCCGCACTGTCAGGGGTTCAGTACTGATGGAGTGCTGCACTGTCAGAGGGTCAGTACTGAAGGAGTGCCGCATTGTCAGAGGGTCAGTACTGAGAGAGTGCCGCACTGTCAGAGGGTCAGTACTGAGGGAGTGCCGCACTGTCAGAGGGTCAGTACTGAGGGAGTGCCGCACTGTCAGAGGGTCAGTACTGAGGGAGTGCCGCACTGTCAGAGGGTCAGTACTGAGGGAGTGCTGCACTGTCAGAGAGTCAGGACTGAGGGAGCTCAGCACTGTCAGAGGGTCAGTACTGAGGGAGTGCAGCACTGTCAGAGGGTCAGTACTGAGGGAGTGCTGCACTGTCAGGGGGTCAGTACTGAGGGAGTGCCGCACTGTCAGAGGGTCAGTACTGAGGGAGTGCCGCACTGTCAGAGGGTCTGGACTGAGGGAGTGCCGCACTGTCAGAGGGTCAGTACTGAGGGAGTGCCGCACTGTCAGAGGGTCAGTACTGAGGGAGTGCCGCACTGTCAGAGGGTCAGTACTGAGGGAGTGCCGCACTGTCAGAGGGTCAGTACTGAGGGAGTGCCGCACTGTCAGAGGGTCAGTACTGAGGGAGTGCCGCACTGTCAGAGGGTCAGTACTGAGGGAGTGCCGCACTGTCAGAGGGTCAGTACTGAGGGAGTGCCGCACTGTCAGAGGGTCAGTACTGAGGGAATGTTGCACTGTCAGAGAGTCAGGACTGAGGGAGTGCCGCACTGTCAGAGGGTCAGTACTGAGGGAATGTTGCACTGTCAGAGGGTCAGTACTGAGGGAGTGCCGCACTGTCAGAGGGTCAGTACTGAGGGAGTGCCGCACTGTCAGAGGGTCAGTACTGAGGGAGTGCTGCACTGTCAGGGGGTCAGTACTGAGGGAGAGCCGCACTGTCAGAGGGTCAGTACTGAGTGAGTGCCGCACTGTCAGAGGGTCAGTATTGAGGGAGTGCCGCACTGTCAGAGGGTCATTACTGAGGGAGTGCCGCACTGTCGTGGGTCAGTACTGAGGAAGTGCTGCATTGTCAGAGGGTCAGTACTGAGGGAGTGCCGCACTGTCAGAGGGTCAGTACTGAGGGAATGCTGCACTGTCAGTGGGTCAGTACTGAGGGAGTGCCGCACTGTCAGAGGGTCAGTACTGAGGGAGTGCCGCACTGTCAGAGGGTCAGTACTGAGGGAGTGCCGCACTGTCAGAGGGTCAGTACTGAGGGAGTGCCGCACTGTCGTGGGTCAGTACTGAGGGAGTGCCGCACTATCAGAGGGTCAGTACTGAGGGAGTGCCGCACTGTCGGAGGGTCAGTACTGAGGGAGTGCTGCACAGTCAGAGTGTCAGTACTGAGGGAGTGCTGCACTGTCAGAGAGTCAGTACTGAGGGAGTGCCGAACTGTCAGAGGGTCAGTACTGAGGGAGCGCTGCACTGTCAGAGAGTCAGTACTGGGGGAGTGCCGCACTGTCAGAGGGTCAGTACTGAGGGAGTGCCGCACTGTCAGAGGGTCAGTACTGAGGGAGTGCTGCACTGTCAGAGGGTCAGTACTGAGGGAGTGCCGCACTGTCGTGGGTCAGTACTGAGGAAGTGCTGCACTGTCAGAGGGTCAGTACTGAGGGAGTGCAACACTGAGGGAGTGCCGCACTGTCAGAGGGTCAGTACTGAGGGAGTGCTGCACTGTCAGAGAGTCAGTACTGAGGGAGTGCCGCACTGTCGTGGGTCAGTCTGAGGGAGCTCCGCACTGTCAGAGGGTCAGTACTGAGGGAGTGCTGCACTGTCAGAGGGTCAGTACTGAGGGAGCTCCGCACTGTCAGAGGGTCAGTACTGAGGGAGTGCTGCACAGTCAGAGGGTTAGTACTGAGGGAGCGCTGCACTGTTAGAGAGTCAGTACTGAGGGAGTGCAGCACTGTCAGAGGGTCAGTACTGAGGGAGTGCCGCACTGTCAGAGGGTCAGTACTGAGGGAGTGCCGCACTGTCAGAGGGTCAGTACTGAGGGAGTGCCGCACTGTCAGAGGGTCAGTACTGAGGGAGTGCCGCACTGTCAGAGGGTCAGTACTGAGGGAGTGCCGCACTGTCAGAGGGTCAGTATTGAGGGAGTGCTGCACTGTCAGAGGGTCACTACTGAGGGAGTGCCGCAGTGTCAGAGGGTCAGTACTGAGGGAGTGCTGCACTGTCAGAGAGTCAGTACTGAGGGAGTGCTGCACTGTCAGGGGGTCAGTACTGAGGGAGTGCCGCACTGTCAGAGGGTCAGTACTGAGGGAGTGCCGCACTGTCGTGGGTCAGTACTGAGGAAGTGCTGCACTGTCAGTGGGTCAGTACTGAGGGAGTGCCGCACTGTCAGAGGGTCAGTACTGAGGGAGTGCCGCACTGTCAGAGGGTCAGTACTGAGGGAGTGCCGCACTGTCAGAGGATCAGTACTGAGGGAGTGCTGCACTGTCAGACGGTCAGTACTGAGGGAGTGCCGCACTGTCGTGGGTCAGTACTGAGGGAGTGCCGCACTATCAGAGGGTCAGTACTGAGGGAGTGCTGCACAGTCAGAGTGTCAGTACTGAGGGAGTGCCGAACTGTCAGAGGGTCAGTACTGAGGGAGTGCTGCACTGTCAGAGAGTCAGTACTGGGGGAGTGCTGCACTGTCAGAGGGTCAGTACTGAGGGAGTGCCGCACTGTCAGAGGGTCAGTACTGAGGGAGTGCCGAACTGTCAGAGGGTCAGTACTGAGGGAGTGCTGCACTGTCAGAGAGTCAGTACTGGGGGAGTGCCGCACTGTCAGAGGGTCAGTACTGAGGGAGTGCCGCACTGTCAGAGGGTCAGTACTGAGGGAGTGCTGCACTGTCAGAGGGTCAGTACTGAGGGAGTGCCGCACTGTCGTGGGTCAGTACTGAGGAAGTGCTGCACTGTCAGAGGGTCAGTACTGAGGGAGTGCAACACTGAGGGAGTGCCGCACTGTCAGAGGGTCAGTACTGAGGGAGTGCTGCACTGTCAGAGAGTCAGTACTGAGGGAGTGCCGCACTGTCGTGGGTCAGTCTGAGGGAGCTCCGCACTGTCAGAGGGTCAGTACTGAGGGAGTGCTGCACTGTCAGAGGGTCAGTACTGAGGGAGCTCCGCACTGTCAGAGGGTCAGTACTGAGGGAGTGCTGCACAGTCAGAGGGTTAGTACTGAGGGAGCGCTGCACTGTTAGAGAGTCAGTACTGAGGGAGTGCAGCACTGTCAGAGGGTCAGTACTGAGGGAGTGCCGCACTGTCAGAGGGTCAGTACTGAGGGAGTGCCGCACTGTAAGAGGGTCAGTACTGAGGGACAGCTGCATTGCCAGAGGGTCAGTACTGAGGGAGTGCTGCACTGTCAGAGGGTCAGTACTGACGGAGTGCCGCACTGTCAGAGGGTCAGTACTGAGGGAGTGCCGCACTGTCAGAGGGTCAGTACTGAGGGAGTGCCGCACTGTCAGAGGGTCAGTACTGAGGGAGTGCTGCACTCTCAGAGGGTCAGTACTGAGGGAGTGCTGCACTGTCAGAGTGTCAGTGCGGAGGGAGTGCTGCACTGTCAGACGGTCAGTACTGAGGGAGTGCCGCACTGTCAGAGGGTCAGTACTGAGGGAGTGCCGCACTGTCAGAGGGTCAGTACTGAGGGAGTGCCGCACTGTCAGAGGGTCAGTACTGAGGGAGTGCCGCACTGTCAGAGGGTCAGTACTGAGGGAGCGCCGCACTGTCAGAGGATCTGTACTGAGGGAGTGCCGCACGGTCAGAGGGTCAGTACTGAGGGAGTGCCGCACTGTCAGAGGGTCAGTACTGAGGGAGTGCCGCACTGTCAGAGGGTCAGTACTGAGGGAGTGCTGCACTGTCAGAGGGTCAGTACTGAGGGAGTGCTGCACTGTCAGAGGGTCAGTACTGAGGGAGTGCCGCACTGTCAGAGGGTCAGTACTGAGGGAGTGCTGCACTGTCAGAGGGTCAGTACTGAGGGAGTGCCGCACTGTCAGAGAGTCAGTACTGAGGGAGTGCCGCACTGTCAGAGGGTCAGTACTGAGGGAGTGCCGCACTGTCAGAGGGTCAGCACTGAGGGAGTGCTGCACTGTCAGAGGTTCAGTATTGAGGGAGTGCTGCACTGTCAGAGTGTCAGTGCGGAGGGAGTCCTGCACTGTCAGAGGGTCAGTACTGAGAGAGTGCCGCACTGTCAGAGGGTCAGTACTGAGGGAGTGCCGCACTGTCAGAGGGTCAGTACTGAGGAAGTGCTGCACTGTCAGAGGGTCAGTACTGAGGGAGTGCCGCACTGTCAGAGGGTCAGTGCGGAGGGAGTGCTGCACTGTCAGAGGATCAGTACTGAGGGAGTGCCGGACTGTCAGAGGGTCAGTACTCAGGGAGTGCTGCACTGTCAGAGGGTCAGTACTGAGGGAGTGCTGCACTGTCAGAGGGTCAGTACTGAGGGAGTGCCGCACTGTCAGAGGGTCAGTATTGAGGGAGTGCCGCACTGTCAGAGGGTCAGTACTGAGGGAGTGCCGCACTGTCGTGGGTCAGTACTGAGGAAGTGCTGCACTGTCAGTGGGTCAGTACTGAGGGAGTGCCGCACTGTCAGAGGGTCAGTACTGAGGGAGTGCCGCACTGTCAGAGGGTCAGTACTGAGGGAGTGCCGCACTGTCGTGGGTCAGTACTGAGGGAGTGCCGCACTGTCAGAGGGTCAGTACTGAGGGAGTGCTGCACAGTCAGAGTGTCAGTACTGAGGGAGTGCCGCACTGTCAGAGGGTCAGTACTGAGGGAGTGCTGCACTGTCGTGGGTCAGTACTGAGGGAGTGCCGCACTGTCAGAGGGTCAGTACTGAGGGAGTGCCGCACTGTCAGAGGGTCAGTACTGAGGGAGTGCTGCACTGTCGTGGGTCAGTACTGAGGGAGTGCCGCACTGTCAGAGGGTCAGTACTGAGGGAGTGCCGCACTGTCAGAGGGTCAGTACTGAGGGAGTGCTGCACTGTCAGAGGGTCAGTACTGAGGGAGTGCCGCACTGTCAGAGGGTCAGTGCTGAGGGAGTGCCGCACTGTCGTGGGTCAGTACTGAGGAAGTGCTGCACTGTCAGAGGGTCAGTACTGAGGGAGTGCAACACTGAGGGAGTGCCACACTGTCAGAGGGTCAGTACTGAGGGAGTGCTGCACTGTCAGAGAGTCAGTACTGAGGGAGTGCCGCACTGTCGTGGGTCAGTCTGAGGGAGAGCCGCACTGTCAGAGGGTCAGTACTGAGGGAGTGCTGCACTGTCAGAGAGTCAGTACTGAGGGAGTGCCGCACTGTCAGAGGGTCAGCACTGAGGGAGTGCCGCACTGTCAGAGGGTCAGTACTGAGGGAGCTCCGCACTGTCAGAGGGTCAGTACTGAGGGAGTGCTGCACTGTCAGAGGGTCAGTACTGAGGGAGCTCCGCACTGTCAGAGGGTCAGTACTGAGGGAGTGCTGCACTGTCAGCGGGTCAGTACTGAGGGAGTGCTGCACTGTTAGAGAGTCAGTACTGAGGGAGTGCAGCACTGTCAGAGGGTCAGTACTGAGGGACAGCTGCACTGCCAGAGGGTCAGTACTGAGGGAATGCTGCACTGTCAGAGGGTCAGTACTGACGGAGTGCCGCACTGTCAGAGGGTCAGTACTGAGGGAGTGCCGCACTGTCAGAGGGTCAGTACTGAGGGAGTGCCGCACTGTCAGAGGGTCAGTACTGAGGGAGTGCTGCACTCTCAGAGGGTCAGTACTGAGGGACTGCTGCACTGTCAGAGTGTCAGTGCGGAGGGAGTGCTGCACTGTCAGACGGTCAGTACTGAGGGAGTGCCGCACTGTCAGAGGGTCAGTACTGAGGGAGTGCCGCACTGTCAGAGGGTCAGTACTGAGGGAGTGCCGCACTGTCAGAGGGTCAGTACTGAGGGAGTGCCGCAGTGTCAGAGGGTCAGTACTGAGGGAGCGCCGCACTGTCAGAGGATCTGTACTGAGGGAGTGCCGCACTGTCAGAGGGTCAGTACTGAGGGAGTGCCGCACTGTCAGAGGGTCAGTACTGAGGGAGTGCCGCACTGTCAGAGGGTCAGTACTGAGGGAGTGCTGCACTGTCAGAGGGTCAGTACTGAGGGAGTGCCGCACTGTCAGAGGGTCAGTACTGAGGGAGTGCCGCACTGTCAGAGGGTCAGTACTGAGGGAGTGCTGCACTGTCAGAGGGTCAGTACAGAGGGAGTGCCGCACTGTCAGAGAGTCAGTACTGAGGGAGTGCCGCACTGTCAGAGGGTCAGTACTGAGGGAGTGCTGCACTGTCAGAGGGTCAGTACTGAGGGAGTGCCGCACTGTCGTGGGTCAGTACTGAGGAAGTGCTGCACTGTCAGAGGGTCAGTACTGAGGGAGTGCAACACTGAGGGAGTGCCGCACTGTCAGAGGGTCAGTACCGAGGGAGTGCTGCACTGTCAGAGAGTCAGTACTGAGGGAGTGCCGCACTGTCAGAGGGTCAGTACTGAGGGAGTGCTGCACTGTCAGAGGGTCAGTACTGTGGGAGCTCCGCACTGTCAGAGGGTCAGTACTGAGGGAGTGCTGCACAGTCAGAGGGTTAGTACTGAGGGAGCGCTGCACTGTTAGAGAGTCAGTACTGAGGGAGTGCAGCACTGTCAGAGGGTCAGTACTGAGGGACAGCTGCATTGCCAGAGGGTCAGTACTGAGGGAGTGCTGCACTGTCAGAGGGTCAGGACTGACGGAGTGCCGCACTGTCAGAGGGTCAGTACTGAGGGAGTGCCGCACTGTCAGAGGGTCAGTACTGAGGGAGTGCCGCACTGTCAGAGGGTCAGTACTGAGGGAGTGCTGCACTCTCAGAGGGTCAGTACTGAGGGAGTGCTGCACTGTCAGAGTGTCAGTGCGGAGGGAGTGCTGCACTGTCAGACGGTCAGTACTGAGGGAGTGCCGCACTGTCAGAGGGTCAGTACTGAGGGAGTGCCGCACTGTCAGAGGGTCAGTACTGACGGAGTGCCGCACTGTCAGAGGGTCAGTACTGAGGGAGCGCCGCACTGTCAGAGGATCTGTACTGAGGGAGTGCCGCACGGTCAGAGGGTCAGTACTGAGGGAGTGCCGCACTGTCAGAGGGTCAGTACTGAGGGAGTGCCGCACTGTCAGAGGGTCAGTACTGAGGGAGTGCTGCACTGTCAGAGGGTCAGTACTGAGGGAGTGCCGCACTGTCAGAGGGTCAGTACTGAGGGAGTGCCGCACTGTCAGAGGGTCAGTACTGAGGGAGTGCTGCACTGTCAGAGGGTCAGTACTGAGGGAGTGCCGCACTGTCAGAGAGTCAGTACTGAGGGAGTGCCGCACTGTCAGAGGGTCAGTACTGAGGGAGTGCCGCACTGTAAGAGGGTCAGCACTGAGGGAGTGCTGCACTGTCAGAGGTTCAGTATTGAGGGAGTGCTGCACTGTCAGAGTGTCAGTGCGGAGGGAGTCCTGCACTGTCAGAGGGTCAGTACTGAGAGAGTGCCGCACTGTCAGAGGGTCAGTACTGAGGGAGTGCCGCACTGTCAGAGGGTCAGTACTGATGGAGTGCCACACTGTCAGAGGGTCAGTACTGAGGAAGTGCTGCACTGTCAGAGGGTCAGTACTGAGGGAGTGCCGCACTGTCAGAGGGTCAGTGCGGAGGGAGTGCTGCACTGTCAGAGGTTCAGTACTGAGGGAGTGCCGGACTGTCAGAGGGTCAGTACTCAGGGAGTGCTGCACTGTCAGAGGGTCAGTACTGAGGGAGTGCTGCACTGTCAGAGGGTCAGTAATGAGGGAGTGCCGCACTGTCAGAGGGTCAGTATTGAGGGAGTGCCGCACTGTCAGAGGGTCAGTACTGAGGGAGTGCCGCACTGTCGTGGGTCAGTACTGAGGAAGTGCTGCACTGTCAGTGGGTCAGTACTGAGGGAGTGCCGCACTGTCAGAGGGTCAGTACTGAGGGAGTGCCGCACTGTCAGAGGGTTAGTACTGAGGGAGTGCCGCACTGTCGTGGGTCAGTACTGAGGGAGTGCTGCACAGTCAGAGTGTCAGTACTGAGGGAGTGCCGAACTGTCAGAGGGTCAGTCCTGAGGGAGTGCTGCACTGTCAGAGAGTCAGTACTGGGGGAGTGCCGCACTGTCAGAGGGTCAGTACTGAGGGAGTGCCGCACTGTCAGAGGGTCAGCACTGAGGGAGTGCTGCACTGTCAGAGGGTCAGTACTGAGGGAGTGCCGCACTGTCGTGGGTCAGTACTGAGGAAGTGCTGCACTGTCAGAGGGTCAGTACTGAGGGAGTGCAACACTGAGGGAGTGCCGCACTGTCAGAGGGTCAGTACTGAGGGAGTGCTGCACTGTCAGAGAGTCAGTACTGAGGGAGTGCCGCACTGTCGTGGGTCAGTCTGAGGGAGAGCCGCACTGTCAGAGGGTCAGTACTGAGGGAGTGCTGCACTGTCAGAGAGTCAGTACTGAGGGAGTGCAGCACTGTCAGAGGGTCAGCACTGAGGGAGTGCCGCACTGTCAGAGGGTCAGTACTGAGGGAGCTCCGCACTGTCAGAGGGTCAGTACTGAGGGAGTGCTGCACTGTCAGAGGGTCAGTACTGAGGGAGCTCCGCACTGTCAGAGGGTCAGTACTGAGGGAGTGCTGCACAGTCAGAGGGTTAGTACTGAGGGAGCGCTGCACTGTTAGAGAGTCAGTACTGAGGGAGTGCAGCACTGTCAGAGGGTCAGTACTGAGGGACAGCTGCACTGCCAGAGGGTCAGTACTGAGGGAGTGCTGCACTGTCAGAGGGTCAGTACTGACGGAGTGCCGCACTGTCAGAGGGTCAGTACTGAGGGAGTGCCGCACTGTCAGAGGGTCAGTACTGAGGGATTGCCGCACTGTCAGAGGGTCAGTACTGAGGGAGTGCTGCACTCTCAGAGGGTCAGTACTGAGGGACTGCTGCACTGTCAGAGTGTCAGTGCGGAGGGAGTGCTGCACTGTCAGACGGTCAGTACTGAGGGAGTGCCGCACTGTCAGAGGGTCAGTACTGAGGGAGTGCCGCACTGTCAGAGGGTCAGTACTGAGGGAGTGCCGCGCTGTCAGAGGGTCAGTACTGAGGGAGTGCCGCACTGTCAGAGGGTCAGTACTGAGGGAGCGCCGCACTGTCAGAGGATCTGTACTGAGGGAGTGCCGCACTGTCAGAGGGTCAGTACTGAGGGAGTGCCGCACTGTCAGAGGGTCAGTACTGAGGGAGTGCCGCACTGTCAGAGGGTCAGTACTGAGGGAGTGCTGCACTGTCAGAGGGTCAGTACTGAGGGAGTGCCGCACTGTCAGAGGGTCAGTACTGAGGGAGTGCCGCACTGTCAGAGGGTCAGTACTGAGGGAGTGCTGCACTGTCAGAGGGTCAGTACTGAGGGAGTGCCGCACTGTCAGAGGGTCAGTACTGAGGGAGTGCCGCACTGTCAGAGGGTCAGCACTGATGGAGTGCTGCACTGTCAGAGGTTCAGTATTGAGGGAGTGCTGCATTGTCAGAGTGTCAGTACGGAGGGAGTCCTGCACTGTCAGAGGGTCAGTACTGAGAGAGTGCCGCACTGTCAGAGGGTCAGTACTGAGGGAGTGCCGCACTGTCAGAGGGTCAGTACTGAGGGAGTGCCACACTGTCAGAGGGTCAGTACTGAGGAAGTGCTGCACTGTCAGAGGGTCAGTACTGAGGGAGTGCCGCACTGTCAGAGGGTCAGTGCGGAGAGAGTGCTGCACTGTCAGAGGATCAGTACTGAGGGAGTGCCGGACTGTCAGAGGGTCAGTACTCAGGGAGTGCTGCACTGTCAGAGGGTCAGTACTGAGGGAGTGCCGCACTGTCAGAGGGTCAGTACTGAGGGAGTGCCGCACTGTCAGAGGGTCAGTACTGAGGGAGTGCCGCACTGTCAGAGGGTCAGTACTGAGGGAGTGCCGCACTGTCAGAGGGTCAGTACTGAGGGAGTGCCGCACTGTCAGAGGGTCAGTACTGAGGGAGTGCCGCACTGTCAGAGGGTCAGTACTGAGGGAGTGCTGCACTCTCAGAGGGTCAGTACTGAGGGACTGCTGCACTGTCAGAGTGTCAGTGCGGAGGGAGTGCTGCACTGTCAGACGGTCAGTACTGAGGGAGTGCCGCACTGTCAGAGGGTCAGTACTGAGGGAGTGCCGCACTGTCAGAGGGTCAGTACTGAGGGCGTGCCGCACTGTCAGAGGGTAAGTACTGAGGGAGTGCCGCACTGTCAGAGGGTCAGTACTGAGGGAGCGCCGCACTGTCAGAGGATCTGTACTGAGGGAGTGCCGCACTGTCAGAGGGTCAGTACTGAGGGAGTGCCGCACTGTCAGAGGGTCAGTACTGAGGGAGTGCCGCACTGTCAGAGGGTCAGTACTGAGGGAGTGCTGCACTGTCAGAGGGTCAGTACTGAGGGAGTGCCGCACTGTCAGAGGGTCAGTACTGAGGGAGTGCCGCACTGTCAGAGGGTCAGTACTGAGGGAGTGCTGCACTGTCAGAGGGTCAGTACTGAGGGAGTGCCGCACTGACAGAGAGTCAGTACTGAGGGAGTGCCGCACTGTCAGAGGGTCAGTAATGAGGGAGTGGCGCACTGTCAGAGGGTCAGCACTGAGGGAGTGCTGCACTGTCAGAGGTTCAGTATTGAGGGAGTGCTGCACTGTCAGAGTGTCAGTACGGAGGGAGTCCTGCACTGTCAGAGGGTCAGTACTGAGAGAGTGCCGCACTGTCAGAGGGTCAGTACTGAGGGAGTGCCGCACTGTCAGAGGGTCAGTACTGAGGGAGTGCCACACTGTCAGAGGGTCAGTACTGAGGAAGTGCTGCACTGTCAGAGGGTCAGTACTGAGGGAGTGCCGCACTGTCAGAGGGTCAGTGCGGAGGGAGTGCTGCACTGTCAGAGGATCAGTACTGAGGGAGTGCCGGACTGTCAGAGGGTCAGTACTCAGGGAGTGCTGCACTGTCAGAGGGTCAGTACTGAGGGAGTGCTGCACTGTCAGAGGGTCAGTACTGAGGGAGTGCCGCACTGTCAGAGGGTCAGTACTGAGGGAGTGCCGCCACTGTCAGAGAGGCAGTACTGAGGGAGTGCCGCACTGTCAGCGGGTCAGTACTGAGGGAGTGCCGCACTGTCAGAGGGTCAGTACTGAGGGAGTGCTGCACTGTCAGAGGGTCAGTACTGAGGGAGTGCCGCACTGTCAGAGGGTCAGTACTGAGGGAGTGCCGCACTGTCAGAGGGTCAGTACTGAGGGAGTGCCGCACTGTCAGAGGGTCAGTACTGAGGGACTGCTGCACTGTCAGAGGGTCAGTGCGGAGGGAGTGCTGCACTGTCAGAGGGTCAGTACTGAGGGAGTGCTGCACTGTCAGAGGGTCAGTACTGAGGGAGTGCCACACTGTCAGAGGGTCAGTACTGAGGGAGTGCTGCACTGTCAGAGGGTCAGTACTGAGGGAGTGCTGCGCTGTCTGAGGGTCAGTACTGAGGGAGTGCTGCACTGTCAGAGGGTCAGTACTGAGGGAGTGCTGCGCTGTCTGAGGGTCAGTACTGAGGGAGTGCCGCACTGTCAGAGGGTCAGTACTGAGGGAGTGCCGCACTGTCAGAGGGTCAGTACTGAGGGAGCGCTGCACTGTCAGAGGGTCTGGATTGAGGTAGTGCCGCACTGTCAGAGGGTCAGTACTGAGGAAGTGCTGCACTGTCAGAGGGTCAGTACTGAGGGAGTGCCGCTCTGTCAGAGGGTCAGTGCGGAGGGAGTGCTGCACTGTCAGAGGATCAGTACTGAGGGAGTGCCGGACTGTCAGAGGGTCAGTACTCAGGGAGTGCTGCACTGTCAGAGGGTCAGTACTGAGGGAGTGCCGCACTGTCAGAGGGTCAGTACTGAGGGAGTGCCGCACTGTCAGAGGGTCAGTACTGAGGGAGTGCCGCACTGTCAGAGGGTCAGTACTGAGGGAGTGCCGCACTGTCAGAGGGTCAGTACTGAGGGACTGCTGCACTGTCAGAGGGTCAGTGCGGAGGGAGTGCTGCACTGTCAGAGGGTCAGTACTGAGGGTGTGCTGCACTGTCAGAGGGTCAGTACTGAGGGAGTGCCACACTGTCAGAGGGTCAGTACTGAGGGAGTGCTGCACTGTCAGAGGGTCAGTACTGAGGGAGTGCTGCGCTGTCTGAGGGTCAGTACTGAGGGAGTGCCGCACTGTCAGAGGGTCAGTACTGAGGGAGTGCTGCACTGTCAGAGGGTCAGTACTGAGGGAGTGCTGCGCTGTCTGAGGGTCAGTACTGAGGGAGTGCCGCACTGTCAGAGGGTCAGTACTGAGGGAGTGCTGCACTGTCGGTGGGTCAGTACTGAGGGAGTGCTGCGCTGTCAGAGGGTCAGTACTGAGGGAGTGCTGCACTGTCAGAGGGTCAGTACTGAGGGAGTGCTGCAGTGTCAGAGGGTCAGTATTGAGGGAGTGCTGCACTGTCAGAGGGTCAGTACTGAGGGAGTGCTGCGCTGTCTGAGGGTCAGTACTGAGGGAGTGCCGCACTGTCAGAGGGTCAGTACTGAGGGAGTGCTGCACTGTCAGAGGGTCAGTACTGAGGGAGTGCTGCGCTGTCTGAGGGTCAGTACTGAGGGAGTGCCGCACTGTCAGAGGATCAGTACTGAGGGAGTGCTGCACTGTCGGAGGGTCAGTACTGAGGGAGTGCTGCGCTGTCAGAGGGTCAGTACTGAGGGAGTGCTGCACTGTCAGAGGGTCAGTATTGAGGGAGTGCTGCACTGTCAGAGAGTCAGTACTGAGGGAGTGCTGCACTGTCAGAGGGTCAGTACTGAGGGAGAGCCGCACTGTCAGAGGGTCAGTACTGAGGGAGTGGGGCACTGTCAGAGGGTCCGTACTGAGGGAGTGCTGCACTGTCAGAGGGTCAGTACTGAGGGAGCTCAGCACTGTCAGAGGGTCAGTCAGTACTGAGGGAGTGCTGCACGGTCAGAGGGTCAGTACTGAGGGAGCGCTGCACTGTCAGAGAGTCAGTACTGAGGGAGTGCCGCACTGTCAGAGGGTCAGTACTGAGGGAGTGCCGCACTGTCAGAGGGTCAGCACTGAGGGAGTGCTGCACTGTCAGAGGTTCAGTATTGAGGGAGTGCCGCACTGTCAGAGAGTCAGTACTGAGGGAGTGCCGCACTGTCAGAGGGTCAGTACTGAGGGAGTGCCGCACTGTCAGAGGGTCAGCACTGAGGGAGTGCTGCACTGTCAGAGGTTCAGTATTGAGGGAGCGCCGCACTGTCAGAGAGTCAGTACTGAGGGAGTGCCGCACTGTCAGAGGGTCAGTACTGAGGGAGTGCCGCACTGTCAGAGGGTCAGCACTGAGGGAGTGCTGCACTGTCAGAGGTTCAGTACTGAGGGAGTGCCGCACTGTCAGAGAGTCAGTACTGAGGGAGTGCCGCACTGACAGAGGGTCAGTACTGAGGGAGTGCTGCACTGTCAGAGTGTCAGTACGGAGGGAGTCCTGCACTGTCAGAGGGTCAGTACTGAGAGAGTGCCGCACTGTCAGAGGGTCAGTACTGAGGGAGTGCCGCACTGTCGTGGGTCAGTACTGAGGCAGTGCCGCACTGTCAGAGGGTCAGTACTGAGGGTGTGCCGCACTGTCAGAGGGTCAGTACTGAGGGAGTGCTGCACAGTCAGAGTGTCAGTACTGAGGGAGTGCCGAACTGTCAGAGGGTCAGTACTGAGGGAGTGCTGCACTGTCAGAGAGTCAGTACTGGGGGAGTGCCGCACTGTCAGAGGGTCAGTACTGAGGGAGTGCCGCACTGTCAGAGGGACAGTACTGAGGGAGTGCTGCACTGTCAGAGGGTCAGTACTGAGGGAGTGCCGCACTGTCGTGGGTCAGTACTGAGGAAGTGCTGCACTGTCAGAGGGTCAGTACTGAGGGAGTGCAACACTGAGGGAGTGCCGCACTGTCAGAGGGTCAGTACCGAGGGAGTGCTGCACTGTCAGAGAGTCAGTACTGAGGGAGTGCCGCACTGTCGTGGGTCAGTCTGAGGGAGCTCCGCACTGTCAGAGGGTCAGTACTGAGGGAGTGCTGCACTGTCAGAGGGTCAGTACTGTGGGAGCTCCGCACTGTCAGAGGGTCAGTACTGAGGGAGTGCTGCACAGTCAGAGGGTTAGTACTGAGGGAGCGCTGCACTGTTAGAGAGTCAGTACTGAGGGAGTGCAGCACTGTCAGAGGGTCAGTACTGAGGGACAGCTGCATTGCCAGAGGGTCAGTACTGAGGGAGTGCTGCACTGTCAGAGGGTCAGTACTGACGGAGTGCCGCACTGTCAGAGGGTCAGTACTGAGGGAGTGCCGCACTGTCAGAGGGTCAGTACTGAGGGAGTGCCGCACTGTCAGAGGGTCAGTACTGAGGGAGTGCTGCACTCTCAGAGGGTCAGTACTGAGGGAGTGCTGCACTGTCAGAGTGTCAGTGCGGAGGGAGTGCTGCACTGTCAGACGGTCAGTACTGAGGGAGTGCCGCACTGTCAGAGGGTCAGTACTGAGGGAGTGCCGCACTGTCAGAGGGTCAGTACTGAGGGAGTGCCGCACTGTCAGAGGGTCAGTACTGACGGAGTGCCGCACTGTCAGAGGGTCAGTACTGAGGGAGCGCCGCACTGTCAGAGGATCTGTACTGAGGGAGTGCCGCACGGTCAGAGGGTCAGTACTGAGGGAGTGCCGCACTGTCAGAGGGTCAGTACTGAGGGAGTGCCGCACTGTCAGAGGGTCAGTACTGAGGGAGTGCTGCACTGTCAGAGGGTCAGTACTGAGGGAGTGCCGCACTGTCAGAGGGTCAGTACTGAGGGAGTGCCGCACTGTCAGAGGGTCAGTACTGAGGGAGTGCTGCACTGTCAGAGGGTCAGTACTGAGGGAGTGCCGCACTGTCAGAGAGTCAGTACTGAGGGAGTGCCGCACTGTCAGAGGGTCAGTACTGAGGGAGTGCCGCACTGTAAGAGGGTCAGCACTGAGGGAGTGCTGCACTGTCAGAGGTTCAGTATTGAGGGAGTGCTGCACTGTCAGAGTGTCAGTGCGGAGGGAGTCCTGCACTGTCAGAGGGTCAGTACTGAGAGAGTGCCGCACTGTCAGAGGGTCAGTACTGAGGGAGTGCCGCACTGTCAGAGGGTCAGTACTGATGGAGTGCCACACTGTCAGAGGGTCAGTACTGAGGAAGTGCTGCACTGTCAGAGGGTCAGTACTGAGGGAGTGCCGCACTGTCAGAGGGTCAGTGCGGAGGGAGTGCTGCACTGTCAGAGGATCAGTACTGAGGGAGTGCCGGACTGTCAGAGGGTCAGTACTCAGGGAGTGCTGCACTGTCAGAGGGTCAGTACTGAGGGAGTGCTGCACTGTCAGAGGGTCAGTAATGAGGGAGTGCCGCACTGTCAGAGGGTCAGTATTGAGGGAGTGCCGCACTGTCAGAGGGTCAGTACTGAGGGAGTGCCGCACTGTCGTGGGTCAGTACTGAGGAAGTGCTGCACTGTCAGAGGGTCAGTACTGAGGGAGTGCCGCACTGTCAGTGGGTCAGTACTGAGGGAGTGCCGCACTGTCAGAGGGTCAGTACTGAGGGAGTGCCGCACTGTCAGAGGGTTAGTACTGAGGGAGTGCCGCACTGTCGTGGGTCAGTACTGAGGGAGCGCCGCACTGTCAGAGGGTCAGTACTGAGGGAGTGCCGCACTGTCAGAGGGTCAGTACTGAGGGAGTGCTGCACAGTCAGAGTGTCAGTACTGAGGGAGTGCCGAACTGTCAGAGGGTCAGTCCTGAGGGAGTGCTGCACTGTCAGAGAGTCAGTACTGGGGGAGTGCCGCACTGTCAGAGGGTCAGTACTGAGGGAGTGCCGCACTGTCAGAGGGTCAGTACTGAGGGAGTGCTGCACTGTCAGAGGGTCAGTACTGAGGGAGTGCCGCACTGTCGTGGGTCAGTACTGAGGAAGTGCTGCACTGTCAGAGGGTCAGTACTGAGGGAGTGCAACACTGAGGGAGTGCCGCACTGTCAGATGGTCAGTACTGAGGGAGTGCTGCACTGTCAGAGAGTCAGTACTGAGGGAGTGCCGCACTGTCGTGGGTCAGTCTGAGGGAGAGCCGCACTGTCAGAGGGTCAGTACTGAGGGAGTGCTGCACTGTCAGAGAGTCAGTACTGAGGGAGTGCAGCACTGTCAGAGGGTCAGCACTGAGGGAGTGCCGCACTGTCAGAGGGTCAGTACTGAGGGAGCTCCGCACTGTCAGAGGGTCAGTACTGAGGGAGTGCTGCACTGTCAGAGGGTCAGTACTGAGGGAGCTCCGCACTGTCAGAGGGTCAGTACTGAGGGAGTGCTGCACAGTCAGAGGGTTAGTACTGAGGGAGCGCTGCACTGTTAGAGAGTCAGTACTGAGGGAGTGCAGCACTGTCAGAGGGTCAGTACTGAGGGACAGCTGCACTGCCAGAGGGTCAGTACTGAGGGAGTGCTGCACTCTCAGAGGGTCAGTACTGAGGGACTGCTGCACTGTCAGAGTGTCAGTGCGGAGGGAGTGCTGCACTGTCAGACGGTCAGTAGTGAGGGAGTGCCGCACTGTCAGAGGGTCAGTACTGAGGGAGTGCCGCACTGTCAGAGGGTCAGTACTGAGGGAGTGCCGCGCTGTCAGAGGGTCAGTACTGAGGGAGTGCCGCACTGTCAGAGGGTCAGTACTGAGGGAGCGCTGCACTGTCAGAGGATCTGTACTGAGGGAGTGCCCCACTGTCAGAGGGTCAGTACTGAGGGAGTGCCGCACTGTCAGAGGGTCAGTACTGAGGGAGTGCCGCACTGTCAGAGGGTCAGTACTGAGGGAGTGCTGCACTGTCAGAGGGTCAGTACTGAGGGAGTGCCGCACTGTCAGAGGGTCAGTACTGAGGGAGTGCCGCACTGTCAGAGGGTCAGTACTGAGGGAGTGCTGCACTGTCAGAGGGTCAGTACTGAGGGAGTGCCGCACTGTCAGAGAGTCAGTACTGAGGGAGTGCCGCACTGTCAGAGGGTCAGTACTGAGGGAGTGCCGCACTGTCAGAGGGTCAGCACTGAGGGAGTGCTGCACTGTCAGAGGTTCAGTATTGAGGGAGTGCTGCATTGTCAGAGTGTCAGTACGGAGGGAGTCCTGCACTGTCAGAGGGTCAGTACTGAGAGAGTGCCGCACTGTCAGAGGGTCAGTACTGAGGGAGTGCCGCACTGTCAGAGGGTCAGTACTGAGGGAGTGCCACACTGTCAGAGGGTCAGTACTGAGGGAGTGCCGCACTGTCAGAGGGTCAGTACTGAGGGAGTGCCACACTGTCAGAGGGTCAGTACTGAGGAAGTGCTGCACTGTCAGAGGGTCAGTACTGAGGGAGTGCCGGACTGTCAGAGGGTCAGTACTCAGGGAGTGCTGCACTGTCAGAGGGTCAGTACTGAGGGAGTGCCGCACTGTCAGAGGGTCAGTACTGAGGGAGTGCCGCACTGTCAGAGGGTCAGTACTGAGGGAGTGCCGCACTGTCAGAGGGTCAGTACTGAGGGAGTGCCGCACTGTCAGAGGGTCAGTACTGAGGGAGTGCCGCACTGTCAGAGGGTCAGTACTGAGGGAGTGCCGCACTGTCAGAGGGTCAGTACTGAGGGAGTGCTGCACTCTCAGAGGGTCAGTACTGAGGGACTGCTGCACTGTCAGAGTGTCAGTGCGGAGGGAGTGCTGCACTGTCAGACGGTCAGTACTGAGGGAGTGCCGCACTGTCAGAGGGTCAGTACTGGGGGAGTGCCGCACTGTCAGAGGGTCAGTACTGAGGGAGTGCCGCACTGTCAGAGGGTAAGTACTGAGGGAGTGCCGCACTGTCAGAGGGTCAGTACTGAGGGAGCGCCGCACTGTCAGAGGATCTGTACTGAGGGAGTGCCGCACTGTCAGAGGGTCAGTACTGAGGGAGTGCCGCACTGTCAGAGGGTCAGTACTGAGGGAGTGCCGCACTGTCAGAGGGTCAGTACTGAGGGAGTGCTGCACTGTCAGAGGGTCAGTACTGAGGGAGTGCCGCACTGTCAGAGGGTCAGTACTGAGGGAGTGCCGCACTGTCAGAGGGTCAGTACTGAGGGAGTGCTGCACTGTCAGAGGGTCAGTACTGAGGGAGTGCCGCACTGACAGAGAGTCAGTACTGAGGGAGTGCCGCACTGTCAGAGGGTCAGTAATGAGGGAGTGGCGCTCTGTCAGAGGGTCAGCACTGAGGGAGTGCTGCACTGTCAGAGGTTCAGTATTGAGGGAGTGCTGCACTGTCAGAGTGTCAGTACGGAGGGAGTCCTGCACTGTCAGAGGGTCAGTACTGAGAGAGTGCCGCACTGTCAGAGGGTCAGTACTGAGGGAGTGCCGCACTGTCAGAGGGTCAGTACTGAGGGAGTGCCACACTGTCAGAGGGTCAGTACTGAGGAAGTGCTGCACTGTCAGAGGGTCAGTACTGAGGGAGTGCCGCACTGTCAGAGGGTCAGTGCGGAGGGAGTGCTGCACTGTCAGAGGATCAGTACTGAGGGAGTGCCGGACTGTCAGAGGGTCAGTACTCAGGGAGTGCTGCACTGTCAGAGGGTCAGTACTGAGGGAGTGCTGCACTGTCAGAGGGTCAGTACTGAGGGAGTGCCGCACTGTCAGAGGGTCAGTACTGAGGGAGTGCCGCCACTGTCAGAGAGTCAGTACTGAGGGAGTGCCGCACTGTCAGAGGGTCAGTACTGAGGGAGTGCCGCACTGTCAGAGGGTCAGTACTGAGGGAGTGCTGCACTGTCAGAGGGTCAGTACTGAGGGAGTGCCGCACTGTCAGAGGGTCAGTACTGAGGGAGTGCCGCACTGTCAGAGGGTCAGTACTGAGGGAGTGCCGCACTGTCAGAGGGTCAGTACTGAGGGACTGCTGCACTGTCAGAGGGTCAGTGCGGAGGGAGTGCTGCACTGTCAGAGGGTCAGTACTGAGGGAGTGCTGCACTGTCAGAGGGTCAGTACTGAGGGAGTGCCACACTGTCAGAGGGTCAGTACTGAGGGAGTGCTGCACTGTCAGAGGGTCAGTACTGAGGGAGTGCTGCGCTGTCTGAGGGTCAGTACTGAGGGAGTGCTGCACTGTCAGAGGGTCAGTACTGAGGGAGTGCTGCGCTGTCTGAGGGTCAGTACTGAGGGAGTGCCGCACTGTCAGAGGGTCAGTACTGAGGGAGCGCTGCACTGTCAGAGGGTCTGGATTGAGGTAGTGCCGCACTGTCAGAGGGTCAGTACTGAGGAAGTGCTGCACTGTCAGAGGGTCAGGACTGAGGGAGTGCCGCTCTGTCAGAGGGTCAGTGCGGAGGGAGTGCTGCACTGTCAGAGGATCAGTACTGAGGGAGTGCCGGACTGTCAGAGGGTCAGTACTCAGGGAGTGCTGCACTGTCAGAGGGTCAGTAATGAGGGAGTGCTGCACTGTCAGAGGGTCAGTACTGAGGGAGTGCCGCACTGTCAGAGGGTCAGTACTGAGGGAGTGCCGCACTGTCAGAGGGTCAGTACTGAGGGAGTGCCGCAATGTCAGAGGGTCAGTACTGAGGGAGTGCCGCACTGTCAGAGGGTCAGTACTGAGGGAGTGCTGCACTGTCAGAGGGTCAGTACTGAGGGAGTGCCGCACTGTCAGAGGGTCAGTACTGAGGGAGAGCCGCACTGTCAGAGGGTCAGTACTGAGGGAGTGCCGCACTGTCAGAGGGTCAGTACTGAGGGACTGCTGCACTGTCAGAGGGTCAGTGCGGAGGGAGTGCTGCACTGTCAGAGGGTCAGTACTGAGGGAGTGCTGCACTGTCAGAGGGTCAGTACTGAGGGAGTGCCACACTGTCAGAGGGTCAGTACTGAGGGAGTGCTGCACTGTCAGAGGGTCAGTACTGAGGGAGTGCTGCGCTGTCTGAGGGTCAGTACTGAGGGAGTGCCGCACTGTCAGAGGGTCAGTACTGAGGGAGTGCTGCACTGTCAGAGGGTCAGTACTGAGGGAGTGCTGCGCTGTCTGAGGGTCAGTACTGAGGGAGTGCCGCACTGTCAGAGGGTCAGTACTGAGGGAGTGCTGCACTGTCGGTGGGTCAGTACTGAGGGAGTGCTGCGCTGTCAGAGGGTCAGTACTGAGGGAGTGCTGCACTGTCAGAGGGTCAGTACTGAGGGAGTGCTGCACTGTCAGAGGGTCAGTATTGAGGGAGTGCTGCACTGTCAGAGGGTCAGTACTGAGGGAGTGCTGCGCTGTCTGAGGGTCAGTACTGAGGGAGTGCCGCACTGTCAGAGGGTCAGTACTGAGGGAGTGCTGCACTGTCAGAGGGTCAGTACTGAGGGAGTGCTGCGCTGTCTGAGGGCCAGTTCTGAGGGAGTGCCGCACTGTCAGAGGGTCAGTACTGAGGGAGTGCTGCACTGTCGGAGGGTCAGTACTGAGGGAGTGCTGCGCTGTCAGAGGGTCAGTACTGAGGGAGTGCTGCACTGTCAGAGGGTCAGTACTGAGGGAGTGCCACACTGTCAGAGGGTCAGTACTGAGGGAGTGCTGCACTGTCAGAGGGTCAGTACTGAGGGAGTGCTGCGCTGTCTGAGGGTCAGTACTGAGGGAGTGCTGCACTGTCAGAGGGTCAGTACTGAGGGAGTGCTGCGCTGTCTGAGGGTCAGTACTGAGGGAGTGCCGCACTGTCAGAGGGTCAGTACTGAGGGAGCGCTGCACTGTCAGAGGGTCTGGATTGAGGTAGTGCCGCACTGTCAGAGGGTCAGTACTGAGGAAGTGCTGCACTGTCAGAGGGTCAGTACTGAGGGAGTGCCGCTCTGTCAGAGGGTCAGTGCGGAGGGAGTGCTGCACTGTCAGAGGATCAGTACTGAGGGAGTGCCGGACTGTCAGAGGGTCAGTACTCAGGGAGTGCTGCACTGTCAGAGGGTCAGTAATGAGGGAGTGCTGCACTGTCAGAGGGTCAGTACTGAGGGAGTGCCGCACTGTCAGAGGGTCAGTACTGAGGGAGTGCCGCACTGTCAGAGGGTCAGTACTGAGGGAGTGCCGCAATGTCAGAGGGTCAGTACTGAGGGAGTGCCGCACTGTCAGAGGGTCAGTACTGAGGGAGTGCTGCACTGTCAGAGGGTCAGTACTGAGGGAGTGCCGCACTGTCAGAGGGTCAGTACTGAGGGAGAGCCGCACTGTCAGAGGGTCAGTACTGAGGGAGTGCCGCACTGTCAGAGGGTCAGTACTGAGGGACTGCTGCACTGTCAGAGGGTCAGTGCGGAGGGAGTGCTGCACTGTCAGAGGGTCAGTACTGAGGGAGTGCTGCACTGTCAGAGGGTCAGTACTGAGGGAGTGCCACACTGTCAGAGGGTCAGTACTGAGGGAGTGCTGCACTGTCAGAGGGTCAGTACTGAGGGAGTGCTGCGCTGTCTGAGGGTCAGTACTGAGGGAGTGCCGCACTGTCAGAGGGTCAGTACTGAGGGAGTGCTGCACTGTCAGAGGGTCAGTACTGAGGGAGTGCTGCGCTGTCTGAGGGTCAGTACTGAGGGAGTGCCGCACTGTCAGAGGGTCAGTACTGAGGGAGTGCTGCACTGTCGGTGGGTCAGTACTGAGGGAGTGCTGCGCTGTCAGAGGGTCAGTACTGAGGGAGTGCTGCACTGTCAGAGGGTCAGTACTGAGGGAGTGCTGCACTGTCAGAGGGTCAGTATTGAGGGAGTGCTGCACTGTCAGAGGGTCAGTACTGAGGGAGTGCTGCGCTGTCTGAGGGTCAGTACTGAGGGAGTGCCGCACTGTCAGAGGGTCAGTACTGAGGGAGTGCTGCACTGTCAGAGGGTCAGTACTGAGGGAGTGCTGCGCTGTCTGAGGGTCAGTTCTGAGGGAGTGCCGCACTGTCAGAGGGTCAGTACTGAGGGAGTGCTGCACTGTCGGAGGGTCAGTACTGAGGGAGTGCTGCGCTGTCAGAGGGTCAGTACTGAGGGAGTGCTGCACTGTCAGAGGGTCAGTATTGAGGGAGTGCTGCACTGTCAGAGAGTCAGTACTGAGGGAGTGCTGCACTGTCAGAGGGTCAGTACTGAGGGAGAGCCGCACTGTCAGAGGGTCAGTACTGAGGGAGTGGGGCACTGTCAGAGGGTCCGTACTGAGGGAGTGCTGCACTGTCAGAGGGTCAGTACTGAGGGAGCTCAGCACTGTCAGAGGGTCAGTCAGTACTGAGGGAGTGCTGCACGGTCAGAGGGTCAGTACTGAGGGAGCGCTGCACTGTCAGAGAGTCAGTACTGAGGGAGTGCTGTACTGTCAGGGGGTCAGTACTGAGGGAGTGCCGCACTGTCAGAGGGTCAGTATTGAGGGAGTGCCGCACTGTCAGAGGGTCAGTACTGAGTGAGTGCTGCACTGTCAGAGGGTCAGTACTGAGTGAGTGCCGCACTGTCAGAGGGTCAGTACTGAGTGAGTGCCGCACTGTCAGAGGGTCAGTACTGAGGGAGTGCCACACTGTCAGAGGGTCAGTACTGAGGGAGTGCTGCACTGTCAGAGGGTCAGTACTGAGGGAGTGCTGCGCTGTCTGAGGGTCAGTACTGAGGGAGTGCCGCACTGTCAGAGGGTCAGTACTGAGGGAGTGCTGCACTGTCAGAGGGTCAGTACTGAGGGAGTGCTGCGCTGTCTGAGGGTCAGTACTGAGGGAGTGCCGCACTGTCAGAGGGTCAGTACTGAGGGAGTGCTGCACTGTCGGTGGGTCAGTACTGAGGGAGTGCTGCGCTGTCAGAGGGTCAGTACTGAGGGAGTGCTGCACTGTCAGAGGGTCAGTACTGAGGGAGTGCTGCGCTGTCTGAGGGTCAGTACTGAGGGAGTGCCGCACTGTCAGAGGGTCAGTACTGAGGGAGTGCTGCACTGTCAGAGGGTCAGTACTGAGGGAGTGCTGCGCTGTCTGAGGGTCAGTACTGAGGGAGTGCCGCACTGTCAGAGGGTCAGTACTGAGGGAGTGCTGCACTGTCGGAGGGTCAGTACTGAGGGAGTGCTGCGCTGTCAGAGGGTCAGTACTGAGGGAGTGCTGCACTGTCAGAGGGTCAGTATTGAGGGAGTGCTGCACTGTCAGAGAGTCAGTACTGAGGGAGTGCTGCACTGTCAGAGGGTCAGTACTGAGGGAGAGCCGCACTGTCAGAGGGTCAGTACTGAGGGAGTGGGGCACTGTCAGAGGGTCCGTACTGAGGGAGTGCTGCACTGTCAGAGGGTCAGTACTGAGGGAGCTCAGCACTGTCAGAGGGTCAGTCAGTACTGAGGGAGTGCTGCACGGTCAGAGGGTCAGTACTGAGGGAGCGCTGCACTGTTAGAGAGTCAGTACTGAGGGAGTGCTGTACTGTCAGGGGGTCAGTACTGAGGGAGTGCCGCACTGTCAGAGGGTCAGTATTGAGGGAGTGCCGCACTGTCAGAGGGTCAGTACTGAGGGAGTGCCGCACTGTCGTGGGTCAGTACTTAGGATGTGCTGCACTGTCAGTGGGTCAGTACTGAGGGAGTGCTGCACTGTCAGAGGGTCAGTACTGAGGGAGTGCCGCACTGTCAGAGGGTCAGTACTGAGGGAGTGCTGCACTGTCAGTGGGTCAGTACTGAGGGAGTGCTGCACTGTCAGAGGGTCAGTACTGAGGGAGTGCCGCACTGTCAGAGAGTCAGTACTGAGGGAGTGCCGCACTGTCAGAGGGTCAGTATTGAGGGAGTGCCGCACTGTCAGAGGGTCAGTACTGAGGGAGTGCTGCACTGTCAGAGAGTCAGTACTGAGGGAGTGCCGCACTGTCAGAGGGCCAGTACAGAGGGAGCTCCGCACTGTCAGAGGGTCAGTACTGAGGAAGTGCTGCACTGTCAGAGAGTCAGTACAGAGGGAGTGCCGGACTGTCAGAGGGTCAGTACTGAGGGAGTGCTGCACTGTCAGAGGGTCAGTACTGAGGGAGTGCCGCACTGTCAGAGGGTCAGTACTGAGGGAGTGCTGCACTTTCAGAGAGTCAGTACTGAGGGAGTGCCGCACTGTCAGAGGGTCAGTACTGAGGGAGCTCCGCACTGTCAGAGGGTCAGTACTGAGGGAGTGCTGCACTGTCAGAGGGTCAGTACTGAGGGAGCGCCGCACTGTCAGAGGGTCAGTACAGAGAGAGTGCTGCACAGTCAGAGGGTCAGTACTGAGGGAGTGCTGCACTGTCAGAGGGTCAGTACTGAGGGAGCGCCGCACTGTCAGGGGGTCAGTACTGAGTGAGTGCCGCACTGTCAGAGGGTCAGTACTGAGGGACAGCTGCACTGCCAGAGGGTCAGTACTGAGGGAGTGCTGTACTGTCAGAGGGTCAGTACTGAGGGAGTGCCGCTCTGTCAGAGGGTCAGTACTGGGGGAGCGCTGCACTGTCAGAGGGTCTGTACTGAGGGAGTGCCGCACTGTCAGAGGGTCAGTACTGAGGGAGTGCCGCACTGTCAGAGGGTCAGTACGAAGGGAGTGCCGCACTGTCAGAGGGTCAGTACTGAGAGAGTGCCGCACTGTCAGAGGGTCAGTACTGAGGGAGCGCCGCACTGTCAGATGGTCAGTACTGAGGGAGTGCTGCACTGTCATGGGGTCAGTACTGAGGGAGTGCCGCACTTTCAGAGTGTCAGTGCTGAGGGAGTGCCGCACTGCCAGAGGGTCAGTACTGAGGGAGTGCCGCACTGTCAGAAGGTCAGTACTGAGGGAGTGCCGCACTGTCAGAGGGTCAGTACTGAGGGAGTGCCGCACTGTCAGAGGGTCAGTACTGAGGGACTGCTGCACTGTCAGAGGGTCAGTACTGAGCGAGTGCCGCACTGTCAGAGGCTCAGTACTGAGGGAGTGCCGCACTGTCAGAGGGTCAGTACTGAGGGAGTGCTGCACTGTCAGAGGGTCAGTACTGAGGGAGTGCTGTGCTGTCTGAGGGTCAGTACTGAGGGACTGCCGCAGTGTCAGAGGGTCAGTACTGAGGGAGTGCTGCGCTGTCAGAGGTTCAGTACTGAGGGAGTGCTGCACTGTCAGAGGGTCAGTACTGAGGGAGTGCTGCACTGTCAGAGGGTCAGTATTGAGGGAGTGATGCAAGTCAGAGGGTCAGTACTGAGGGAGTGCTGCACTGTCAGAGGGTCAGTACTGAGGGAGTGCGGCACTGTCAGAGGGTCAGTACTGAGGGAGTGCTGCACTGTAGGAGGGTCAGTACTGAGGGAGTGCGGCACTGTCAGAGGGTCAGTACTGAGGGAGTGCCGCACTGTCAGAGGGTCAGTACTGAGGGAGTGCTGCACTGTCAGAGGGTCAGTACTGAGGGAGCTCAGCACTGTCAGAGGGTCAGTCAGTACTGAGGGAGTGCTGCACGGTCAGAGGGTCAGTACTGAGGGAGCGCTGCACTGTCAGGGGGTCAGTACTGAGGGAGCGCCGCACTGTCAGAGGGTCAGTACTGAGGGAGTGCGGCACTGTCAGAGGGTCAGTACTGAGGGAGTGCTGCACTGTAGGAGGGTCAGTACTGAGGGAGTGCGGCACTGTCAGAGGGTCAGTACTGAGGGAGTGCCGCACTGTCAGAGGGTCAGTACTGAGGGAGTGCTGCACTGTCAGAGGGTCAGTACTGAGGGAGCTCAGCACTGTCAGAGGGTCAGTCAGTACTGAGGGAGTGCTGCACGGTCAGAGGGTTAGTACTGAGGGAGCGCTGCACTGTCAGGGGGTCAGTACTGAGGGAGTGCCGCACTGTCAGAGGGTCAGTATTGAGGGAGTGCCGCACTGTCAGAGGGTCAGTACTGAGGGAATGCCGCACTGTCGTGGGTCAGTACTAAGGAAGTGCTGCACTGTCAGTGGGTCAGTACTGAGGGAGTGCCGCACTGTCAGAGGGTCAGTACTGAGGGAGTGCCGCACTGTCAGAGGGTCAGTACTGAGGGTGTGCTGCACTGTCAGAGAGTCAGTACTGAGGGAGCTCCGCACTGTCAGAGGGTCAGTACTGAGGGAGTGCCGCACTGTCAGAGGGTCAGTACTGAGGGAGTGCCGCACTGTCAGAGAGTTAGTACAGAGGGAGTGCCAGACTGTCAGAGGGTCAGTACTGAGGGAGTGCTGCACTGTCAGATGGTCAGTACTGAGGGAGTGCCGCACTGTCAGAGGGTCAGTACTGAGGGAGTATCGCACTGTCGTGGGTCAGTACTGAGGGAGTGCTGCACTGTCAGAGGGTCAGTACTGAGGGAGCTCCGCACTGTCAGAGGGTCAGTACTGAGGGAGTGCCGCACTGTCAGAGGGTCAGTACTGAGGGAGCTCCGCACTGTCAGAAGGTCAGTACTGAGGGAGTGCCGAACTGTCAGAGGGTCAGTACTGAGAGAGTGCCGCACTGTCAGAGGGTCAGTACTGAGGGAGTGCTGCACTGTCAGGGGGTCAGTACTGAGGGAGTGCCGCACTGTCAGAGGGTCAGTACTGAGGGAGTGCTGCACTGTCAGAGAGTCAGTACTGAGGGAGTGCCGCATTGTCAGAGGGTCAGTACTGAGGGAGTGCTGCACTGTCAGAGGGTCAGTACTGAGGGAGTGCTGCACTGTCAGAGAGTCAGGACTGAGGGAGTGCCGCATTGTCAGAGGGTCAGTACTGAGGGACAGCTGCACTGTCAGAGGGTCAGTACTGAGGGAGTGCTGCACTGTCAGGGGGTCAGTACTGAGGGAGTGCCGCACTGTCAGAGGGTCAGTACTGAGGGAGTGCTGCACTGTCAGAGGGTCAGTACTGAAGGAGTGCTGCACTTTCAGGGGGTCAGTACTGAGGGAGTGCCGCACTGTCAGAGGGTCAGTACTGAGGGAGTGCTGCACTGTCAGAGGGACAGTACTGAGAGAGTGCTGCACTGTCAGAGGGTCAGTACTGAGGGAGTGCGGCACTGTCAGAGGGTCAGTACTGAGGGAGTGCTGCACTGTCAGAGGGTCAGTACTGAGGGAGTGCTGCACTGTCAGAGGGACAGTACTGAGAGAGTGCTGCACTGTCAGAGGGTCAGTACTGAGGGAGTGCGGCACTGTCAGAGGGTCAGTACTGAGGGAGTGCCGCACTGTCAGAGGGTCAGTACTGAGGGAGTGCTGCACTGTCAGAGGGTCAGTACTGAGGGAGCTCAGCACTGTCAGAGGTTCAGTCAGTACTGAGGGAGTTCTGCACGGTCAGAGGGTCAGTACTGAGGGAGCGCTGCACTGTCAGAGGGTCAGTACTGAGGGAGTGCCGCACTGTCAGAGGGTCAGTATTGATGGAGTGCTGCACTGTCAGAGGGTCAGTACTGAGGGAGTGCCGCACTGTCAGAGGGTCAGCACTGAGGGTGTGCTGCACTGTCAGAGAGTCAGTACTGAGGGAGTGCCGCAATGTCAGAGGGTCAGTACTGAGGCAGCTCCGCACTGTCAGAGGGTCAGTACTGAGGGAGTGCCGCACTGTCAGAGGGTTAGTACAGAGGGAGTGCCGGACTGTCAGAGGGTCAGTACTGAGGGAGTGCTGCACTGTCAGAGGGTCAGTACTGAGGGAGTGCCGCCCTGTCAGAGCGTCAGTACTGAGGGAGTGCTGCACTGTCAGAGAGTCAGTACTGAGGGAGTGCCGCACTGTCGTGGGTCAGTACTGAGGGAGTGCCGCACTGTCAGAGGGTCAGTACTGAGGGAGTGCTGCACTGTCAGAGGGTCAGTACTGAGGGAGCTCCGCACTATCAGAGGGTCAGCACTGAGGGAGTGCTGCACTGTCTGAGGGTCAGTACTGAGGGAGCTCCGCACTGTCAGAGGGTCAGTACTGAGGGAGTGCCGCACAGTCAGAGGGTCAGTACAGAGGGAGTGCCGGACTGTCAGCGGGTCAGTACTGAGGGACTGCTGCACTGTCAGAGGGTCAGTACTGAGGGAGTGCCGCACTGTCAGAGGGTCATTACTGAGGGAGTGCTGCACTGTCAGAGGGTCAGTACTGAGGGACTGCCACACTGTCAGAGGGTCAGTACTGAGGGAGTGCTGTACTGTCAGAGGGTCAGTACTGAGGGAGCTCCGCACTGTCAGAGGGTCAGTATTGAGGTAGTGCTGCACTGTCAGAGGGTCAGTATTGAGGGAGTGCTGCACTGTCAGAGGGTCAGTACTGAGGGAGTGCTGCACTGTCAGAGGGTCTGTACTGAGGGAGTGCTGTACTGTCAGAGGGTCAGTACTGAGGGAGCTCCGCACTGTCAGAGGGTCAGTACTGAGGGAGTGCTGCACTGTCAGAGGGTCAGTACTGAGGGAGTGCTGCACTTTCAGAGGGTCAGTACTGAGGGAGTGCCGCACTGTCAGAGGGTCAGTACTGAGGGAGTGCTGCACTGTCAGGGGGTCAGTACTGAGGGAGTGCCGCATTGTCAGAGGGTCAGTACTGAGGGAGTGCCGCACTCTCAGAGGGTCAGTACTGAGGGAGTGCTGCACTGTCAGAGGGTCAGTACTGAGGGAGTGCTGCACTGTCAGAGGGTCAGTACTGAGGGAGTGCTGCACTGTCAGAGGGTCAGTGCTGAGGGAGTGCGGCACTGTCAGAGGGTCAGTACTGAGGGAGTGCCGCACTGTCAGAGGGTCAGTACTGAGGGAGTGCTGCACTGTCAGAGGGTCAGTACTGAGGGAGTGCCGCACTGCCAGAGGGTCAGTACTGAGGGAGTGCTGCACTGTCAGAGAGTCAGTACTGAGGGAGTGCCGCACGGTCGTGGGTCAGTACTGAGGGAGAGCCGCACTGTCAGAGGGTCAGTACTGAGGGAGTGCTGCACTGTCCTGGGTCAGTACTGAGGAAGTGCTGCACTGTCAGAGGGTCAGTACTGAGGGAGTGCCGCACTGTCAGAGGGTCAGTACTGAGGGAGTGCCGCACTGTCAGAGGGTCAGTACTGAGGGAGCTCCGCACTGTCAGAGGATCAGTACTGAGGGAGTGCTGCACTGTCTGAGGGTCAGTACTGAGGGAGCTCCGCACTGTCAGAGGGTCAGTACTGAGGGAGTGCTGCACTTTCAGAGGGTCAGTACTGAGGGAGTGCCGCACTGTCAGAGGGTCAGTACTGAGGGAGTGCTGCACTGTCAGGGGGTCAGTACTGAGGGAGTGCCGCACTGTCAGAGGGTCAGTACTGAGGGAGCTCCGCACTGTCAGAGGATCAGTACTGAGGGAGTGCTGCACTGTCAGAGGGTCAGTACTGAGGGAGCTCCGCACTGTCAGAGGGTCAGTACTGAGGGAGTGCTGCACTTTCAGAGGGTCAGTACTGAGGGAGTGCCGCACTGTCAGAGGGTCAGTACTGAGGGAGTGCTGCACTGTCAGGGGGTCAGTACTGAGGGAGTGCCGCACTGTCAGAGGGTCAGTACTGAGGGAGTGCCGCACTGTCAGAGGGTCAGTACTGAGGGAGTGCTGCACTGTCAGAGGGTCAGTACTGAGGGAGTGCTGCACTGTCAGAGGGTCAGTACTGTGGGAGTGCTGCACTGTCAGAGGGTCAGTGCTGAGGGAGTGCGGCACTGTCAGAGGGTCAGTACTGAGGGAGTGCCGCACTGTCAGAGGGTCAGTACTGAGGGAGTGCTGCACTGTCAGAGGGTCAGTACTGAGGGAGCTCATCACTGTCAGAGGGTCAGTCAGTACTGAGGGAGTGCTGCACGGTCAGAGGGTCAGTACTGAGGGAGCGCTGCACTGTCAGGGGGTCAGTACTGAGGGAGTGCCGCACTGTCAGAGGGTCAGTACTGAGGGAGTGCGGCACTGTCAGAGGGTCAGTACTGAGGGAGTGCCGCACTGTCAGAGGGTCAGTACTGAGGGAGTGCCGCACTGTCAGAGGGTCAGTACTGAGGGAGTGCTGCACTGTCAGAGGGTCAGTACTGAGGGAGCTCATCACTGTCAGAGGATCAGTCAGTACTGAGGGTGTGCTGCACGGTCAGAGGGTCAGTACTGAGGGAGTGCCGCACTGTCAGAGGGTCAGTACTGAGGGAGTGCCGCACTGTCAGAGGGTCAGTACTGAGGGAGTGCTGCACTGTCAGAGCGTCAGTACTGAGGGAGTGCCGCACTGTCAGAGCGTCAGTACTGAGGGAGTGCCCCACTGTCAGAGGGTCAGTACTGAGGGAGTGCTGCACTGTCAGAGGGTCAGTACTGAGGGAGTGCTGCACTGTCGTGGGTCAGTACTGAGGGAGTGCCGCACTGTCAGAGGGTCAGTACTGAGGGAGTGCTGCACTGTCAGAGGGTCAGTACTGAGGGAGCTCCGCACTATCAGAGGGTCAGTACTGAGGGAGTGCTGCACTGTCTGAGGGTCAGTACTGAGGGAGCTCCGCACTGTCAGAGGGTCAGTACTGAGGGAGTGCCGCACAGTCAGAGGGTCAGTACAGAGGGAGTGCCGGACTGTCAGCGGGTCAGTACTGAGGGAGTGCCGCACTGTCAGAGGGTCATTACTGAGGGAGTGCTGCACTGTCAGAGGGTCAGTACTGAGGGACTGCCACACTGTCAGAGGGTCAGTACTGAGGGAGTGCTGTACTGTCAGAGGGTCAGTACTGAGGGAGCTCCGCACTGTCAGAGGGTCAGTATTGAGGGAGTGCTGCACTGTCAGAGGGTCAGTATTGAGGGAGTGCTGCACTGTCAGAGGGTCAGTACTGAGGGAGTGCTGCACTGTCAGAGGGTCAGTACTGAGGGAGTGCTGTACTGTCAGAGGGTCAGTACTGAGGGAGCTCCGCACTGTCAGAGGGTCAGTACTGAGGGAGCTCCGCACTGTCAGAGGGTCAGTACTGAGGGAGTGCTGCACTGTCAGAGGGTCAGTACTGAGGGAGTGCTGCACTGTCAGAGGGTCAGTACTGAGGGAGTGCTGCACTTTCAGAGGGTCAGTACTGAGGGAGTGCCGCACTGTCAGAGGGTCAGTACTGAGGGAGTGCTGCACTGTCAGGGGGTCAGTACTGAGGGAATGCCGCACTGTAAGAGGGTCAGTACTGAGGGAGTGCCGCACTGTCAGAGGTTCAGTACTGAGGGAGTGCTGCACTGTCAGAGGGTCAGTACTGAGGGAGTGCTGCACTGTCAGAGGGTCAGTGCTGAGGGAGTGCGGCACTGTCAGAGGGTCAGTACTGAGGGAGTGCCGCACTGACAGAGGGTCAGTACTGAGGGAGTGCTGCACTGTCAGAGGGTCAGTACTGAGGGAGCTCATCACTGTCAGAGGGTCAGTCAGTACTGAGGGAGTGCTGCACGGTCAGAGGGTCAGTACTGAGGGAGCGCTGCACTGTCAGGGGGTCAGTACTGAGGGAGTGCCGCACTGTCAGAGGGTCAGTACTGAGGGAGTGCTGCACTGTCAGAGGGTCAGTACTGAGGGAGTGCTGCACTGTCAGAGGGTCAGTGCTGAGGGAGTGCGGCACTGTCAGAGGGTCAGTACTGAGGGAGTGCCGCACTGTCAGAGGGTCAGTACTGAGGGAGCGCTGCACTGTCAGGGGGTCAGTACTGAGGGAGTGCCGCACTGTCAGAGGGTCAGTACTGAGGGTGTGCGGCACTGTCAGAGGGTCAGTACTGAGGGAGTGCTGCACTGTCAGAGGGTCAGTACTGAGGGAGCTCATCACTGTCAGAGGATCAGTCAGTACTGAGGGTGTGCTGCACGGTCAGAGGGTCAGTACTGAGGGAGCGCTGCACTGTCAGGGGGTCAGTACTGAGGGAGTGCCGCACTGTCAGAGGGTCAGTACTGAGGGAGTGCCGCACAGTCAGAGGGTCAGTACTGAGGGAATGCCGCACTGTCCTGGGTCAGTACTGAGGAAGTGCTGCACTGTCAGAGGGTCAGTACTGAGGGAGTGCCGCACTGCCAGAGGGTCAGTACTGAGGGAGCTCCGCACTATCAGAGGGTCAGTACTGAGGGAGTGCTGCACTGTCTGAGGGTCAGTACTGAGGGAGCTCCGCACTGTCAGAGGGTCAGTACTGAGGGAGTGCCGCACAGTCAGAGGGTCAGTACAGAGGGAGTGCCGGACTGTCAGCGGGTCAGTACTGAGGGAGTGCCGCACTGTCAGAGGGTCATTACTGAGGGAGTGCTGCACTGTCAGAGGGTCAGTACTGAGGGACTGCCACACTGGCAGAGGGTCAGTACTGAGGGAGTGCTGTACTGTCAGAGGGTCAGTACTGAGGGAGCTCCGCACTGTCAGAGGGTCAGTATTGAGGGAGTGCTGCACTGTCAGAGGGTCAGTATTGAGGGAGTGCTGCACTGTCAGAGGGTCAGTACTGAGGGAGTGCTGCACTGTCAGAGGGTCAGTACTGAGGGAGTGCTGTACTGTCAGAGGGTCAGTACTGAGGGAGCTCCGCACTGACAGAGGGTCAGTACTGAGGGAGTGCTGCACTTTCAGAGGGTCAGTACTGAGGGAGTGCCGCACTGTCAGAGGGTCAGTACTGAGGGAGTGCTGCACTGTCAGGGGGTCAGTACTGAGGGAGTGCCGCACTGTCAGAGGGTCAGTACTGAGGGAGTGCCGCACTGTCAGAGGGTCAGTACTGAGGGAGTGCTGCACTGTCAGAGGGTCAGTACTGAGGGAGTGCTGCACTGTCAGAGGGTCAGTGCTGAGGGAGTGCGGCACTGTCAGAGGGTCAGTACTGAGGGAGTGCCGCACTGACAGAGGGTCAGTACTGAGGGAGTGCTGCACTGTCAGAGGGTCAGTACTGAGGGAGCTCATCACTGTCAGAGGGTCAGTCAGTACTGAGGGAGTGCTGCACGGTCAGAGGGTCAGTACTGAGGGAGCGCTGCACTGTCAGGGGGTCAGTACTGAGGGAGTGCCGCACTGTCAGAGGGTCAGTACTGAGGAAGTGCTGCACTGTCAGAGGGTCAGTACTGAGGGAGTGCTGCACTGTCAGAGGGTCAGTGCTGAGGGAGTGCGGCACTGTCAGAGGGTCAGTACTGAGGGAGTGCCGCACTGTCAGAGGGTCAGTACTGAGGGAGTGCTGCACTGTCAGAGGGTCAGTACTGAGGGAGCTCATCACTGTCAGAGGGTCAGTCAGTACTGAGGGAGTGCTGCACGGTCAGAGGGTCAGTACTGAGGGAGCGCTGCACTGTCAGGGGGTCAGTACTGAGGGAGTGCCGCACTGTCAGAGGGTCAGTACTGAGGGTGTGCGGCACTGTCAGAGGGTCAGTACTGAGGGAGTGCTGCACTGTCAGAGGGTCAGTACTGAGGGAGCTCATCACTGTCAGAGGATCAGTCAGTACTGAGGGTGTGCTGCACGGTCAGAGGGTCAGTACTGAGGGAGCGCTGCACTGTCAGGGGGTCAGTACTGAGGGAGTGCCGCACTGTCAGAGGGTCAGTACTGAGGGAGTGCCGCACAGTCAGAGGGTCAGTACTGAGGGAATGCCGCACTGTCCTGGGTCAGTACTGAGGAAGTGCTGCACTGTCAGAGGGTCAGTACTGAGGGAGTGCCGCACTGCCAGAGGGTCAGTACTGAGGGAGTGCTGCACTGTCAGAGAGTCAGTACTGAGGGAGTGCCGCACGGTCGTGGGTCAGTACTGAGGGAGAGCCGCACTGTCAGACGGTCAGTACTGAGGGAGTGCTGCACTGTCCTGGGTCAGTACTGAGGAAGTGCTGCACTGTCAGAGGGTCAGTACTGAGGGAGTGCCGCACTGTCAGAGGGTCAGTACTGAGGGAATGCCGCACTGTCAGAGGGTCAGTACTGAGGGAGCTCCGCACTGTCAGAGGAACAGTACTGAGGGAGTGCTGCACTGTCTGAGGGTCAGTACTGAGGGAGCTCCGCACTGTCAGAGGGTCAGTACTGAGGGAGTGCTGCACTTTCAGAGGGTCAGTACTGAGGGAGTGCCGCACTGTCAGAGGGTCAGTACTGAGGGAGTGCTGCACTGTCAGGGGGTCAGTACTGAGGGAGTGCCGCACTGTCAGAGGGTCAGTACTGAGGGAGCTCCGCACTGTCAGAGGGTCAGTACTGAGGGAGTGCTGCACTTTCAGAGGGTCAGTACTGAGGGAGTGCCGCACTGTCAGAGGGTCAGTACTGAGGGTGTGCTGCACTGTCAGGGGGTCAGTACTGAGGGAGTGCCGCACTGTCAGAGGGTCAGTACTGAGGGAGTGCCGCACTGTCAGAGGGTCAGTACTGAGGGAGTGCTGCACTGTCAGAGGGTCAGTACTGAGGGAGTGCTGCACTGTCAGAGGGTCAGTACTGAGGGAGTGCTGCACTGTCAGAGGGTCAGTGCTGAGGGAGTGCGGCACTGTCAGAGGGTCAGTACTGAGGGAGTGCCGCACTGTCAGAGGGTCAGTACTGAGGGAGTGCTGCACTGTCAGAGGGTCAGTACTGAGGGAGCTCATCACTGTCAGAGGGTCAGTCAGTACTGAGGGAGTGCTGCACGGTCAGAGGATCAGTACTGAGGGAGCGCTGCACTGTCAGGGGGTCAGTACTGAGGGAGTGCCGCACTGTCAGAGGGTCAGTACTGAGGGAGTGCGGCACTGTCAGAGGGTCAGTACTGAGGGAGTGCCGCACTGTCAGAGGGTCAGTACTGAGGGAGTGCCGCACTGTCAGAGGGTCAGTACTGAGGGAGTGCTGCACTGTCAGAGGGTCAGTACTGAGGGAGCTCATCACTGTCAGAGGATCAGTCAGTACTGAGGGTGTGCTGCACGGTCAGAGGGTCAGTACTGAGGGAGCGCTGCACTGTCAGGGGGTCAGTACTGAGGGAGTGCCGCACTGTCAGAGGGTCAGTACTGAGGGAGTGCCGCACTGTCAGAGGGTCAGTACTGAAGGAATGCCGCACTGTCCTGGGTCAGTACTGAGGAAGTGCTGCACTGTCAGATGGTCAGTACTGAGGGAGTGCCGCACTGCCAGAGGGTCAGTACTGAGGGAGTGCTGCACTGTCAGAGAGCCAGTACTGAGGGAGTGCCGCACGGTCGTGGGTCAGTACTGAGGGAGAGCCGCACTGTCAGAGGGTCAGTACTGAGGGAGTGCTGCACTGTCCTGGGTCAGTACTGAGGAAGTGCTGCACTGTCAGAGGGTCAGTACTGAGGGAGTGCCGCACTGTCAGAGGGTCAGTACTGAGGGAGTGCTGCACTGTCAGAGGGTCAGTACTGAGGGAGTGCTGCACTGTCAGAGGGTCAGTGCTGAGGGAGTGCGGCACTGTCAGAGGGTCAGTACTGAGGGAGTGCCGCACTGTCAGAGGGTCAGTACTGAGGGAGTGCTGCACTGTCAAAGGGTCAGTACTGAGGGAGCTCATCACTGTCAGAGGGTCAGTCAGTACTGAGGGAGTGCTGCACGGTCAGAGGATCAGTACTGAGGGAGCGCTGCACTGTCAGGGGGTCAGTACTGAGGGAGTGCCGCACGGTCAGAGGGTCAGTACTGAGGGAGTGCGGCACTGTCAGAGGGTCAGTACTGAGGGAGTGCGGCACTGTCAGAGGGTCAGTACTGAGGGAGTGCCGCACTGTCAGAGGGTCAGTACTGAGGGAGTGCTGCACTGTCAGAGGGTCAGTACTGAGGGAGCTCATCACTGTCAGAGGATCAGTCAGTACTGAGGGTGTGCTGCACGGTCAGAGGGTCAGTACTGAGGGAGCGCTGCACTGTCAGGGGGTCAGTACTGAGGGAGTGCCGCACTGTCAGAGGGTCAGTACTGAGGGAGTGCCGCACTGTCAGAGGGTCAGTACTGAGGGAATGCCGCACTGTCCTGGGTCAGT
Source organism: Scyliorhinus torazame (assembly GCF_047496885.1). Lineage (NCBI taxonomy): Eukaryota > Metazoa > Chordata > Chondrichthyes > Carcharhiniformes > Scyliorhinidae > Scyliorhinus > Scyliorhinus torazame. Next base: position 31,013,349 of record NC_092737.1, on the reverse strand, counting down.
ACTGAGGAAGTGCTGCACTGTCAGAGGGTCAGTACTGAGGGAGTGCCGCACTGCCAGAGGGTCAGTACTGAGGGAGTGCTGCACTGTCAGAGAGTCAGTACTGAGGGAGTGCCGCACGGTCGTGGGTCAGTACTGAGGGAGAGCCGCACTGTCAGAGGGTCAGTACTGAGGGAGTGCTGCACTGTCCTGGGTCAGTACTGAGGAAGTGCTGCACTGTCAGAGGGTCAGTACTGAGGGAGTGCCGCACTGTCAGAGGGTCAGTACTGAGGGAGTGCCGCACTGTCAGAGGGTCAGTACTGAGGGAGCTCCGCACTGTCAGAGGATCAGTACTGAGGGAGTGCTGCACTGTCTGAGGGTCAGTACTGAGGGAGCTCCGCACTGTCAGAGGGTCAGTACTGAGGGAGTGCCGCACAGTCAGAGGGTCAGTCCAGAGGGATTGCCGGACTGTCAGAGGGTCAGTAATGAGGGACTACTGCACTGTCAGAGGGTCAGTACTGAGGGAGTGCTGCACTGTCAGAGAGTCAGTACTGAGGGAGTGCCGCACTGTCAGAGGGTAAGTACTGAGGGAGTGCTGCACTGTCAGAGAGTCAGTACTGAGGGAGTGCCGCACTGTCAGAGGGTAAGTACTGAGGGAGTGCCGCACTGTCAGAGAGTCAGTACTGAGGGAGTGCCGCACTGTCAGAGGGTAAGTACTGAGGGAGTGCTGCACTGTCAGAGAGTCAGTACTGAGGGAGTGCCGCACTGTCAGAGGGTCAGTACTGAGGGAGTGCCGCACTGTCAGAGGGTCAGTGCTGAGGGAGTGCCGCACTGTCAGAGGGTCAGTACTGAGGGACTGCCGCACTGTCAGAGGGTCAGTACTGAGGGAGCTCCGCACTGTCAGAGGGTCAGTATTGAGGGAGTGCTGCACTGTCAGAGGGTCAGTACTGACGGAGCGCCGCACTGTCAGAGGGTCAGTACAGAGAGAGTGCTGCACTGTCAGAGGGTTAGTATTGAGGGAGCGCTGCACTGTTAGAGAGTCAACACTGAGGGAGTGCTGCACTGTCAGGGGGTCAGTACTGAGGGAGTGCCGCACTGTCAGAGGGTCAGTACTGAGGGACAGCTGCACTGCCAGAGGCTCAGAACCGAGGGAGTGCTGCACTGTCAGAGGGTCAGTACTGAGGGAGTGCTGCACTGTCAGAGGGTCAGTACTGAGGGAGTGCCGCACTGTCAGAGGGTCAGTACTGAGGGAGTGCCGCACTGACAGAGGGTCAGTACTGAGGGAGTGCTGCACTGTCAGAGGGTCAGTACTGAGGGAGCGCCGCACTGTCAGAGGGTCAGTACTGAGGGAGTGCCGCACTGACAGAGGGTCAGTACTGAGGGAGTGCTGCACTGTCAGAGGGTCAGTACTGAGGGAGTGCTGCACTGTCAGAGGGTCAGTAGTGAGGGAGTGCCGCACTGTCAGAGGGTCAGTACCGAGGGAGTGCTGCACTGTCAGGGGGTCAGTACTGAGGGAGTGCTGCACTGTCAGGGGGTCAGTACTGAGGGAGTGCCGCACTGTCAGTGGGTCAGTACTGATGGAGTGCTGCACTGTCAGAGGGTCAGTACTGAGGGAGTGCCGCACTGTCAGAGGGTCAGTACTGAAGGAGTGCTGCACTGTCAGGGGGTCAGTACTGAGGGAGTGCCGCACTGTCAGGGGGTCAGTACTGAGGGAGTGCCGCACTGTCAGAGGGTCAGTACTGATGGAGTGCTGCACTGTCAGAGGGTCAGTACTGAGGGAGTGCCGCACTGTCAGAGGGTCAGTACTGAGGGAGTGCTGCACTGTCAGAGGGTCAGTACTGAGGGAGTGCCGCACTGTCAGAGGGTCAGTACTGAGGGAATGCCGCACTGTCCTGGGTCAGTACTGAGGAAGTGCTGCACTGTCAGAGGGTCAGTACTGAGGGAGTGCCGCACTGCCAGAGGGTCAGTACTGAGGGAGTGCTGCACTGTCAGAGAGTCAGTACTGAGGGAGTGCCGCACGGTCGTGGGTCAGTACTGAGGGAGAGCCGCACTGTCAGACGGTCAGTACTGAGGGAGTGCTGCACTGTCCTGGGTCAGTACTGAGGAAGTGCTGCACTGTCAGAGGGTCAGTACTGAGGGAGTGCCGCACTGTCAGAGGGTCAGTACTGAGGGAATGCCGCACTGTCAGAGGGTCAGTACTGAGGGAGCTCCGCACTGTCAGAGGAACAGTACTGAGGGAGTGCTGCACTGTCTGAGGGTCAGTACTGAGGGAGCTCCGCACTGTCAGAGGGTCAGTACTGAGGGAGTGCTGCACTTTCAGAGGGTCAGTACTGAGGGAGTGCCGCACTGTCAGAGGGTCAGTACTGAGGGAGTGCTGCACTGTCAGGGGGTCAGTACTGAGGGAGTGCCGCACTGTCAGAGGGTCAGTACTGAGGGAGCTCCGCACTGTCAGAGGGTCAGTACTGAGGGAGTGCTGCACTTTCAGAGGGTCAGTACTGAGGGAGTGCCGCACTGTCAGAGGGTCAGTACTGAGGGTGTGCTGCACTGTCAGGGGGTCAGTACTGAGGGAGTGCCGCACTGTCAGAGGGTCAGTACTGAGGGAGTGCCGCACTGTCAGAGGGTCAGTACTGAGGGAGTGCTGCACTGTCAGAGGGTCAGTACTGAGGGAGTGCTGCACTGTCAGAGGGTCAGTACTGAGGGAGTGCTGCACTGTCAGAGGGTCAGTGCTGAGGGAGTGCGGCACTGTCAGAGGGTCAGTACTGAGGGAGTGCCGCACTGTCAGAGGGTCAGTACTGAGGGAGTGCTGCACTGTCAGAGGGTCAGTACTGAGGGAGCTCATCACTGTCAGAGGGTCAGTCAGTACTGAGGGAGTGCTGCACGGTCAGAGGATCAGTACTGAGGGAGCGCTGCACTGTCAGGGGGTCAGTACTGAGGGAGTGCCGCACTGTCAGAGGGTCAGTACTGAGGGAGTGCGGCACTGTCAGAGGGTCAGTACTGAGGGAGTGCCGCACTGTCAGAGGGTCAGTACTGAGGGAGTGCCGCACTGTCAGAGGGTCAGTACTGAGGGAGTGCTGCACTGTCAGAGGGTCAGTACTGAGGGAGCTCATCACTGTCAGAGGATCAGTCAGTACTGAGGGTGTGCTGCACGGTCAGAGGGTCAGTACTGAGGGAGCGCTGCACTGTCAGGGGGTCAGTACTGAGGGAGTGCCGCACTGTCAGAGGGTCAGTACTGAGGGAGTGCCGCACTGTCAGAGGGTCAGTACTGAAGGAATGCCGCACTGTCCTGGGTCAGTACTGAGGAAGTGCTGCACTGTCAGAGGGTCAGTACTGAGGGAGTGCCGCACTGCCAGAGGGTCAGTACTGAGGGAGTGCTGCACTGTCAGAGAGCCAGTACTGAGGGAGTGCCGCACGGTCGTGGGTCAGTACTGAGGGAGAGCCGCACTGTCAGAGGGTCAGTACTGAGGGAGTGCTGCACTGTCCTGGGTCAGTACTGAGGAAGTGCTGCACTGTCAGAGGGTCAGTACTGAGGGAGTGCCGCACTGTCAGAGGGTCAGTACTGAGGGAGTGCTGCACTGTCAGAGGGTCAGTACTGAGGGAGTGCTGCACTGTCAGAGGGTCAGTGCTGAGGGAGTGCGGCACTGTCAGAGGGTCAGTACTGAGGGAGTGCCGCACTGTCAGAGGGTCAGTACTGAGGGAGTGCTGCACTGTCAAAGGGTCAGTACTGAGGGAGCTCATCACTGTCAGAGGGTCAGTCAGTACTGAGGGAGTGCTGCACGGTCAGAGGATCAGTACTGAGGGAGCGCTGCACTGTCAGGGGGTCAGTACTGAGGGAGTGCCGCACGGTCAGAGGGTCAGTACTGAGGGAGTGCGGCACTGTCAGAGGGTCAGTACTGAGGGAGTGCGGCACTGTCAGAGGGTCAGTACTGAGGGAGTGCCGCACTGTCAGAGGGTCAGTACTGAGGGAGTGCTGCACGGTCAGAGGGTCAGTACTGAGGGAGCGCTGCACTGTCAGGGGGTCAGTACTGAGGGAGTGCCGCACTGTCAGAGGGTCAGTACTGAGGGAGTGCCGCACTGTCAGAGGGTCAGTACTGAGGGAATGCCGCACTGTCCTGGGTCAGTACTGAGGAAGTGCTGCACTGTCAGAGGGTCAGTACTGAGGGAGTGCCGCACTGCCAGAGGGTCAGTACTGAGGGAGTGCTGCACTGTCAGAGAGTCAGTACTGAGGGAGTGCCGCACGGTCGTGGGTCAGTACTGAGGGAGAGCCGCACTGTCAGAGGGTCAGTACTGAGGGAGTGCTGCACTGTCCTGGGTCAGTACTGAGGAAGTGCTGCACTGTCAGAGGGTCAGTACTGAGGGAGTGCCGCACTGTCAGAGGGTCAGTACTGAGGGAGTGCCGCACTGTCAGAGGGTCAGTACTGAGGGAGCTCCGCACTGTCAGAGGATCAGTACTGAGGGAGTGCTGCACTGTCTGAGGGTCAGTACTGAGGGAGCTCCGCACTGTCAGAGGGTCAGTACTGAGGGAGTGCCGCACAGTCAGAGGGTCAGTCCAGAGGGATTGCCGGACTGTCAGAGGGTCAGTAATGAGGGACTACTGCACTGTCAGAGGGTCAGTACTGAGGGAGTGCTGCACTGTCAGAGAGTCAGTACTGAGGGAGTGCCGCACTGTCAGAGGGTAAGTACTGAGGGAGTGCTGCACTGTCAGAGAGTCAGTACTGAGGGAGTGCCGCACTGTCAGAGGGTAAGTACTGAGGGAGTGCCGCACTGTCAGAGAGTCAGTACTGAGGGAGTGCCGCACTGTCAGAGGGTAAGTACTGAGGGAGTGCTGCACTGTCAGAGAGTCAGTACTGAGGGAGTGCCGCACTGTCAGAGGGTCAGTACTGAGGGAGTGCCGCACTGTCAGAGGGTCAGTGCTGAGGGAGTGCCGCACTGTCAGAGGGTCAGTACTGAGGGACTGCCGCACTGTCAGAGGGTCAGTACTGAGGGAGCTCCGCACTGTCAGAGGGTCAGTATTGAGGGAGTGCTGCACTGTCAGAGGGTCAGTACTGACGGAGCGCCGCACTGTCAGAGGGTCAGTACAGAGAGAGTGCTGCACTGTCAGAGGGTTAGTATTGAGGGAGCGCTGCACTGTTAGAGAGTCAACACTGAGGGAGTGCTGCACTGTCAGGGGGTCAGTACTGAGGGAGTGCCGCACTGTCAGAGGGTCAGTACTGAGGGACAGCTGCACTGCCAGAGGGTCAGAACTGAGGGAGTGCTGCACTGTCAGAGGGTCAGTACTGAGGGAGTGCTGCACTGTCAGAGGGTCAGTACTGAGGGAGTGCCGCACTGTCAGAGGGTCAGTACTGAGGGAGTGCCGCACTGACAGAGGGTCAGTACTGAGGGAGTGCTGCACTGTCAGAGGGTCAGTACTGAGGGAGCGCCGCACTGTCAGAGGGTCAGTACTGAGGGAGTGCCGCACTGACAGAGGGTCAGTACTGAGGGAGTGCTGCACTGTCAGAGGGTCAGTACTGAGGGAGTGCTGCACTGTCAGAGGGTCAGTAGTGAGGGAGTGCCGCACTGTCAGAGGGTCAGTACCGAGGGAGTGCTGCACTGTCAGGGGGTCAGTACTGAGGGAGTGCTGCACTGTCAGGGGGTCAGTACTGAGGGAGTGCCGCACTGTCAGTGGGTCAGTACTGATGGAGTGCTGCACTGTCAGAGGGTCAGTACTGAGGGAGTGCCGCACTGTCAGAGGGTCAGTACTGAAGGAGTGCTGCACTGTCAGGGGGTCAGTACTGAGGGAGTGCCGCACTGTCAGGGGGTCAGTACTGAGGGAGTGCCGCACTGTCAGAGGGTCAGTACTGATGGAGTGCTGCACTGTCAGAGGGTCAGTACTGAGGGAGTGCCGCACTGTCAGAGGGTCAGTACTGAGGGAGTGCTGCACTGTCAGAGGGTCAGTACTGAGGGAGTGCCGCACTGTCAGAGGGTCAGTACTGAGGGAGTGCTGCACTGTCAGAGGGTCAGTACTGAGGGAGTGCCGCACTGTCAGAGGGTCAGTACTGAGGGAGTGCTGCACTGTCAGGGGTTCAGTACTGAGGGAGTGCTGCACTGTCAGGGGTTCAGTACTGAGGGAGTGCCGCACTGTCAGGGGTTCATACTGAGGGAGTGCAGCACTGTCAGAGGGTCAGTACTGAGGGACTGCCGCACTGTCAGAGGGCCAGTACTGAGGGAGTGCCGCACTGTCAGAGGGTCAGTACTGAGGGAGTGCCGCACTGTCTGAGGCTCAGTACTGAGGGAGTGCTGCACTGTCAGAGGGTCAGTACTGAGGGAATGCTGCGCTGTCTGAGGGTCAGTACTGAGGTAGTGCCGCACTGTCTGAGGGTCAGTACTGAGGGAGTGCTGCACTGTCAGAGGGTCAGTACTGAGGGAGTGCTGCGCTGTCAGAGGGTCAGTACTGAGGGAGTGCTGCACTGTCAGAGGGTCAGTACTGAGGGAGTGCTGCACTGTCAGAGGGTCTGTATTGAGGGAGTGCTGCACTGTCAGAGGGTCAGTACTGAGGGAGTGCGGCACTGTCAGAGGGTCAGTACTGATGGAGTGCCGCACTGTCAGAGGGTCAGTACTGAGGGAGCTCAGTATTGTCAGAGGGTCAGTCAGTACTGAGGGAGTGCCACACTGTCAGAGGGTCAGTATTGAGGGAGTGCCGCACTGTCAGAGGGTCAGTACTGAGGGAGTGCCGCACTGTCATGGGTCAGTACTGAGGAAGTGCTGCACTGTCAGTGGGTCAGTACTGAGGGAGTGCTGCACTGTCAGAGGGTCAGTACTGAGGGAGTGCCGGACTGTCTGAGGGTCAGTACTGAGGGAGTGCCGCACTGTCAGAGGGTCAGTACTGAGAGAGTGCCGCACTGTCAGAGTGTCAGTCCTGAGGGAGTGCTGCACTGTCAGAGGGTCAGTATTGAGGGAGTGCCGCACTGTCAGAGTGTCAGTCCTGAGGGAGTGCTGCACTGTCAGAGGGTCAGTATTGAGGGATTGCCGCACTGTCAGAGGGTCAGTGCTGAGGGAGTGCCGCACTGTCAGAGGGTCAGTGCTGAGGGAGTGCCGCACTGTCAGAGGGTCAGTACTGAGGGTGCTCCGCACTGTCAGAGGGTCAGTACTGAGGGAGTGCTGCACTGTCAGAGGGTCAGTACTGAGGGAGTGCCGCACTGTCAGAGGGTCAGTACAGAGAGAGTGCTGCACTGTCAGAGGGTCAGTACTGAGGGAGTGCTGCACTGTCAGAGGGTCAGTACTGAGGGAGTGCTGTACTGTCAGAGGGTCAGTACTGAGGGAGCTCCGCACTGTCAGAGGGTCAGTACTGAGGGAGTGCTGCACTTTCAGAGGGTCAGTACTGAGGGAGTGCCGCACTGTCAGAGGGTCAGTACTGAGGGAGTGCTGCACTGTCAGGGGGTCAGTACTGAGGGAGTGCCGCACTGTCAGAGGGTCAGTACTGAGGGAGTGCCGCACTGTCAGAGGGTCAGTACTGAGGGAGTGCTGCACTGTCAGAGGGTCAGTACTGAGGGAGTGCTGCACTGTCAGAGGGTCAGTACTGAGGGAGTGCTGCACTGTCAGAGGGTCAGTGCTGAGGGAGTGCGGCACTGTCAGAGGGTCAGTACTGAGGGAGTGCCGCACTGTCAGAGGGTCAGTACTGAGGGAGTGCTGCACTGTCAGAGGGTCAGTACTGAGGGAGCTCATCACTGTCAGAGGGTCAGTCAGTACTGAGGGAGTGCTGCACGGTCAGAGGGTCAGTACTGAGGGAGCGCTGCACTGTCAGGGGGTCAGTACTGAGGGAGTGCCGCACTGTCAGAGGGTCAGTACTGAGGGAGTGCGGCACTGTCAGAGGGTCAGTACTGAGGGAGTGCCGCACTGTCAGAGGGTCAGTACTGAGGGAGTGCTGCACTGTCAGAGGGTCAGTACTGAGGGAGTGCTGCACTGTCAGAGGGTCAGTACTGAGGGAGCTCATCACTGTCAGAGGATCAGTCAGTACTGAGGGTGTGCTGCACGGTCAGAGGGTCAGTACTGAGGGAGCGCTGCACTGTCAGGGGGTCAGTACTGAGGGAGTGCCGCACTGTCAGAGGGTCAGTACTGAGGGAGTCCCGCACTGTCAGAGGGTCAGTACTGAGGGAATGCCGCACTGTCCTGGGTCAGTACTGAGGAAGTGCTGCACTGTCAGAGGGTCAGTACTGAGGGAGTGCCGCACTGTCAGAGGGTCAGTACTGAGGGAGTGCTGCACTGTCAGAGAGTCAGTACTGAGGAAGTGCTGCACTGTCAGAGGGTCAGTACTGAGGGAGTGCCGCACTGTCAGAGGGTCAGTACTGAGGGAGTGCCGCACTGTCAGAGGGTCAGTACTGAGGGAGCTCCGCACTGTCAGAGGGTCAGTACTGAGGGAGTGCCGCACAGTCAGAGGGTCAGTCCAGAGGGATTGCCGGACTGTCAGAGGGTCAGTACTGAGGGACTACTGCACTCTCAGAGGGTCAGTACTGAGGGAGTGCTGCACTGTCAGAGAGTCAGTACTGAGGGAGTGCCGCACTCTCGTGGGTCAGTACTGAGGGAGAGCCGCACTGTCAGAGGGTCAGTACTGAGGGAGTGCCGCACTGTCAGAGGGTAAGTACTGAGGGAGTGCTGCACTGTGAGAGAGTCAGTACTGAGGGAGTGCCGCACTGTCAGAGGGTCAGTACTGAGGGAGTGCCGCACTGTCAGAGGGTCAGTACTGAGGGAGTGCCGCACTGTCAGAGTGTCAGTACTGAGGGAGTGCCGCACTGTCAGAGAGTCAGTACTGAGGGAGTGCTGCACTGTCAGAGGGTCAGTACTGAGGGAGTGCTGCACTGTAAGAGGGTCAGTACTGAGGGAGTGCTGCCCTGTCAGAGGGTCAGTACTGAGGGAGTGCCACACTGTCAGAGGGTCAGTACTGAGGGAGTGCTGCACTCTTAGAGGGTCAGTACTGAGGGAGTGCCGCACTGTCAGAGGGTCAGTACTGAGGGAGAGCTGCACTGTCAGGGGGTCATTACTGAGGGAGTGCTGCGCTGTCAGAGGGTCAGTACTGAGGGAGTGCCGCACTGTCAGAGGGTCAGTACTGAGGGTGTGCCGCACTGTCAGAGGGTCAGTACTGAGGGAGTGCCGCACTGTCAGAGGGTCAGTACTGAGGGAGTGCCGCACTGTCAGAGGGTCAGTACTGAGGGAGTGCTGCACTGTCAGAGGGTCAGTACTGAGGGAGTGCCGCACTGTCAGAGGGTCAGTACTGAGGGAGTGCTGCGCTGTCAGAGGGTCAGTACTGAGGGAGTGCTGCACTGTCAGAGGGTCAGTACTGAGGGAGTGCCGCACTGTCAGAGGGTCAGTACTGAGGGAGTGCTGCACTGTCAGGGGGTCAGTACTGAGGGAGTGCCGCACTGTCAGAGGGTCAGTACTGAGGGAGCTCCGCACTGTCAGAGGGTCAGTACTGAGGGAGTGCTGCACTTTCAGAGGGTCAGTACTGAGGGAGTGCCGCACTGTCAGAGGGTCAGTACTGAGGGTGTGCTGCACTGTCAGGGGGTCAGTACTGAGGGAGTGCCGCACTGTCAGAGGGTCAGTACTGATGGAGTGCCGCACTGTCAGAGGGTCAGTACTGAGGGAGTGCTGCACTGTCAGAGGGTCAGTACTGAGGGAGTGCTGCACTGTCAGAGGGTCAGTACTGAGGGAGTGCTGCACTGTCAGAGGGTCAGTGCTGAGGGAGTGCGGCACTGTCAGAGGGTCAGTACTGAGGGAGTGCCGCACTGTCAGAGGGTCAGTACTGAGGGAGTGCTGCACTGTCAGAGGGTCAGTACTGAGGGAGCTCATCACTGTCAGAGGGTCAGTCAGTACTGAGGGAGTGCTGCACGGTCAGAGGATCAGTACTGAGGGAGCGCTGCACTGTCAGGCGGTCAGTACTGAGGGAGTGCCGCACTGTCAGAGGGTCAGTACTGAGGGAGTGCGGCACTGTCAGAGGGTCAGTACTGAGGGAGTGCCGCACTGTCAGAGGGTCAGTACTGAGGGAGTGCCGCACTGTCAGAGGGTCAGTACTGAGGGAGTGCTGCACTGTCAGAGGGTCAGTACTGAGGGAGCTCATCACTGTCAGAGGATCAGTCAGTACTGAGGGTGTGCTGTACGGTCAGAGGGTCAGTACTGAGGGAGCGCTGCACTGTCAGGGGGTCGGTACTGAGGGAGTGCCGCACTGTCAGAGGGTCAGTACTGAGGGAGTGCCGCACTGTCAGAGGGTCAGTACTGAAGGAATGCCGCACTGTCCTGGGTCAGTACTGAGGAAGTGCTGCACTGTCAGAGGGTCAGTACTGAGGGAGTGCCGCACTGCCAGAGGGTCAGTACTGAGGGAGTGCTGCACTGTCAGAGAGCCAGTACTGAGGGAGTGCCGCACGGTCGTGGGTCAGTACTGAGGGAGAGCCGCACTGTCAGAGGGTCAGTACTGAGGGAGTGCTGCACTGTCCTGGGTCAGTACTGAGGAAGTGCTGCACTGTCAGAGGGTCAGTACTGAGGGAGTGCCGCACTGTCAGAGGGTCAGTACTGAGGGAGTGCTGCACTGTCAGAGGGTCAGTACTGAGGGAGTGCTGCACTGTCCTGGGTCAGTACTGAGGGAGTGCCGCACTGTCAGAGGGTCAGTACTGAGGGAGTGCCGCACTGTCAGAGGGTCAGTGCTGAGGGAGTGCGGCACTGTCAGAGGGTCAGTACTGAGGGAGTGCCGCACTGCCAGAGGGTCAGTACTGAGGGAGTGCTGCACTGTCAGAGAGTCAGTACTGAGGGAGTGCCGCACGGTCGTGGGTCAGTACTGAGGGAGAGCCGCACTGTCAGAGGGTCAGTACTGAGGGAGTGCTGCACTGTCCTGGGTCAGTACTGAGGAAGTGCTGCACTGTCAGAGGGTCAGTACTGAGGGAGTGCCGCACTGTCAGAGGGTCAGTACTGTGCGAATGCCGCACTGTCAGAGGGTCAGTACTGAGGGAGCTCCGCACTGTCAGAGGAACAGTACTGAGGGAGTGCTGCACTGTCTGAGGGTCAGTACTGAGGGAGCTCCGCACTGTCAGAGGGTCAGTACTGAGGGAGTGCTGCACTTTCAGAGGGTCAGTACTGAGGGAGTGCCGCACTGTCAGAGGGTCAGTACTGAGGGAGTGCTGCACTGTCAGGGGGTCAGTACTGAGGGAGCTCCGCACTGTCAGAGGGTCAGTACTGAGGGAGTGCTGCACTTTCAGAGGGTCAGTACTGAGGGAGTGCCGCACTGTCAGAGGGTCAGTACTGAGGGTGTGCTGCACTGTCAGGGGGTCAGTACTGAGGGAGTGCCGCACTGTCAGAGGGTCAGTACTGAGGGAGTGCCGCACTGTCAGAGGGTCAGTACTGAGGGAGTGCTGCACTGTCAGAGGGTCAGTACTGAGGGAGTGCTGCACTGTCAGAGGGTCAGTACTGAGGGAGTGCTGCACTGTCAGAGGGTCAGTGCTGAGGGAGTGCGGCACTGTCAGAGGGTCAGTACTGAGGGAGTGCCGCACTGTCAGAGGGTCAGTACTGAGGGAGTGCTGCACTGTCAGAGGGTCAGTACTGAGGGAGCTCATCACTGTCAGAGGGTCAGTCAGTACTGAGGGAGTGCTGCACGGTCAGAGGATCAGTACTGAGGGAGCGCTGCACTGTCAGGGGGTCAGTACTGAGGGAGTGCCGCACTGTCAGAGGGTCAGTACTGAGGGAGTGCGGCACTGTCAGAGGGTCAGTACTGAGGGAGTGCCGCACTGTCAGAGGGTCAGTACTGAGGGAGTGCCGCACTGTCAGAGGGTCAGTACTGAGGGAGTGCTGCACTGTCAGAGGGTCAGTACTGAGGGAGCTCATCACTGTCAGAGGATCAGTCAGTACTGAGGGTGTGCTGCACGGTCAGAGGGTCAGTACTGAGGGAGCGCTGCACTGTCAGGGGGTCAGTACTGAGGGAGTGCCGCACTGTCAGAGGGTCAGTACTGAGGGAGTGCCGCACTGTCAGAGGGTCAGTACTGAAGGAATGCCGCACTGTCCTGGGTCAGTACTGAGGAAGTGCTGCACTGTCAGAGGGTCAGTACTGAGGGAGTGCCACACTGCCAGAGGGTCAGTATTGAGGGAGTGCTGCACTGTCAGAGAGCCAGTACTGAGGGAGTGCCGCACGGTCGTGGGTCAGTACTGAGGGAGAGCCGCACTGTCAGAGGGTCAGTACTGAGGGAGTGCTGCACTGTCCTGGGTCAGTACTGAGGAAGTGCTGCACTGTCAGAGGGTCAGTACTGAGGGAGTGCCGCACTGTCAGAGGGTCAGTACTGAGGGAGTGCTGCACTGTCAGAGGGTCAGTACTGAGGGAGTGCTGCACTGTCAGAGGGTCAGTGCTGAGGGAGTGCGGCACTGTCAGAGGGTCAGTACTGAGGGAGTGCCGCACTGTCAGAGGGTCAGTACTGAGGGAGTGCTGCACTGTCAGAGGGTCAGTACTGAGGGAGCTCATCACTGTCAGAGGGTCAGTCAGTACTGAGGGAGTGCTGCACGGTCAGAGGATCAGTACTGAGGGAGCGCTGCACTGTCAGGGGGTCAGTACTGAGGGAGTGCCGCACGGTCAGAGGGTCAGTACTGAGGGAGTGCGGCACTGTCAGAGGGTCAGTACTGAGGGAGTGCCGCACTGTCAGAGGGTCAGTACTGAGGGAGTGCCGCACTGTCAGAGGGTCAGTACTGAGGGAGTGCTGCACTGTCAGAGGGTCAGTACTGAGGGAGCTCATCACTGTCAGAGGATCAGTCAGTACTGAGGGTGTGCTGCACGGTCAGAGGGTCAGTACTGAGGGAGCGCTGCACTGTCAGGGGGTCAGTACTGAGGGAGTGCCGCACTGTCAGAGGGTCAGTACTGAGGGAGTGCCGCACTGTCAGAGGGTCAGTACTGAGGGAATGCCGCACTGTCCTGGGTCAGTACTGAGGAAGTGCTGCACTGTCAGAGGGTCAGTACTGAGGGAGTGCCGCACTGCCAGAGGGTCAGTACTGAGGGAGTGCTGCACTGTCAGAGAGTCAGTACTGAGGGAGTGCCGCACGGTCGTGGGTCAGTACTGAGGGAGAGCCGCACTGTCAGAGGGTCAGTACTGAGGGAGTGCTGCACTGTCCTGGGTCAGTACTGAGGAAGTGCTGCACTGTCAGAGGGTCAGTACTGAGGGAGTGCCGCACTGTCAGAGGGTCAGTACTGAGGGAGTGCCGCACTGTCAGAGGGTCAGTACTGAGGGAGCTCCGCACTGTCAGAGGATCAGTACTGAGGGAGTGCTGCACTGTCTGAGGGTCAGTACTGAGGGAGCTCCGCACTGTCAGAGGGTCAGTACTGAGGGAGTGCCGCACAGTCAGAGGGTCAGTCCAGAGGGATTGCCGGACTGTCAGAGGGTCAGTAATGAGGGACTACTGCACTGTCAGAGGGTCAGTACTGAGGGAGTGCTGCACTGTCAGAGAGTCAGTACTGAGGGAGTGCCGCACTCTCGTGGGTCAGTACTGAGGGAGAGCCGCACTGTCAGAGGGTAAGTACTGAGGGAGTACCGCACTGTCAGAGAGTCAGTACTGAGGGAGGGCCGCACTGTCAGAGGGTAAGTACTGAGGGAGTGCTGCACTGTCAGAGAGTCAGTACTGAGGGAGTGCCGCACTGTCAGAGGGTCAGTACTGAGGGAGTGCCGCACTGTCAGAGGGTCAGTGCTGAGGGAGTGCCGCACTGTCAGAGGGTCAGTACTGAGGGACTGCCGCACTGTCAGAGGGTCAGTACTGAGGGAGCTCCGCACTGTCAGAGGGTCAGTATTGAGGGAGTGCTGCACTGTCAGAGGGTCAGTACTGACGGAGCGCCGCACTGTCAGAGGGTCAGTACAGAGAGAGTGCTGCACTGTCAGAGGGTTAGTATTGAGGGAGCGCTGCACTGTTAGAGAGTCAACACTGAGGGAGTGCTGCACTGTCAGAGGGTCAGTACTGAGGGACAGCTGCACTGCCAGAGGGTCAGAACTGAGGGAGTGCTGCACTGTCAGAGGGTCAGTACTGAGGGAGTGCTGCACTGTCAGGGGGTCAGTACTGAGGGAGTGCCGCACTGTCAGAGGGTCAGTACTGAGGGAGTGCTGCACTGTCAGAGGGTCAGTACTGAAGGAGTGCTGCACTTTCAGAGGTCAGTATTGAGGGAGTGCTGCACTGTCAGAAGGTCAGTACTGAGGGAGCGCCGCACTGTCAGAGGGTCAGTACTGAGGGAGTGCCGCACTGACAGAGGGTCAGTACTGAGGGAGTGCTGCACTGTCAGAGGGTCAGTACTGAGGGAGTGCTGCACTGTCAGAGGGTCAGTACTGAGGGAGTGCCGCACTGTCAGAGGGTCAGTACCGAGGGAGTGCTGCACTGTCAGGGGGTCAGTACTGAGGGAGTGCTGCACTGTCAGGGGGTCAGTACTGAGGGAGTGCCGCACTGTCAGTGGGTCAGTACTGATGGAGTGCTGCACTGTCAGAGGGTCAGTACTGAGGGAGTGCCGCACTGTCAGAGGGTCAGTACTGAAGGAGTGCTGCACTGTCAGGGGGTCAGTACTGAGGGAGTGCCGCACTGTCAGGGGGTCAGTACTGAGGGAGTGCCGCACTGTCAGAGGGTCAGTACTGATGGAGTGCTGCACTGTCAGAGGGTCAGTACTGAGGGAGTGCCGCACTGTCAGAGGGTCAGTACTGAGGGAGTGCTGCACTGTCAGAGGGTCAGTACTGAGGGAGTGCCGCACTGTCAGAGGGTCAGTACTGAGGGAGTGCTGCACTGTCAGAGGGTCAGTACTGAGGGAGTGCCGCACTGTCAGAGGGTCAGTACTGAGGGAGTGCTGCACTGTCAGGGGTTCAGTACTGAGGGAGTGCTGCACTGTCAGGGGTTCAGTACTGAGGGAGTGCCGCACTGTCAGGGGTTCATACTGAGGGAGTGCAGCACTGTCAGAGGGTCAGTACTGAGGGACTGCCGCACTGTCAGAGGGCCAGTACTGAGGGAGTGCCGCACTGTCAGAGGGTCAGTACTGAGGGAGTGCTGCACTGTCAGAGGGTCAGTACTGAGGGAATGCTGCGCTGTCTGAGGGTCAGTACTGAGGGAGTGCCGCACTGTCTGAGGGTCAGTACTGAGGGAGTGCTGCACTGTCAGAGGGTCAGTACTGAGGGAGTGCTGCGCTGTCAGAGGGTCAGTACTGAGGGAGTGCTGCACTGTCAGAGGGTCAGTACTGAGGGAGTGCTGCACTGTCAGAGGGTCTGTATTGAGGGAGTGCTGCACTGTCAGAGGGTCAGTACTGAGGGAGTGCGGCACTGTCAGAGGGTCAGTACTGATGGAGTGCCGCACTGTCAGAGGGTCAGTACTGAGGGAGCTCAGTATTGTCAGAGGGTCAGTCAGTACTGAGGGAGTGCCACACTGTCAGAGGGTCAGTATTGAGGGAGTGCCGCACTGTCAGAGGGTCAGTACTGAGGGAGTGCCGCACTGTCATGGGTCAGTACTGAGGAAGTGCTGCACTGTCAGTGGGTCAGTACTGAGGGAGTGCTGCACTGTCAGAGGGTCAGTACTGAGGGAGTGCCGGACTGTCTGAGGGTCAGTACTGAGGGAGTGCCGCACTGTCAGAGGGTCAGTACTGAGAGAGTGCCGCACTGTCAGAGTGTCAGTCCTGAGGGAGTGCTGCACTGTCAGAGGGTCAGTATTGAGGGAGTGCCGCACTGTCAGAGTGTCAGTCCTGAGGGAGTGCTGCACTGTCAGAGGGTCAGTATTGAGGGATTGCCGCACTGTCAGAGGGTCAGTGCTGAGGGAGTGCCGCACTGTCAGAGGGTCAGTGCTGAGGGAGTGCCGCACTGTCAGAGGGTCAGTACTGAGGGTGCTCCGCACTGTCAGAGGGTCAGTACTGAGGGAGTGCTGCACTGTCAGAGGGTCAGTACTGAGGGAGTGCCGCACTGTCAGAGGGTCAGTACAGAGAGAGTGCTGCACTGTCAGAGGGTCAGTACTGAGGGAGTGCTGCACTGTCAGAGGGTCAGTACTGAGGGAGTGCTGTACTGTCAGAGGGTCAGTACTGAGGGAGCTCCGCACTGTCAGAGGGTCAGTACTGAGGGAGTGCTGCACTTTCAGAGGGTCAGTACTGAGGGAGTGCCGCACTGTCAGAGGGTCAGTACTGAGGGAGTGCTGCACTGTCAGGGGGTCAGTACTGAGGGAGTGCCGCACTGTCAGAGGGTCAGTACTGAGGGAGTGCCGCACTGTCAGAGGGTCAGTACTGAGGGAGTGCTGCACTGTCAGAGGGTCAGTACTGAGGGAGTGCTGCACTGTCAGAGGGTCAGTACTGAGGGAGTGCTGCACTGTCAGAGGGTCAGTGCTGAGGGAGTGCGGCACTGTCAGAGGGTCAGTACTGAGGGAGTGCCGCACTGTCAGAGGGTCAGTACTGAGGGAGTGCTGCACTGTCAGAGGGTCAGTACTGAGGGAGCTCATCACTGTCAGAGGGTCAGTCAGTACTGAGGGAGTGCTGCACGGTCAGAGGGTCAGTACTGAGGGAGCGCTGCACTGTCAGGGGGTCAGTACTGAGGGAGTGCCGCACTGTCAGAGGATCAGTACTGAGGGAGTGCGGCACTGTCAGAGGGTCAGTACTGAGGGAGTGCCGCACTGTCAGAGGGTCAGTACTGAGGGAGTGCTGCACTGTCAGAGGGTCAGTACTGAGGGAGTGCTGCACTGTCAGAGGGTCAGTACTGAGGGAGCTCATCACTGTCAGAGGATCAGTCAGTACTGAGGGTGTGCTGCACGGTCAGAGGGTCAGTACTGAGGGAGCGCTGCACTGTCAGGGGGTCAGTACTGAGGGAGTGCCGCACTGTCAGAGGGTCAGTACTGAGGGAGTCCCGCACTGTCAGAGGGTCAGTACTGAGGGAATGCCGCACTGTCCTGGGTCAGTACTGAGGAAGTGCTGCACTGTCAGAGGGTCAGTACTGAGGGAGTGCCGCACTGTCAGAGGGTCAGTACTGAGGGAGTGCTGCACTGTCAGAGAGTCAGTACTGAGGAAGTGCTGCACTGTCAGAGGGTCAGTACTGAGGGAGTGCCGCACTGTCAGAGGGTCAGTACTGAGGGAGTGCCGCACTGTCAGAGGGTCAGTACTGAGGGAGCTCCGCACTGTCAGAGGGTCAGTACTGAGGGAGTGCCGCACAGTCAGAGGGTCAGTCCAGAGGGATTGCCGGACTGTCAGAGGGTCAGTACTGAGGGACTACTGCACTCTCAGAGGGTCAGTACTGAGGGAGTGCTGCACTGTCAGAGAGTCAGTACTGAGGGAGTGCCGCACTCTCGTGGGTCAGTACTGAGGGAGAGCCGCACTGTCAGAGGGTCAGTACTGAGGGAGTGCCGCACTGTCAGAGGGTAAGTACTGAGGGAGTGCTGCACTGTGAGAGAGTCAGTACTGAGGGAGTGCCGCACTGTCAGAGGGTCAGTACTGAGGGAGTGCCGCACTGTCAGAGGGTCAGTACTGAGGGAGTGCCGCACTGTCAGAGTGTCAGTACTGAGGGAGTGCCGCACTGTCAGAGAGTCAGTACTGAGGGAGTGCTGCACTGTCAGAGGGTCAGTACTGAGGGAGTGCTGCACTGTAAGAGGGTCAGTACTGAGGGAGTGCTGCCCTGTCAGAGGGTCAGTACTGAGGGAGTGCCACACTGTCAGAGGGTCAGTACTGAGGGAGTGCTGCACTCTTAGAGGGTCAGTACTGAGGGAGTGCCGCACTGTCAGAGGGTCAGTACTGAGGGAGAGCTGCACTGTCAGGGGGTCATTACTGAGGGAGTGCTGCACTGTCAGAGGGTCAGTACTGGGGGAGTGCTGCACTGTCAGAGGGTCAGTACTGAGGGAGTGCTGCACTGTCAGAGGGTCAGTACTGAGGGAGTGCCGCACTGTCAGAGGGTCAGTACTGAGGGTGTGCCGCACTGTCAGAGGGTCAGTACTGAGGGAGTGCCGCACTGTCAGAGGGTCAGTACTGAGGGAGTGCCGCACTGTCAGAGGGCCAGTACTGAGGGAGTGCTGCACTGTCAGAGGGTCAGTACTGAGGGAGTGCCGCACTGTCAGAGGGTCAGTACTGAGGGAGTGCTGCGCTGTCAGAGGGTCAGTACTGAGGGAGTGCTGCACTGTCAGAGGGTCAGTACTGAGGGAGTGCCGCACTGTCAGAGGGTCAGTATTGAGGGAGTGCCGCACTGTCAGAGGGTCAGTACTGAGGGAGTGCCGCACTGTCAGAGGGCCAGTACTGAGGGAGTGCGGCACTGTCAGAGGGTCAGGACTGAGGGGTTTCCGCACTGTCAGAGAGTCAGTACTGAGGGAGTTCCGCACTGTCAGAGGCTCTGTACTGAGGGAGTAACGCACTGTCAGAGGGTCAGTACTGAGGGAGTGCCGCACTGTCAGAGGGTCAGTACTGAGGGAGTGCTGCACTGTCAGAGGGTTAGTGCTGAGGGAGTACGGCACTGTCAGAGGGTCAGTACTTTGGGAGTAACGCACTGTCAGAGGGTCAGTACTGAGGGAGTGCGGCACTGTCAGAGGGTCAGGACTGAGGGGTTTCCGCACTGTCAGAGAGTCAGTACTGAGGGAGTTCCGCACTGTCAGAGGCTCTGTACTGAGGGAGTAACGCACTGTCAGAGGGTCAGTACTGAGGGAGTGCCGCACTGTCAGAGGGTCAGTACTGAGGGAGTGCTGCACTGTCAGAGGGTTAGTGCTGAGGGAGTGCGGCACTGTCAGAGGGTCAGTACTTTGGGAGTAACGCACTGTCAGAGGGTCAGTACTGAGGGAGTGCCGCACTGTCAGAGGGTCTGTACTGAGGGAGTGCTGCACTGTCAGGGGCTCAGTACTGAGGGAGTGCCGCACTGTCAGGGGGTCAGTACCGAGGGAGTGCTGCACTGTCAGGGGGTCAGTACTGAGGGAGTGCCGCACTGTCAGAGGGTCAGGACTGAGGGAGTGCTGCACTGTCAGAGGGTCAGTACTGAGGGAGTGCCGCACTGTCAGAGGGTCAGTACTGAGTGAGTGCCGCACTGTCAGAGGGTCAGTACTGAGGGAGTGCTGCACTGTCAGAGGGTCAGTACGGAGGGAGTGCTGCACTGTCAGAGGGTCAGTACTGAGGGAGTGCCGCACTGTCAGAGGGTCAGTACTGAGGGAGTGCCGCACTGTCAGAGGGTCTGTACTGAGGGAGTGCCGCACTGTCAGAGGGTCAGTACTGAGGGAGTGCTGCACTGTCACAGGGTCAGTACTGAGGGAGTGCCGCACTGTCAGAGTGTCAGTACTGAGGGAGTGCTGCACTGTCAGAGGGTCAGTACTGAGGGAGTGCCGCACTGTCAGAGGGTCAGTACTGAGGGAGTGCTGCACTGTCAGGGGGTCAGTACTGAGGGAGTGCCGCACTGTCAGGGGGTCAGTACTGAGGGAGTGCCGCACTGTCAGAGGGTCAGTACTGATGGAGTGCTGCACTGTCAGAGGGTCAGTACTGAGGGAGTGCCGCACTGTCAGAGGGTCAGTACTGAGGGAGTGCTGCACTGTCAGAGGGTCAGTACTGAGGGAGTGCCACACTGTCAGAGGGTCAGTACTGAGGGAGTGCTGCACTGTCAGAGGGTCAGTACTGAGGGAGTGCCGCACTGTCAGAGGGTCAGAACTGAGGGAGTGCCGCACTGTCAGAGGGTCAGTACTGAGGGACTGCTGCACTGTCAGAGGGTCAGTACTGAGGGAGTGCCGCACTGTCAGAGGGTCAGTACTGAGGGAGTGCCGCACTGTCAGAGGGTCAGTGCTGAGGGAGCGCCGCACTGTCAGAGGGTCAGTACTGAGGGAGTGCTGCACTGTCAGGGGTTCAGTACTGAGGGAGTGCTGCACTGTCAGGGGTTCAGTACTGAGGGAGTGCCGCACTGTCAGGGGTTCATACTGAGGGAGTGCAGCACTGTCAGAGGGTCAGTACTGAGGGACTGCCGCACTGTCAGAGGGTCAGTACTGAGGGAGTGCCGCACTGTCAGAGAGTCAGTACTGAGGGAGTGCTGCACTGTCAGAGGGTCAGTACTGAGGGAATGCTGCGCTGTCTGAGGGTCAGTACTGAGGGAGTGCCGCACTGTCTGAGGGTCAGTACTGAGGGAGTGCTGCACTGTCAGAGGGTCAGTACTGAGGGAGTGCTGCGCTGTCAGAGGGTCAGTACTGAGGGAGTGCTGCACTGTCAGAGGGTCAGTACTGAGGGAGTGCGGCACTGTCAGAGGGTCAGTACTGATGGAGTGCCGCACTGTCAGAGGGTCAGTACTGAGGGAGCTCAGCACTGTCAGAGGGTCAGTCAGTACTGAGGGAGTGCCACACTGTCAGAGGGTCAGTATTGAGGGAGTGCCGCACTGTCAGAGGGTCAGTACTGAGGGAGTGCCGCACTGTCGTGGGTCAGTACTGAGGAAGTGCTGCACTGTCAGTGGGTCAGTACTGAGGGAGTGCTGCACTGTCAGAGGGTCAGTACTGAGGGAGTGCCGGACTGTTTGAGGGTCAGTACTGAGGGAGTGCTGCAGTGTCAGAGAGTCAGTACTGAGGGAGTGCCGCACTGTCGTGGGTCAGTACTGAGGGACAGCTGCACTGCCAGAGGGTCAGTAAGGAGTGAGTGCTGCACTGTCAGGGGGTCAGTACTGAGGGAGTGCTGCACTGTCAGAGGGTCAGTACTGAGGGAGTGCTGCACTTTCAGGGGGTCAGTACTGAGGGAGTGCTGCACTGTCAGAGGGTCAGTACTGAGGGAGTGCCGCACTGTCAGAGGGTCAGTACTGAGGGAGTGCCGCACTGTCAGAGGGTCAGTACCGAGGGAGTGCTGCACTGTCAGGGGGTCAGTACTGAGGGAGTGCCGCACTGTCAGAGGGTCAGTACTGATGGAGTGCTGCACTGTCAGAGGGTCAGTACTGAGGGAGTGCCGCACTGTCAGAGGGTCAGTACTGAGGGAGTGCTGCACTGTCAGAGGGTCAGTACTGAGGGAGTGCTGCACTGTCAGAGGGTCAGTACTGAGGGAGTGCTGCACTGTCAGAGGGTCAGTAATGAGGGAGTGCTGCACTGTCAGAGGGTCAGTACTGAGGGAGTGCCGCACTGTCAGAGGGTCAGTACTGATGGAGTGCTGCACTGTCAGAGGGTCAGTACTGAGGGAGTGCCGCACTGTCAGAGAGTCAGTACTGAGGGAGTGCTGCACTGTCAGAGGGTCAGTACTGAGGGAGTGCTGCACTGTAAGAGGGTCAGTACTGAGGGAGTGCTGCCCTGTCAGAGGGTCAGTACTGAGGGAGTGCCACACTGTCCGAGGGTCAGTACTGAGGGAGTGCTGCACTCTTAGAGGGTCAGTACTGAGGGAGTGCCGCACTGTCAGAGGGTCAGTACTGAGGGAGAGCTGCACTGTCAGGGGGTCATTACTGAGGGAGTGCTGCACTGTCAGAGGGTCAGTACTGAGGGAGTGCCGCACTGTCAGAGGGTCAGTACTGAGGGTGTGCCGCACTGTCAGAGGGTCAGTACTGAGGGAGTGCCGCACTGTCAGAGGGTCAGTACTGAGGGAGTGCCGCACTGTCAGAGGGTCAGTACTGAGGGAGTGCTGCACTGTCAGAGGGTCAGTACTGAGGGAGTGCCGCACTGTCAGAGGGTCAGTACTGAGGGAGTGCTGCGCTGTCAGAGGGTCAGTACTGAGGGAGTGCTGCACTGTCAGAGGGTCAGTACTGAGGGAGTGCCGCACTGTCAGAGGGTCAGTATTGAGGGAGTGCCGCACTGTCAGAGGGTCAGTACTGAGGGAGTGCCGCACTGTCAGAGGGCCAGTACTGAGGGAGTGCGGCACTGTCAGAGGGTCAGGACTGAGGGGGTTCCGCACTGTCAGAGAGTCAGTACTGAGGGAGTTCCGCACTGTCAGAGGGTCTGTACTGAGGGAGTAACGCACTGTCAGAGGGTCAGTACTGAGGGAGTGCTGCACTGTCAGAGGGTCAGTATTGAGGGAGTGCTGCACTGTCAGAGGGTCAGTACTGAGGGAGTGCTGCACTGTCAGAGGGTTAGTGCTGAGGGAGTGCGGCACTGTCAGAGGGTCAGTACTTTGGGAGTAACGCACTGTCAGAGGGTCAGTACTGAGGGAGTGCCGCACTGTCAGAGGGTCTGTACTGAGGGAGTGCTGCACTGTCAGGGGGTCAGTACTGAGGGAGTGCCGCACTGTCAGAGGGTCAGTACCGAGGGAGTGCTGCACTGTCAGAGGGTCAGTACTGAGGGAGTGCCGCACTGTCAGAGGGTCAGTACTGAGGGAGTGCCGCACTGTCAGAGGGCCAGTACTGAGGGAGTGCGGCACTGTCAGAGGGTCAGGACTGAGGGGGTTCCGCAATTCAGAGAGTCAGTACTGAGGGAGTTCCGCACTGTCAGAGGGTCTGTACTGAGGGAGTAACGCACTGTCAGAGGGTCAGTACTGAGGGAGTGCCGCACTGTCAGAGGGTCAGTACTGAGGGAGTGCTGCACTGTCAGAGGGTCAGTATTGAGGGAGTGCTGCACTGTCAGAGGGTCAGTACTGAGGGAGTGCTGCACTGTCAGAGGGTTAGTGCTGAGGGAGTGCGGCACTATCAGAGGGTCAGTACTTTGGGAGTAACGCACTGTCAGAGGGTCAGTACTGAGGGAGTGCTGCACTGTCAGAGGGTCAGTACTGAGGGAGTGCTGCACTGTCAGAGGGTCAGTACTGAGGGAGTGCCGCACTGTCAGAGGGTCAGTACCGAGGGAGTGCTGCACTGTCAGGGGGTCAGTACTGAGGGAGTGCCGCACTGTCAGAGGGTCAGTACTGAGTGAGTGCCGCACTGTCAGAGGGTCAGTACTGAGGGAGTGCTGCACTGTCAGAGGGTCAGTACTGAGGGAGTGCTGCACTGTCAGAGGGTCAGTACTGAGGGAGTGCCGCACTGTCAGAGGGTCAGTACTGAGGGAGTGCCGCACTGTCAGAGGGTCTGTACTGAGGGAGTGCCGCACTGTCAGAGGGTCAGTACTGAGGGAGTGCTGCACTGTCACAGGGTCAGTACTGAGGGAGTGCCGCACTGTCAGAGTGTCAGTACTGAGGGAGTGCCGCACTGTCAGAGGGTCAGTATTGAGGGAGTGCTGCACTGTCAGAGGGTCAGTACTGAGGGAGTGCTGCACTGTCAGAGGGTCAGTATTGAGGGAGTGCTGCACTGTCAGAGGGTCAGTACTGAGGGAGTGCCGCACTGTCAGAGGGTCAGTACTGAGGGAGTGCTGCACTGTCAGAGGGTCAGTACTGAGGGAGTGCCGCACTGTCAGAGGGTCAGTACTGAGGGAGTGCTGCACTGTCAGAGGGTCAGGACTGAGGGGGTTCCGCACTGTCAGAGAGTCAGTACTGGGGGAGTGCCGCACTGTCAGAGGGTCTGTACTGAGGGAGTAACGCACTGTCAGAGGGTCAGTACTGAGGGAGTGCCGCACTGTCAGAGGGTCAGTACTGAGGGAGTGCTGCACTGTCAGAGGGTCAGTATTGAGGGAGTGCTGCACTGTCAGAGGGTCAGTACTGAGGGAGTGCTGCACTGTCAGAGGGTCAGTGCTGAGGGAGTGCGGCACTGTCAGAGGGTCAGTACTTTGGGAGTAACGCACTGTCAGAGGTTCAGTACTGAGGGAGTGCCGCACTGTCAGAGGGTCAGTACTGAGGGAGTAACGCACCGTCAGAGGGTCAGTACTGAGGGAGTGCCGCACTGTCAGAGGGTCAGTACTGAGGGAGTGCTGCACTGTCAGAGGGTCAGTATTGAGGGAGTGCTGCACTGTCAGAGGGTCAGTACTGAGGGAGTGCCGCACTGTCAGAGGGTCAGTACTGAGGGAGTGCTGCACTGTCAGAGGGTCAGTACTGAGGGAGTGCTGCACTGTCAGAGGGTCAGTACTGAGGGAGTGCCGCACTGTCAGAGGGTCAGTACTGAGGGAGTGCCGCACTGTCAGAGGGTCTGTACTGAGGGAGTGCCGCACTGTCAGAGGGTCAGTACTGAGGGAGTGCTGCACTGTCACAGGGTCAGTACTGAGGGAGTGCCGCACTGTCAGAGTGTCAGTACTGAGGGAGTGCCGCACTGTCAGAGAGTCAGTACTGAGGGAGTGCTGCACTGTCAGAGGGTCAGTACTGAGGGAGTGCTGCACTGTAAGAGGGTCGGTACTGAGGGAGTGCTGCCCTGTCAGAGGGTCAGTACTGAGGGAGTGCCACACTGTCAGAGGGTCAGTACTGAGGGAGTGCTGCACTCTCAGAGGGTCAGTACTGAGGGAGTGCCGCACTGTCAGAGGGTCAGTACTGAGGGAGAGCTACACTGTCAGGGGGTCATTACTGAGGGAGTGCTGCACTGTCAGAGGGTCAGTACTGAGGGAGTGCCGCACTGTCAGAGGGTCAGTACTGAGGGTGTGCCGCACTGTCAGAGGGTCAGTACTGAGGGAGTGCCGCACTGTCAGAGGGTCAGTATTGAGCGAGTGCCGCACTGTCAGAGGGTCAGTACTGAGGGAGTGCCGCACTGTCAGAGTGTCAGTACTGAGGGAGTGCGGCACTGTCAGAGGGTCAGGACTGAGGGGGTTCCGCACTGTCAGAGAGTCAGTACTGAGGGAGTGCCGCACTGTCAGAGGGTCTGCACTGAGGGAGTAACGCACTGTCAGAGGGTCAGTACTGAGGGAGTGCCGCACTGTCAGAGGGTCAGTACTGAGGGAGTAACGCACCGTCAGAGGGTCAGTACTGAGGGAGTGCCGCACTGTCAGAGGGTCAGTACTGAGGGAGTGCTGCACTGTCAGAGGGTCAGTATTGAGGGAGTGCTGCACTGTCAGAGGGTCAGTACTGAGGGAGTGCCGCACTGTCAGAGGGTCAGTACTGAGGGAGTGCTGCACTGTCAGAGGGTCAGTACTGAGGGAGTGCTGCACTGTCAGAGGGTCAGTACTGAGGGAGTGCCGCACTGTCAGAGGGTCAGTACTGAGGGAGTGCCGCACTGTCAGAGGGTCTGTACTGAGGGAGTGCCGCACTGTCAGAGGGTCAGTACTGAGGGAGTAACGCACCGTCAGAGGGTCAGTACTGAGGGAGTGCCGCACTGTCAGAGGGTCAGTACTGAGGGAGTGCTGCACTGTCAGAGGGTCAGTATTGAGGGAGTGCTGCACTGTCAGAGGGTCAGTACTGAGGGAGTGCCGCACTGTCAGAGGGTCAGTACTGAGGGAGTGCTGCACTGTCAGAGGGTCAGTACTGAGGGAGTGCTGCACTGTCAGAGGGTCAGTACTGAGGGAGTGCCGCACTGTCAGAGGGTCAGTACTGAGGGAGTGCCGCACTGTCAGAGGGTCTGTAATGAGAGAGTGCCGCACTGTCAGAGGGTCAGTACTGAGGGAGTGCTGCACTGTCACAGGGTCAGTACTGAGGGAGTGCCGCACTGTCAGAGTGTCAGTACTGAGGGAGTGCCGCACTGTCAGAGAGTCAGTACTGAGGGAGTGCTGCACTGTCAGAGGGTCAGTACTGAGGGAGTGCTGCACTGTAAGAGGGTCGGTACTGAGGGAGTGCTGCCCTGTCAGAGGGTCAGTACTGAGGGAGTGCCACACTGTCAGAGGGTCAGTACTGAGGGAGTGCTGCACTCTCAGAGGGTCAGTACTGAGGGAGTGCCGCACTGTCAGAGGGTCAGTACTGAGGGAGAGCTACACTGTCAGGGGGTCATTACTGAGGGAGTGCTGCACTGTCAGAGGGTCAGTACTGAGGGAGTGCCGCACTGTCAGAGGGTCAGTACTGAGGGTGTGCCGCACTGTCAGAGGGTCAGTACTGAGGGAGTGCCGCACTGTCAGAGGGTCAGTATTGAGCGAGTGCCGCACTGTCAGAGGGTCAGTACTGAGGGAGTGCCGCACTGTCAGAGGGTCTGCACTGAGGGAGTAACGCACTGTCAGAGGGTCAGTACTGAGGGAGTGCCGCACTGTCAGAGGGTCAGTACTGAGGGAGTGCTGCACTGTCAGAGGGTCAGTATTGAGGGAGTGCTGCACTGTCAGAGGGTCAGTACTGAGGGAGTGCCGCACTGTCAGAGGGTCAGTACTGAGGGAGTGCTGCACTGTCAGAGGGTCAGTACTGAGGGAGTGCCGCACTGTCAGAGGGTCAGTACTGAGGGAGTGCCGCACTGTCAGAGGGTCAGTACTGAGGGAGTGCCGCACTGTCAGAGGGTCAGTACTGAGGGAGTGCCGCACTGTCAGAGGGTCACTACTGAGGGAGTGCTGCACTGTCAGAGGGTCAGTATTGAGGGAGTGCTGCACTGTCAGAGCGTCAGTACTGAGGGAGTGCCGCACTGTCAGAGGGTCAGTACTGAGGGAATGCTGCACTGTCAGAGGGTCAGTATTGAGGGATTGCTGCACTGTCAGAGGGTCAGGACTGAGGGAGTGCCGCACTGTCAGAGTGTCAGTACTGAGGGAGTGCGGCACTGTCAGAGGGTCAGGACTGAGGGGGTTCCGCACTGTCAGAGAGTCAGTACTGAGGGAGTGCCGCACTGTCAGAGGGTCTGCACTGAGGGAGTAACGCACTGTCAGAGGGTCAGTACTGAGGGAGTGCCGCACTGTCAGAGGGTCAGTACTGAGGGAGTGCTGCACTGTCAGAGGGTCAGTATTGAGGGAGTGCTGCACTGTCAGAGGGTCAGTACTGAGGGAGTGCCGCACTGTCAGAGGGTCAGTACTGAGGGAGTGCTGCACTGTCAGAGGGTCAGTACTGAGGGAGCTCCGCACTGTCAGAGGGTCAGTACTGAGGGAGTGCTGCACTGTCAGAGGGTCGGTACTGAGGGAGTGCCGCACTGTCAGAGGGTCAGTATTGAGGGAGTGCTGCACTGTCAGAGGGTCAGTACTGTGGGAGTGCTGCACTGTCAGAGGGTCAGTACTGAGGGAGTGCTGCACTGTCAGATGGTCAGTACTGAGGGAGTGCCGCATTGTTAGAGGGTCAGTACTGACGGAGTGCTGCACTGTCAGAGGGTCGGTACTGAGGGAGTGTCCCACTGTGAGAGGGTCAGTACTGAGGGAGAGCCGCACTGTCAGAGGGTCAGTACTGAGGGAGTGCTGCACTGTCAGAGTGTCAGTACTGACGGAGTGCCGCATTGTTAGAGGGTCAGTACTGACGGAGTGCTGCACTGTCAGGGGATCAGTACTGAGGGAGTGCCGCACTGTCAGAGACTCAGTACTGAGGGAGCGCCGCACTATCAGAGGGTCAGTACTGAGGGAGTGTCCCACTGTGAGAGGCTCAGTACTGAGGGAGAGCCGCACTGTCAGAGGGTCAGTACTGAGGGAGTGCTGCACTGTCAGAGGGTCAGTACTGAGGGAGTGCTGCACTGTCAGAGGGTCAGTACTGAGGGAGTGTCCCACTGTGAGAGGGTCAGTACTGAGGGAGAGCCGCACTGTCAGAGGGTCAGTACTGAGGGAGTGCCGCACTGTCAGAGGGTCAGTACTGAGGGAGTGCGGCACTGTCAGAGGGTCAGTACTGAGGGAGTGCCGCACTGTGAGAGGGTCAGTACTGAGGGAGTGCCGCACTGTCAGAGGGTCAGTACTGAGGGAGTGCCGCACTGTCAGATGGTCAGTACTGAGGGTGTGCCGCACTGTCAGAGTGTCAGTACGGAGGGAGTGCCGCACTGTCAGCGGGTCAGTACTGAGGGAGTGCCGCACTGTCAGAGTGTCAGTACTGAGGGAGTGCCGCACTGTCAGAGGGTCAGTACTGAGGGAGTGCTGCACTGTCAGAGGGTCAGTACTGAGGGAGTGCTGCACTGTAAGAGGGTCAGTACTGAGGGAGTGCTGCCCTGTCAGAGGGTCAGTACTGAGGGAGTGCCACACTGTCAGAGGGTCAGTACTGAGGGAGTGCTGCACTGTCAGAGGGTCAGTACTGAGGGAGTGCCGCACTGTCAGGGGGTCATTATTGAGGGAGTGCTGCACTGTCAGAGGGTCAGTACTGAGGGTGTGCCGCACTGTCAGAGGGTCAGTACTGAGGGAGTGCCGCACTGTCAGAGGGTCGGTACTGAGGGAGTCCCGCACTGTCAGAGGGTCAGTACTGAGGGAGTGCTGCACTGTCAGAGGGTCAGTTCTGAGGGAGTGCCGCACTGTCAGAGGGTCAGAATTGAGGGAGTGCCGCACTGTCAGAGGGTCAGTACTGAGGGAGTGCCGCACTGTCAGAGGGTCAGTACTGAGGGAGTGCTGCACTGTCAGAGGTTCAGTATTGAGGGAGTGCCGCACTGTCAGAGGGTCAGTACTGAGGGAGTGCTGCACTGTCAGAGGGTCAGTACTGAGGGAGTGCCGCACTGTCAGGGGGTCATTATTGAGGGAGTGCTGCACTGTCAGAGGGTCAGTACTGAGGGTGTGCCGCACTGTCAGAGGGTCAGTACTGAGGGAGTGCCGCACTGTCAGAGGGTCGGTACTGAGGGAGTCCCGCACTGTCAGAGGGTCAGTACTGAGGGAGTGCTGCACTGTCAGAGGGTCAGTTCTGAGGGAGTGCCGCACTGTCAGAGGGTCAGAATTGAGGGAGTGCCGCACTGTCAGAGGGTCAGTACTGAGGGAGTGCCGCACTGTCAGAGGGTCAGTACTGAGGGAGTGCTGCACTGTCAGAGGGTCATGACTGAGGGGGTTCCGCACTGTCAGAGAGTCAGTACTGGGGGAGTGCCGCACTGTCAGAGGGTCTGTACTGAGGGAGTAACGCACTGTCAGAGGGTCAGTACTGAGGGAGTGCCGCACTGTCAGAGGGTCAGTACTGAGGGAGTGCTGCACTGTCAGAGGGTCAGTATTGAGGGAGTGCTGCACTGTCAGAGGGTCAGTACTGAGGGAGTGCTGCACTGTCAGAGGGTCAGTGCTGAGGGAGTGCGGCACTGTCAGAGGGTCAGTACTTTGGGAGTAACGCACTGTCAGAGGTTCAGTACTGAGGGAGTGCTGCACTGTCAGAGGGTCAGTACTGTGGGAGTGCTGCACTGTCAGAGGGTCAGTACTGAGGGAGTGCTGCACTGTCAGATGGTCAGTACTGAGGGAGTGCCGCATTGTTAGAGGGTCAGTACTGACGGAGTGCTGCACTGTCAGAGGGTCAGTACTGAGGGAGTGTCCCACTGTGAGAGGGTCAGTACTGAGGGAGAGCCGCACTGTCAGAGGGTCAGTACTGAGGGAGTGCTGCACTGTCAGAGTGTCAGTACTGACGGAGTGCCGCATTGTTAGAGGGTCAGTACTGACGGAGTGCTGCACTGTCAGGGGGTCAGTACTGAGGGAGTGCCGCACTGTCAGAGACTCAGTACTGAGGGAGCGCCGCACTATCAGAGGGTCAGTACTGAGGGAGTGTCCCACTGTGAGAGGCTCAGTACTGAGGGAGAGCCGCACTGTCAGAGGGTCAGTACTGAGGGAGTGCTGCACTGTCAGAGGGTCAGTACTGAGGGAGTGCTGCACTGTCAGAGGGTCAGTACTGAGGGAGTGTCCCACTGTGAGAGGGTCAGTACTGAGGGAGAGCCGCACTGTCAGAGGGTCAGTACTGAGGGAGTGCTGCACTGTCAGAGGGTCAGTACTGAGGGAGTGCGGCACTGTCAGAGGGTCAGTACTGAGGGAGTGCCGCACTGTGAGAGGGTCAGTACTGAGGGAGTGCCGCACTGTCAGAGGGTCAGTACTGAGGGAGTGCCGCACTGTCAGATGGTCAGTACTGAGGGTGTGCCGCACTGTCAGAGTGTCAGTACGGAGGGAGTGCCGCACTGTCAGCGGGTCAGTACTGAGGGAGTGCCGCACTGTCAGAGTGTCAGTACTGAGGGAGTGCCGCACTGTCAGAGGGTCAGTACTGAGGGAGTGCTGCACTGTCAGAGGGTCAGTACTGAGGGAGTGCTGCACTGTAAGAGGGTCAGTACTGAGGGAGTGCTGCCCTGTCAGAGGGTCAGTACTGAGGGAGTGCCACACTGTCAGAGGGTCAGTACTGAGGGAGTGCCGCACTGTCAGAGGGTCGGTACTGAGGGAGTCCCGCACTGTCAGAGGGTCAGTACTGAGGGAGTGCTGCACTGTCAGAGGGTCAGTTCTGAGGGAGTGCCGCACTGTCAGAGGGTCAGAATTGAGGGAGTGCCGCACTGTCAGAGGGTCAGTACTGAGGGAGTGCCGCACTGTCAGAGGGTCAGTACTGAGGGAGTGCTGCACTGTCAGAGGGTCAGTACTGAGGGAGTGCTGCACTGTAAGAGGGTCAGTACTGAGGGAGTGCTGCCCTGTCAGAGGGTCAGTACTGAGGGAGTGCCACACTGTCAGAGGGTCAGTACTGAGGGAGTTCTGCACTGTCAGAGGGTCAGTACTGTGGGAGTGCTGCACTGTCAGAGGATCAGTACTGAGGGAGTGTCCCACTGTGAGAGGGTCAGTACTGAGGGAGAGCCGCACTGTCAGAGGGTCAGTACTGAGGGAGTGCTGCACTGTCAGATGGTCAGTACTGAGGGAGTGCCGCATTGTTAGAGGGTCAGTACTGACGGAGTGCTGCACTTTCAGAGGGTCAGTACTGAGGGAGTGTCCCACTGTGAGAGGGTCAGTACTGAGGGAGAGCCGCACTGTCAGAGGGTCAGTACTGAGGGAGTGCTGCACTGTCAGAGGGTCAGTACTGAGGGAGTGCCGCATTGTTAGAGGGTCAGTACTGATGGAGTGCCGCACTGTCAGGGGGTCAGTACTTTGGGAGTGCCGCACTGTCAGAGGGTCAGTACTGAGGGAGTGCTGCACTGTCAGAGGGTCAGTGCTGAGGGAGTGCGGCACTGTCAGAGGGTCAGTACTTTGGGAGTAACGCACTGTCAGAGGTTCAGTACTGAGGGAGTGCCGCACTGTCAGAGGGTCAGTACTGAGGGAGTGCTGCACTGTCAGAGGGTCAGTATTGAGGGAGTGCTGCACTGTCAGAGGGTCAGTACTGAGGGAGTGCCGCACTGTCAGAGGGTCAGTACTGAGGGAGTGCTGCACTGTCATAGGGTCAGTATTGAGGGAGTGCTGCACTGTCAGAGGGTCAGTACTGAGGGAGCTCCGCACTGTCAGAGGGTCAGTACTGAGGGAGTGCTGCACTGTCAGAGGGTCGGTACTGAGGGAGTGCCGCACTCTCAGAGGGTCAGTACTGAGGGAGTGCCGCATTGTTAGAGGGTCAGGACTGAGGGAGTGTCCCACTGTGAGAGGGTCAGTACTGAGGGAGAGCCGCACTGTCAGAGGGTCAGTACTGAGGGAGTGCTGCACTGTCAGATGGTCAGTACTGAGGGAGTGCCACATTGTTAGAGGGTCAGGACTGACGGAGTTCTGCACTGTCAGAGGGTCAGTACTGAGGGAGTGCCGCACTGTCAGAGGGTCAGTACTGAGGGAGTGCTGCACTGTCAGAGGGTCAGTATTGAGGGAGTGCTGCACTGTCAGAGGGTCAGTACTGAGGGAGTGCCGCACTGTCAGAGGGTCAGTACTGAGGGAGTGCTGCACTGTCAGAGGGTCAGTACTGAGGGAGCTCCGCACTGTCAGAGGGTCAGTACTGAGGGAGTGCTGCACTGTCAGAGGGTCGGTACTGAGGGAGTGCCGCACTGTCAGAGGGTCAGTATTGAGGGAGTGCTGCACTGTCAGAGGGTCAGTACTGTGGGAGTGCTGCACTGTCAGAGGGTCAGTACTGAGGGAGTGCTGCACTGTCAGATGGTCAGTACTGAGGGAGTGCCGCATTGTTAGAGGGTCAGTACTGACGGAGTGCTGCACTGTCAGAGGGTCAGTACTGAGGGAGTGTCCCACTGTGAGAGGGTCAGTACTGAGGGAGAGCCGCACTGTCAGAGGGTCAGTACTGAGGGAGTGCTGCACTGTCAGAGTGTCAGTACTGACGGAGTGCCGCATTGTTAGAGGGTCAGTACTGACGGAGTGCTGCACTGTCAGGGGGTCAGTACTGAGGGAGTGCCGCACTGTCAGAGACTCAGTACTGAGGGAGCGCCGCACTATCAGAGGGTCAGTACTGAGGGAGTGTCCCACTGTGAGAGGCTCAGTACTGAGGGAGAGCCGCACTGTCAGAGGGTCAGTACTGAGGGAGTGCTGCACTGTCAGAGGGTCAGTACTGAGGGAGTGCTGCACTGTCAGAGGGTCAGTACTGAGGGAGTGTCCCACTGTGAGAGGGTCAGTACTGAGGGAGAGCCGCACTGTCAGAGGGTCAGTACTGAGGGAGTGCTGCACTGTCAGAGGGTCAGTACTGAGGGAGTGCGGCACTGTCAGAGGGTCAGTACTGAGGGAGTGCCGCACTGTGAGAGGGTCAGTACTGAGGGAGTGCCGCACTGTCAGAGGGTCAGTACTGAGGGAGTGCCGCACTGTCAGATGGTCAGTACTGAGGGTGTGCCGCACTGTCAGAGTGTCAGTACGGAGGGAGTGCCGCACTGTCAGCGGGTCAGTACTGAGGGAGTGCCGCACTGTCAGAGTGTCAGTACTGAGGGAGTGCCGCACTGTCAGAGGGTCAGTACTGAGGGAGTGCTGCACTGTCAGAGGGTCAGTACTGAGGGAGTGCTGCACTGTAAGAGGGTCAGTACTGAGGGAGTGCTGCCCTGTCAGAGGGTCAGTACTGAGGGAGTGCCACACTGTCAGAGGGTCAGTACTGAGGGAGTGCCGCACTGTCAGAGGGTCGGTACTGAGGGAGTCCCGCACTGTCAGAGGGTCAGTACTGAGGGAGTGCTGCACTGTCAGAGGGTCAGTTCTGAGGGAGTGCCGCACTGTCAGAGGGTCAGAATTGAGGGAGTGCCGCACTGTCAGAGGGTCAGTACTGAGGGAGTGCCGCACTGTCAGAGGGTCAGTACTGAGGGAGTGCTGCACTGTCAGAGGGTCAGTACTGAGGGAGTGCTGCACTGTAAGAGGGTCAGTACTGAGGGAGTGCTGCCCTGTCAGAGGGTCAGTACTGAGGGAGTGCCACACTGTCAGAGGGTCAGTACTGAGGGAGTTCTGCACTGTCAGAGGGTCAGTACTGTGGGAGTGCTGCACTGTCAGAGGATCAGTACTGAGGGAGTGTCCCACTGTGAGAGGGTCAGTACTGAGGGAGAGCCGCACTGTCAGAGGGTCAGTACTGAGGGAGTGCTGCACTGTCAGATGGTCAGTACTGAGGGAGTGCCGCATTGTTAGAGGGTCAGTACTGACGGAGTGCTGCACTTTCAGCGGGTCAGTACTGAGGGAGTGTCCCACTGTGAGAGGGTCAGTACTGAGGGAGAGCCGCACTGTCAGAGGGTCAGTACTGAGGGAGTGCTGCACTGTCAGAGGGTCAGTACTGAGGGAGTGCCGCATTGTTAGAGGGTCAGTACTGATGGAGTGCCGCACTGTCAGGGGGTCAGTACTTTGGGAGTGCCGCACTGTCAGAGGGTCAGTACTGAGGGAGTGTCCCACTGTGAGAGGCTCAGTACTGAGGGAGAGCAGCACTGTCAGAGGGTCAGTACTGAGGGAGTGCTGCACTGTCAGAAGGTCAGTACTGAGGGAGTGTCCCACTGTGAGAGGGTCAGTACTGACGAAGAGCCGCACTGTCAGAGGGTCAGTACTGAGGGAGTGCTGCACTGTCAGAGGGTCAGTACTGAGGGAGTGCTGCACTGTCAGAGGGTCAGTACTGAGGGAGTTCCGCACTGTCAGAGGGTCAGTACTGAGGGAGTGCCGCACTGTCAGAGGGTCAGTACTGAGGGATTGCTGCACTGTCAGGGGGTCGGTACTGAGGGAATGCCGCACTGTCAGAGGGTCAGTACTGAGGGAGTGCCGCACTGTCAGAGGGTCAGTACTGAGGGAGTGCTGCACTGTCAGAGGGTCAGTACTGAGGGAGTGCTGCACCGTCAGAGGGTCAGTACTGAGGGAGTGCTGCACTGTCAGAGGGTCAGTACTGAGGGAGTGCTGCACTGTCAGAGGGTCAGTACTGAGGGAGTGCCGCACTGTCAGAAGGTCAGTACTGAGGGAGTGCTGCACTGTCAGTGGGTCAGTACTGAGGGAGTGCTGCACTGTCAGAGGGTCAGTACTGAAGGAGGCCCACACTGTCAGAGGGTCAGTACTGATGGAGAGTCGCACTGTCAGAGGGTCAGTACTGAGGGAGTGCCGCACTGTTAGGGGGTCAGTACTGAGTGAGAGCTGCACTGTCAGAGGGTCAGTACTGAGGGAGAGCCGCACTGTCAGGGGGTCAGTACTGAGGGAGTGCTGCACTGTCAGAGGGTCAGTACTGAAGGAGGCCCACACTGTCAGAGGGTCAGTACTGATGGAGAGTCGCACTGTTAGGGGGTCAGTACTGAGGGAGTGCTGCACTGTCAGAAGGTCAGTATTGAGGGAGTGCCGCACTGTCGTGGGTCAGTACTGAGGGAGAGCCGCACTGTCAGAGGGTCAGTACTGAGGGAGTGCTGCACTGTCAGTGGGTCAGTACTGAGGGAGTGCCGCACTGTCAGAGGGTCATTACTGAGGGACTGCCGCACTGTCAGAGGGTCAGTACTGAGGGAGCTCCGCACTGTCAGAGGGTCAGTACTGAGGGAGTGCTGCACTGTCAGAGGGTCAGTACTGAGGGAGCGCCGCACTGTCAGAGGGTCAGTACAGAGAGAGTGCTGCATTGTCAGAGGGTTAGTATTGAGGGAGCGCTGCACTGTTAGAGCGTCAGTACTGAGGGAGTGCTGCACTGTCAGAGGGTCAGTACTGAGGGACAGCTGCACTGCCAGAGGGTCAGTCCTGAGGGAGTGCTGCACTGTCAGGGGGTCAGTACTGAGGGAGTGCCGCACTGTCAGAGGGTCAGTACTGAGGGAGTGCTGCACTGTCAGAGGGTCAGTACTGAGGGAGTGCTGCACTTTCAGGGGGTCAGTACTGAGGGAGTGCTGCACTGTCAGAGGGTCAGTACTGAGGGAGTGCTGCACTGTCAGAGGGTCAGTACTGAGGGAGTGCCACACTGTCAGAGGGTCAGTACTGAGAGAGAGCCGCACTGTCAGAAGGTCAGTATTGAGGGAGTGCCGCACTGTCAGAGGGTCAGTACTGAGGGAGTGCTGCACTGTCAGAGAGTCAGTACTGAGGGAGTGCCACACTGTCAGAGGGTCAGTACTGAGGGAGCTCCGCACTGTCAGAGGGTCAGTACTGAGGGAGTGCCGCACTGTCAGAGGGTCAGTACAGAGGGAGTGCTGCACTGTCAGAGGGTCAGTACTGAGGGAGTGCTGCACTGTCAGAGGGTCAGTACTGAGGGAGTGCCGCACTGTCAGAGTGTCAGTACAGAGGGAGTGCTGCACTGTCAGAGGGTCAGTACTGAGGGAGTGCCGCACTGTCAGAGGGTCAGTACTGAGGGAGTGCTGCACTGTCAGAGAGTCAGTACTGAGGGAGTGCCGCACTGTCGTGGGTCAGTACTGAGGGAGAGCCGCACTGTCAGAGGGTCAGTACTGAGGGAGTGCCGCACTGTCAGAGAGTCAGTACTGAGGGAGTGCCGCACTGTCAGAGGGTCAGTACTGAGGGACTGCCGCACTGTCAGAGGGTCAGTACTGAGGGAGCTCCGCACTGTCAGAGGGTCAGTACTGAGGGAGTGCCCCACTGTCAGAGGGTTAATACTGAGGGACTGCCGCACTGTCAGAGGGTTCAGTACTGAGGGAGCTCCGCACTGTCAGAGGGTCAGTACTGAGCGAGTGCTGCACTGTCAGAGGGTCAGTACTGAGGGAGCGCCGCACTGTCAGAGGGTCAGTACTGAGGGAGTGCTGCACTGTCAGAGTGTCAGTACTGAGGGAGTCCTGCACTGTCAGAGGGTCAGTACTGAGGGAGTCCTGCACTGTCAGAGGATCAGTACTGAGGGACTGCCGCACTGTCAGAGGGTCAGTACTGAGGGAGCTGCGCACTGTCAGAGGGTCAGTACTGAGCGAGTGCTGCACTGTCAGAGGGTCAGTACTGAGGGAGCGCCGCACTGTCAGAGGGTCAGTACAGAGAGAGTGCTGCACTGTCAGAGGGTTAGTATTGAGGGAGCGCTGCACTGTTAGAGAGTCAGTACTGAGGGAGTGCTGCACTGTCAGAGAGTCAGTACTGAGGGAGTGCTGCACTGTCAGAGGGTCAGTACTGAGGGAGTGCCGCACTGTCAGAGGTTCAGTACTGAGGGAGTGCCGCACTGTCAGAGGGTCAGTACCGAGGGTGTGCTGCACTGTCAGAGGGTCAGTACTGAGGGAGTGCCGCACTGTCAGAGGGTCAGTACTAACGGAGTGCTGCACTGTCAGAGGATCAGTATTGAGGGAGTGCCGCACTGTCAGAGGGTCAGTACTGAGGGAGTGCTGCACTGTCAGAGGGTCAGTACTGAGGGAGTGCCGCACTGTCAGAGGGTCAGTACTGAGGGAGTGCTGCACTGTCAGTGGGTCAGTACTGAGGGAGTGCTGCCCTGTCAGAGGGTCAGTACTGAGGGAGTGCCACACTGTCAGATGGTCAGTACTGAGGGAGTGCTCCACTCTCAGAGGGTCAGTACTGAGGGAGAGCCGCACTGTCAGAGGGTCAGTACTGAGGGAGTGCTTCACTGTCAGAGGGTCAGTACTGAGGGAGTGCCGCACTGTCAGAGGGTCAGTACTGGGGGAGTGCCGCACTGTCAGAGGGTCAGGACTGAGGGGGTTCCGCACTGTCAGAGAGTCAGTACTGAGGGAGTGCCGCACTGTCAGAGGGTCAGCACTGAGTGAGTGACGCGCTGTCAGAGGGTCAGTACTGAGGGAGTGCTGCGCTGTCTGAGGGTCAGTATTGAGGGTGTGCTGTGCTGTCAGAGGGTCAGTATTGAGGGTGTGCTGCGCTGTCAGAGGGTCAGTACTGAGGGAGTGCCGCACTGTCAGAGGGTCAGTACTGAGGGTGCGCCGCACTGTCAGAGGATCAGTACTGAGGGAGCGCTGCGCTGTCAGAGGGTCAGTAGTGAGGGAGTGCCGCATTGTTAGAGGGTCAGTACTGACGGAGTGCTGCACTTTCAGAGGGTCAGTACTGAGGGAGTGTCCCACTGTGAGAGGGTCAGTACTGAGGGAGAGCCGCACTGTCAGAGGGTCAGTACTGAGGGAGTGCTGCACTGTCAGAGGGTCAGTACTGAGGGAGTGCCGCATTGTTAGAGGGTCAGTACTGACGGAGTGCCGCACTGTCAGGGGGTCAGTACTGAGGGAGTGTCCCACTGTGAGAGGCTCAGTACTGAGGGAGAGCCGCACTGTCAGAGGGTCAGTACTGAGGGAGTGCTGCACTGTCAGAGGGTCAGTACTGAGGGAGTGCTGCACTGTCAGAGGGTCAGTACTGAGGGAGTGTCCCACTGTGAGAGGGTCAGTACTGAGGGAGAGCCGCACTGTCAGAGGGTCAGTACTGAGGGAGTGCTGCACTGTCAGAGGGTCAGTACTGAGGGAGTGCGGCACTGTCAGAGGGTCAGTACTGAGGGAGTGCCGCACTGTGAGAGGGTCAGTACTGAAGGAGTGCCGCACTGTCAGAGGGTCAGTACTGAGGGAGTGCCGCACTGTCAGATGGTCAGTACTGAGGGTGTGCCGCACTGTCAGAGTGTCAGTACGGAGGGAGTGCCGCACTGTCAGCGGGTCAGTACTGAGGGAGTGCCGCACTGTCAGAGTGTCAGTACTGAGGGAGTGCCGCACTGTCAGAGGGTCAGTACTGAGGGAGTGCTGCACTGTCAGAGGGTCAGTACTGAGGGAGTGCTGCACTGTAAGAGGGTCAGTACTGAGGGAGTGCTGCCCTGTCAGAGGGTCAGTACTGAGGGAGTGCCACACTGTCAGAGGGTCAGTACTGAGGGAGTGCTGCACTGTCAGAGGGTCAGTACTGAGGGAGTGCCGCACTGTCAGGGGGTCATTATTGAGGGAGTGCTGCACTGTCAGAGGGTCAGTACTGAGGGTGTGCCGCACTGTCAGAGGGTCAGTACTGAGGGAGTGCCGCACTGTCAGAGGGTCGGTACTGAGGGAGTCCCGCACTGTCAGAGGGTCAGTACTGAGGGAGTGCTGCACTGTCAGAGGGTCAGTTCTGAGGGAGTGCCGCACTGTCAGAGGGTCAGAATTGAGGGAGTGCCGCACTGTCAGAGGGTCAGTACTGAGGGAGTGCCGCACTGTCAGAGGGTCAGTACTGAGGGAGTGCTGCACTGTCAGAGGGTCAGTACTGAGGGAGTGCTGCACTGTAAGAGGGTCAGTACTGAGGGAGTGCTGCCCTGTCAGAGGGTCAGTACTGAGGGAGTGCCACACTGTCAGAGGGTCAGTACTGAGGGAGTTCTGCACTGTCAGAGGGTCAGTACTGTGGGAGTGCTGCACTGTCAGAGGATCAGTACTGAGGGAGTGTCCCACTGTGAGAGGGTCAGTACTGAGGGAGAGCCGCACTGTCAGAGGGTCAGTACTGAGGGAGTGCTGCACTGTCAGATGGTCAGTACTGAGGGAGTGCCGCATTGTTAGAGGGTCAGTACTGACGGAGTGCTGCACTTTCAGAGGGTCAGTACTGAGGGAGTGTCCCACTGTGAGAGGGTCAGTACTGAGGGAGAGCCGCACTGTCAGAGGGTCAGTACTGAGGGAGTGCTGCACTGTCAGAGGGTCAGTACTGAGGGAGTGCCGCATTGTTAGAGGGTCAGTACTGATGGAGTGCCGCACTGTCAGGGGGTCAGTACTTTGGGAGTGCCGCACTGTCAGAGGGTCAGTACTGAGGGAGTGTCCCACTGTGAGAGGCTCAGTACTGAGGGAGAGCAGCACTGTCAGAGGGTCAGTACTGAGGGAGTGCTGCACTGTCAGAAGGTCAGTACTGAGGGAGTGTCCCACTGTGAGAGGGTCAGTACTGACGAAGAGCCGCACTGTCAGAGGGTCAGTACTGAGGGAGTGCTGCACTGTCAGAGGGTCAGTACTGAGGGAGTGCTGCACTGTCAGAGGGTCAGTACTGAGGGAGTTCCGCACTGTCAGAGGGTCAGTACTGAGGGAGTGCCGCACTGTCAGAGGGTCAGTACTGAGGGATTGCTGCACTGTCAGGGGGTCGGTACTGAGGGAATGCCGCACTGTCAGAGGGTCAGTACTGAGGGAGTGCCGCACTGTCAGAGGGTCAGTACTGAGGGAGTGCTGCACTGTCAGAGGGTCAGTACTGAGGGAGTGCTGCACCGTCAGAGGGTCAGTACTGAGGGAGTGCTGCACTGTCAGAGGGTCAGTACTGAGGGAGTGCTGCACTGTCAGAGGGTCAGTACTGAGGGAGTGCCGCACTGTCAGAAGGTCAGTACTGAGGGAGTGCTGCACTGTCAGTGGGTCAGTACTGAGGGAGTGCTGCACTGTCAGAGGGTCAGTACTGAAGGAGGCCCACACTGTCAGAGGGTCAGTACTGATGGAGAGTCGCACTGTCAGAGGGTCAGTACTGAGGGAGTGCCGCACTGTTAGGGGGTCAGTACTGAGTGAGAGCTGCACTGTCAGAGGGTCAGTACTGAGGGAGAGCCGCACTGTCAGGGGGTCAGTACTGAGGGAGTGCTGCACTGTCAGAGGGTCAGTACTGAAGGAGGCCCACACTGTCAGAGGGTCAGTACTGATGGAGAGTCGCACTGTCAGGGGGTCAGTACTGAGGGAGAGCTGCACTGTCAGTGGGTCAGTACTGAGGGAGTGCCGCACTGTTAGGGGGTCAGTACTGAGGGAGTGCTGCACTGTCAGAAGGTCAGTATTGAGGGAGTGCCGCACTGTCGTGGGTCAGTACTGAGGGAGAGCCGCACTGTCAGAGGGTCAGTACTGAGGGAGTGCTGCACTGTCAGTGGGTCAGTACTGAGGGAGTGCCGCACTGTCAGAGGGTCATTACTGAGGGACTGCCGCACTGTCAGAGGGTCAGTACTGAGGGAGCTCCGCACTGTCAGAGGGTCAGTACTGAGGGAGTGCTGCACTGTCAGAGGGTCAGTACTGAGGGAGCGCCGCACTGTCAGAGGGTCAGTACAGAGAGAGTGCTGCATTGTCAGAGGGTTAGTATTGAGGGAGCGCTGCACTGTTAGAGCGTCAGTACTGAGGGAGTGCTGCACTGTCAGAGGGTCAGTACTGAGGGACAGCTGCACTGCCAGAGGGTCAGTCCTGAGGGAGTGCTGCACTGTCAGGGGGTCAGTACTGAGGGAGTGCCGCACTGTCAGAGGGTCAGTACTGAGGGAGTGCTGCACTGTCAGAGGGTCAGTACTGAGGGAGTGCTGCACTTTCAGGGGGTCAGTACTGAGGGAGTGCTGCACTGTCAGAGGGTCAGTACTGAGGGAGTGCTGCACTGTCAGAGGGTCAGTACTGAGGGAGTGCCACACTGTCAGAGGGTCAGTACTGAGAGAGAGCCGCACTGTCAGAAGGTCAGTATTGAGGGAGTGCCGCACTGTCAGAGGGTCAGTACTGAGGGAGTGCTGCACTGTCAGAGAGTCAGTACTGAGGGAGTGCCACACTGTCAGAGGGTCAGTACTGAGGGAGCTCCGCACTGTCAGAGGGTCAGTACTGAGGGAGTGCCGCACTGTCAGAGGGTCAGTACAGAGGGAGTGCTGCACTGTCAGAGGGTCAGTACTGAGGGAGTGCTGCACTGTCAGAGGGTCAGTACTGAGGGAGTGCCGCACTGTCAGAGGGTCAGTACAGAGGGAGTGCTGCACTGTCAGAGGGTCAGTACTGAGGGAGTGCCGCACTGTCAGAGGGTCAGTACTGAGGGAGTGCTGCACTGTCAGAGAGTCAGTACTGAGGGAGTGCCGCACTGTCGTGGGTCAGTACTGAGGGAGAGC
This sequence comes from Scyliorhinus torazame, assembly GCF_047496885.1. Taxonomy (NCBI): domain Eukaryota; kingdom Metazoa; phylum Chordata; class Chondrichthyes; order Carcharhiniformes; family Scyliorhinidae; genus Scyliorhinus; species Scyliorhinus torazame. Next base: position 30,972,854 of record NC_092737.1, on the reverse strand, counting down.
CGCACTGTCAGAGGGTCAGTACTGAGGGAGTGCCGCACTGTCAGAGAGTCAGTACTGAGGGAGTGCCGCACTGTCAGAGGGTCAGTACTGAGGGACTGCCGCACTGTCAGAGGGTCAGTACTGAGGGAGCTCCGCACTGTCAGAGGGTCAGTACTGAGGGAGTGCCCCACTGTCAGAGGGTTAATACTGAGGGACTGCCGCACTGTCAGAGGGTTCAGTACTGAGGGAGCTCCGCACTGTCAGAGGGTCAGTACTGAGCGAGTGCTGCACTGTCAGAGGGTCAGTACTGAGGGAGCGCCGCACTGTCAGAGGGTCAGTACTGAGGGAGTGCTGCACTGTCAGAGTGTCAGTACTGAGGGAGTCCTGCACTGTCAGAGGGTCAGTACTGAGGGAGTCCTGCACTGTCAGAGGATCAGTACTGAGGGACTGCCGCACTGTCAGAGGGTCAGTACTGAGGGAGCTGCGCACTGTCAGAGGGTCAGTACTGAGCGAGTGCTGCACTGTCAGAGGGTCAGTACTGAGGGAGCGCCGCACTGTCAGAGGGTCAGTACAGAGAGAGTGCTGCACTGTCAGAGGGTTAGTATTGAGGGAGCGCTGCACTGTTAGAGAGTCAGTACTGAGGGAGTGCTGCACTGTCAGAGAGTCAGTACTGAGGGAGTGCTGCACTGTCAGAGGGTCAGTACTGAGGGAGTGCCGCACTGTCAGAGGTTCAGTACTGAGGGAGTGCCGCACTGTCAGAGGGTCAGTACCGAGGGTGTGCTGCACTGTCAGAGGGTCAGTACTGAGGGAGTGCCGCACTGTCAGAGGGTCAGTACTAACGGAGTGCTGCACTGTCAGAGGATCAGTATTGAGGGAGTGCCGCACTGTCAGAGGGTCAGTACTGAGGGAGTGCTGCACTGTCAGAGGGTCAGTACTGAGGGAGTGCCGCACTGTCAGAGGGTCAGTACTGAGGGAGTGCTGCACTGTCAGTGGGTCAGTACTGAGGGAGTGCTGCCCTGTCAGAGGGTCAGTACTGAGGGAGTGCCACACTGTCAGATGGTCAGTACTGAGGGAGTGCTCCACTCTCAGAGGGTCAGTACTGAGGGAGAGCCGCACTGTCAGAGGGTCAGTACTGAGGGAGTGCTTCACTGTCAGAGGGTCAGTACTGAGGGAGTGCCGCACTGACAGAGGGTCAGTACTGGGGGAGTGCCGCACTGTCAGAGGGTCAGGACTGAGGGGGTTCCGCACTGTCAGAGAGTCAGTACTGAGGGAGTGCCGCACTGTCAGAGGGTCAGCACTGAGTGAGTGACGCGCTGTCAGAGGGTCAGTACTGAGGGAGTGCTGCGCTGTCTGAGGGTCAGTATTGAGGGTGTGCTGTGCTGTCAGAGGGTCAGTATTGAGGGTGTGCTGCGCTGTCAGAGGGTCAGTACTGAGGGAGTGCCGCACTGTCAGAGGGTCAGTACTGAGGGTGCGCCGCACTGTCAGAGGATCAGTACTGAGGGAGCGCTGCGCTGTCAGAGGGTCAGTAGTGAGGGAGTGCCGCATTGTTAGAGGGTCAGTACTGACGGAGTGCTGCACTTTCAGAGGGTCAGTACTGAGGGAGTGTCCCACTGTGAGAGGGTCAGTACTGAGGGAGAGCCGCACTGTCAGAGGGTCAGTACTGAGGGAGTGCTGCACTGTCAGAGGGTCAGTACTGAGGGAGTGCCGCATTGTTAGAGGGTCAGTACTGACGGAGTGCCGCACTGTCAGGGGGTCAGTACTTTGGGAGTGCCGCACTGTCAGAGGGTCAGTACTGAGGGAGTGTCCCACTGTGAGAGGCTCAGTACTGAGGGAGAGCCGCACTGTCAGAGGGTCAGTACTGAGGGAGTGCTGCACTGTCAGAAGGTCAGTACTGAGGGAGTGCTGCACTGCCAGAGGGTCAGTCCTGAGGGAGTGCTGCACTGTCAGGGGGTCAGTACTGAGGGAGTGCCGCACTGTCAGAGGGTCAGTACTGAGGGAGTGCTGCACTGTCAGAGGGTCAGTACTGAGGGAGTGCTGCACTTTCAGGGGGTCAGTACTGAGGGAGTGCTGCACTGTCAGAGGGTCAGAACTGAGGGAGTGCTGCACTGTCAGAGGGTCAGGACTGAGGGAGTGCCACACTGTCAGAGGGTCAGTACTGAGGGAGAGCAGCACTGTCAGAAGGTCAGTATTGAGGGAGTGCCGCACTGTCAGAGGGTCAGTACTGAGGGAGTGCTGCACTGTCAGAGAGTCAGTACTGAGGGAGTGCCACACTGTCAGAGGGTCAGTACTGAGGGAGCTCCGCACTGTCAGAGGGTCAGTACTGAGGGAGTGCCGCTCTGTCAGAGGGTCAGTACAGAGGGAGTGCTGCACTGTCAGAGGGTCAGTACTGAGGGAGTGCTGCACTGTCAGAGGGTCAGTACTGAGGGAGTGCCGCACTGTCAGAGGGTCAGTACAGAGGGAGTGCTGCACTGTCAGAGGGTCAGTACTGAGGGAGTGCTGCACTGTCGTGGGTCAGTACTGAGGGAGAGCCGCACTGTCAGAGGGTCAGTACTGAGGGAGTGCCGCACTGTCAGAGAGTCAGTACTGAGGGAGTGCCGCACTGTCAGAGGGTCAGTACTGAGGGACTGCCGCACTGTCAGAGGGTCAGTACTGAGGGAGCTCCGCACTGTCAGAGGGTCAGTACTGAGGGAGTGCCCCACTGTCAGAGGGTCAGTACTGAGGGACTGCCGCACTGTCAGAGGGTCAGTACTGAGGGAGCTCCGCACTGTCAGAGGGTCAGTACTGAGCGAGTGCTGCACTGTCAGAGGGTCAGTACTGAGGGAGCGCCGCACTGTCAGAGGGTCAGTACTGAGGGAGTGCTGCACTGTCAGAGTGTCAGTACTGAGGGAGTCCTGCACTGTCAGAGGGTCAGTACTGAGGGAGTGCTGCACTCTCAGAGGGTCAGTACTGAGGGAGTGCCGCACTGTCAGAGGGTCAGTACAGAGGGAGAGCTGCACTGTCAGGGGGTCATTACTGAGGGAGTGCTGCACTGTCAGAGGGTCAGTACTGAGGGAGTGCCGCACTGTCAGAGGGTCAGTACTGAGGGTGTGCCGCACTGTCAGAGGGTCAGTACTGAGGGAGTGCCGCACTGTCAGAGGGTCGGTACTGAGGGAGTGCCGCACTGTCAGAGGGTCAGTACTGAGGGAGTGCTGCACTGTCAGAGGGTCAGTACTGAGGGAGTGCCGCATTGTCAGAGGGTCAGTACTGAGGGAGTGCCGCATTGTCAGAGGGTTAGTACTGAGGGAGTGCCGCACTGTCAGAGGGTCAGTACTGAGGGAGTGCCGCACTGTCAGAGGGTCAGTAAGGAGGGAGTACTGCACTGTCAGAGGGTCAGTACTGAGGGAGTGCCGCACTGTCAGAGGGTCAGTATTGAGGGAGTGCCGCATTGTCAGAGGGTTAGTACTGAGGGAGTGCCGCACTGTCAGAAGGTCAGTACTGAGGGAGTGCCGCACTGTCAGAGGGTCAGTACTTTGGGAGTGCCGCACTGTCAGAGGGTCAGTACTGAGGGAGTGCGGCACTGTCAGAGGGTCAGTACTGAGGGAGTGCCGCACTGTCAGAGGGTCAGTACTGAGGGAGTGCCGCACTGTCAGAGGATCAGTACTGAGGGAGTAACGCACTGTCAGAGAGTCAGTACTGAGGGAGTGCCGCACTGTCAGAGAGTCAGTACTGAGGGAGTGCCGCACTGTCAGAGGGTCTGTACTGAGGGAGTAACGCACTGTCAGAGGGACAGTACTGAGGGAGTGCCGCACTGTCAGAGGGTCAGTTCTGAGGGAGTGCTGCACTGTCAGAGGGTCAGTGCTGAGGGAGTGCGGCACTATCAGAGGGTCAGTACTTTGGGAGTGCCGCATTGTCAGAGGGTCGGTACTGAGGGAGTGCCGCACTGTCAGAGGGTCAGTATTGAGGGAGTGCTGCACTGTCAGAGGGTCAGTACTGTGGGAGTGCTGCACTGTCAGAGGGTCAGTACTGAGGGAGTGTCCCACTGTGAGAGGGTCAGTACTGAGGGAGAGCCGCACTGTCAGAGGGTCAGTACTGAGGGAGTGCTGCACTGTCAGATGGTCAGTACTGAGGGAGTGCCGCATTGTTAGAGGGTCAGTACTGACGGAGTGCTGCACTTTCAGAGGGTCAGTACTGAGGGAGTGTCCCACTGTGAGAGGGTCAGTACTGAGGGAGAGCCGCACTGTCAGAGGGTCAGTACTGAGGGAGTGCTGCACTGTCAGAGGGTCAGTACTGAGGGAGTGCCGCATTGTTAGAGGGTCAGTACTGACGGAGTGCCGCACTGTCAGGGGGTCAGTACTTTGGGAGTGCCGCACTGTCAGAGGGTCAGTACTGAGGGAGTGTCCCACAGTGAGAGGCTCAGTACTGAGGGAGAGCAGCACTGTCAGAGGGTCAGTACTGAGGGAGTGCTGCACTGTCAGAAGGTCAGTACTGAGGGAGTGCTGCACTGTCAGAAGGTCAGTACTGAGGGAGTGTCCCACTGTGAGAGGGTCAGTACTGAGGGAGTGCCGCACTGTCAGAGGGTCAGTACTGAGGGAGTGCTGCACTGTCAGAGGGTCAGTACTGAGGGAGTGCTGCACCGTCAGAGGGTCAGTACTGAGGGAGTGCTGCACTGTCAGAGGGTCAGTACTGAGGGAGTGCTGCACTGTCAGAGGGTCAGTACTGAGGGAGTGCCGCACTGCCAGAAGGTCAGTACTGAGGGAGTGCTGCACTGTCAGGGGGTCAGTACTGAGGGAGTGCCGCACTGTCAGAGGGTCAGTACTGAGGGAGTGCTGCACTGTCAGAGGGTCAGTACTGAGGGAGTGCCGCACTGTCAGTAGGTCAGTACTGAGGGAGTGCTGCACTGTCAGTGGGTCAGTACTGAGGGAGTGCTGCACTGTCAGAGGGTCAGTACTGAAGGAGGCCCACACTGTCAGAGGGTCAGTACTGAGGGAGAGCCGGACTGTCAGGGGGTCAGTACTGAGGGAGAGCTGCACTGTCAGTGGGTCAGTACTGAGGGAGTGCCGCACTGTTAGGGGGTCAGTACTGAGTGAGAGCTGCACTGTCAGAGGGTCAGTACTGAGGGAGAGCCGCACTGTCAGGGGGTCAGTACTGAGGGAGAGCTGCACTGTCAGAGGGTCAGTACTGAGGGAGTGCCACACTGTCAGAGGGTCAGTACTGAGGGAGAGCCGCACTGTCAGAAGGTCAGTATTGAGGGAGTGCCGCACTGTCAGAGGATCAGTACTGAGGGAGTACCGCACTGTCAGAGAGTCAGTACTGAGGGAGTGCCACACTGTCAGAGGGTCAGTACTGAGGGAGCTCCGCACTGTCAGAGGGTCAGTACTGAGGGAGTGCCGCACTGTCAGAGGGTCAGTACAGAGGGAGTGCCGGACTGTCAGAGGGTCAGTACTGAGGGAGTGCTGCACTGTCAGAGGGTCAGTACTGAGGGAGTGCCGCACTGTCAGAGGGTCAGTACTGAGGGAGTGCTGCACTGTCAGAGAGTCAGTACTGAGGGAGTGCCGCACTGTCGTGGGTCAGTACTGAGGGAGAGCCGCACTGTCAGAGGGTCAGTACTGAGGGAGTGCTGCACTGTCAGTGGGTCAGTACTGAGGGAGTGCCGCACTGTCAGAGGGTCATTACTGAGGGACTGCCGAACTGTCAGAGGGTCAGTACTGAGGGAGCTCCGCACTGTCAGAGGGTCAGTACTGAGGGAGTGCTGCACTGTCAGAGGGTCAGTACTGAGGGAGCGCCGCCCTGTCAGAGGGTCAGTACAGAGAGAGTGCTGCATTGTCAGAGGGTTAGTATTGAGGGAGCGCTGCACTGTTAGAGCGTCAGTACTGAGGGAGTGCTGCACTGTCAGAGGGTCAGTACTGAGGGACAGCTGCACTGCCAGAGGGTCAGTCCTGAGGAAGTGCCGCACTGTCAGGGGGTCAGTACTGAGGGAGTGCCGCACTGTCAGAGGGTCAGTACTGAGGGAGTGCTGCACTGTCAGAGGGTCAGTACTGAGGGAGTGCTGCACTTTCAGGGGGTCAGTACTGAGGGAGTGCTGCACTGTCAGAGGGTCAGTACTGAGGGAGTGCTGCACTGTCAGAGGGTCAGTACTGAGGGAGTGCTGCACTGTCAGAGGGTCAGTACTGAGGGAGAGCCGCACTGTCAGAAGGTCAGTATTGAGGGAGTGCCGCACTGTCAGAGGGTCAGTACTGAGGGAGAGCCGCACTGTCAGAAGGTCAGTATTGAGGGAGTGCCGCACTGTCAGAGGGTCAGTACTGAGGGAGTGCTGCACTGTCAGAGAGTCAGTACTGAGGGAGTGCCACACTGTCAGAGGGTCAGTACTGAGGGAGCTCCGCACTGTCAGAGGGTCAGTACTGAGGGAGTGCCGCACTGTCAGAGGGTCAGTACAGAGGGAGTGCTGCACTGTCAGAGGGTCAGTACTGAGGGAGTGCTGCACTGTCAGAGGGTCAGTACTGAGGGAGTGCCGCACTGTCAGAGGGTCAGTACAGAGGGAGTGCTGCACTGTCAGAGGGTCAGTACTGAGGGAGTGCCGCACTGTCAGAGGGTCAGTACTGAGGAAGTGCTGCACTGTCAGAGAGTCAGTACTGAGGGAGTGCTGCACTGTCGTGGGTCAGTACTGAGGGAGAGCCGCACTGTCAGAGGGTCAATACTGAGGGAGTGCCGCACTGTCAGAGAGTCAGTACTGAGGGAGTGCTGCACTGTCAGAGGGTCAGTACTGAGGGACTGCCGCACTGTCAGAGGGTCAGTACTGAGGGAGCTCCGCACTGTCAGAGGGTCAGTACTGAGGGAGTGCCCCACTGTCAGAGGGTCAGTACTGAGGGACTGCCGCACTGTCAGAGGGTCAGTACTGAGGGAGCTCCGCACTGTCAGAGGGTCAGTACTGAGCGAGTGCTGCACTGTCAGAGGGTCAGTACTGAGGGAGCGCCGCACTGTCAGAGGGTCAGTACTGAGGGAGTGCTGCACTGTCAGAGTGTCAGTACTCAGGGAGTCCTGCACTGTCAGAGGGTCAGTACTGAGGGAGTGCTGCACTGTCAGAGGATCAGTACTGAGGGACTGCCGCACTGTCAGAGGGTCAGTACTGAGGGAGCTGCGCACTGTCAGAGGGTCAGTACTGAGCGAGTGCTGCACTGTCAGAGGGTCAGTACTGAGGGAGCGCCGCACTTTCAGAGGGTCAGTACAGTGAGAGTGCTGCACTGTCAGAGGGTCAGTACTGAAGGAGTCCCACACTGTCAGAGGGTCAGTACTGAGGGAGAGCCGCACTGTCAGGGGGTCAGTACTGAGGGAGAGCTGCACTGTCAGTGGGTCAGTACTGAGGGAGTGCCGCACTGTCAGGGGGTCAGTACTGAGTGAGAGCTGCACTGTCAGAGGGTCAGTACTGAGGGAGTGCCACACTGTCAGAGGGTCAGTACTGAGGGAGAGCCGCACTGTCAGAAGGTCAGTATTGAGGGAGTGCCGCACTGTCAGAGGGTCAGTACTGAGGGAGTACCGCACTGTCAGAGGGTCAGTACTGAGGGAGTGCTGCACTGTCAGAGAGTCAGTACTGAGGGAGTGCCACACTGTCAGAGGGTCAGTACTGAGGGAGCTCCGCACTGTCAGAGGGTCAGTACTGAGGGAGTGCCGCACTGTCAGAGGGTCAGTGCAGAGGGAGTGCCGGACTGTCAGAGGGTCAGTACTGAGGGAGTGCTGCACTGTCAGAGGGTCAGTACTGAGGGAGTGCCGCACTGTCAGAGGGTCAGTACTGAGGGAGTGCTGCACTGTCAGAGAGTCAGTACTGAGGGAGTGCCACACTGTCAGAGGGTCAGTACTGAGGGAGCTCCGCACTGTCAGAGGGTCAGTACTGAGGGAGTGCCGCTCTGTCAGAGGGTCAGTACAGAGGGAGTGCTGCACTGTCAGAGGGTCAGTACTGAGGGAGTGCTGCACTGTCAGAGGGTCAGTACTGAGGGAGTGCCGCACTGTCAGAGGGTCAGTACAGAGGGAGTGCTGCACTGTCAGAGGGTCAGTACTGAGGGAGTGCTGCACTGTCGTGGGTCAGTACTGAGGGAGAGCCGCACTGTCAGAGGGTCAGTACTGAGGGAGTGCCGCACTGTCAGAGAGTCAGTACTGAGGGAGTGCCGCACTGTCAGAGGGTCAGTACTGAGGGACTGCCGCACTGTCAGAGGGTCAGTACTGAGGGAGCTCCGCACTGTCAGAGGGTCAGTACTGAGGGAGTGCCCCACTGTCAGAGGGTCAGTACTGAGGGACTGCCGCACTGTCAGAGGGTCAGTACTGAGGGAGCTCCGCACTGTCAGAGGGTCAGTACTGAGCGAGTGCTGCACTGTCAGAGGGTCAGTACTGAGGGAGCGCCGCACTGTCAGAGGGTCAGTACTGAGGGAGTGCTGCACTGTCAGAGTGTCAGTACTGAGGGAGTCCTGCACTGTCAGAGGGTCAGTACTGAGGGAGTGCTGCACTCTCAGAGTGTCAATACTGAGGGAGTGCCGCACTGTCAGAGGGTCAGAACAGAGGGAGAGCTGCACTGTCAGGGGGTCATTACTGAGGGAGTGCTGGACTGTCAGAGGGTCAGTACTGAGGGAGTGCCGCACTGTCAGAGGGTCAGTACTGAGGGTGTGCCGCACTGTCAGAGGGTCAGTACTGAGGGAGTGCAGCACTGTCAGAGGGTCGGTACTGAGGGAGTGCCGCACTGTCAGAGGGTCAGTACTGAGGGAGTGCTGCACTGTCAGAGGGTCAGTACTGAGGGAGTGCCGCATTGTCAGAGGGTCAGTACTGAGGGAGTGCCGCATTGTCAGAGGGTTAGTACTGAGGGAGTGCCGCACTGTCAGAGGGTCAGTACTGAGGGAGTGCCGCACTGTCAGAGGGTCAGTAATGAGGGAGTACTGCACTGTCAGAGGGTCAGTACTGAGGGAGTGCCGCACTGTCAGAGGGTCAGTATTGAGGGAGTGCCGCATTGTCAGAGGGTTAGTACTGAGGGAGTGCCGCACTGTCAGAAGGTCAGTACTGAGGGAGTGCCGCACTGTCAGAGGGTCAGTACTGTGGGAGTGCCGCACTGTCAGAGGGTCAGTACTGAGGGAGTGCGGCACTGTCAGAGGGTCAGTACTGAGGGAGTGCCACACTGTCAGAGGGTCAGTACTGAGGGAGTGCCGCACTGTCAGAGGATCAGTACTGAGGGAGTAACGCACTGTCAGAGAGTCAGTACTGAGGGAGTGCCGCACTGTCAGAGAGTCAGTACTGAGGGAGTGCCGCACTGTCAGAGGGTCTGTACTGAGGGAGTAACGCACTGTCAGAGGGACAGTACTGAGGGAGTGCCGCACTGTCAGAGGGTCAGTTCTGAGGGAGTGCTGCACTGTCAGAGGGTCAGTGCTGAGGGAGTGCGGCACTATCAGAGGGTCAGTACTTTGGGAGTGCCGCATTGTCAGAGGGTCGGTACTGAGGGAGTGCCGCACTGTCAGAGGGTCAGTATTGAGGGAGTGCTGCACTGTCAGAGGGTCAGTACTGTGGGAGTGCTGCACTGTCAGAGGGTCAGTACTGAGGGAGTGTCCCACTGTGAGAGGGTCAGTACTGAGGGAGAGCCGCACTGTCAGAGGGTCAGTACTGAGGGAGTGCTGCACTGTCAGATGGTCAGTACTGAGGGAGTGCCGCATTGTTAGAGGGTCAGTACTGACGGAGTGCTGCACTTTCAGAGGGTCAGTACTGAGGGAGTGTCCCACTGTGAGAGGGTCAGTACTGAGGGAGAGCCGCACTGTCAGAGGGTCAGTACTGAGGGAGTGCCGCATTGTTAGAGGGTCAGTACTGACGGAGTGCCGCACTGTCAGGGGGTCAGTACTTTGGGAGTGCCGCACTGTCAGAGGGTCAGTACTGACGGAGTGCTGCACTTTCAGAGGGTCAGTACTGAGGGAGTGTCCCACTGTGAGAGGGTCAGTACTGAGGGAGAGCCGCACTGTCAGAGGGTCAGTACTGAGGGAGTGCCGCATTGTTAGAGGGTCAGTACTGACGGAGTGCCGCACTGTCAGGGGGTCAGTACTTTGGGAGTGCCGCACTGTCAGGGGGTCAGTACTTTGGGAGTGCCGCACTGTCAGAGGGTCAGTACTGAGGGAGTGTCCCACAGTGAGAGGCTCAGTACTGAGGGAGTGCCGCATTGTCAGAGGGTCAGTACTGAGGGAGTGCAGCACTGTCAGAGGGTCAGTACTGAGGGAGTGCTGCACTGTCAGAAGGTCAGTACTGAGGGAGTGCTGCACTGTCAGAAGGTCAGTACTGAGGGAGTGTCCCACTGTGAGAGGGTCAGTACTGACGGAGAGCCGCACTGTCAGAGGGTCAGTACTGAGGGAGTGCTGCACTGTCAGAGGGTCAGTACTGAGGGAGTGCAGCACTGTCAGAGGGTCAGTACTGAGGGAGTTCCGCACTGTCAGAGGGTCAGTACTGAGGGAGTGCCGCACTGTCAGAGGGTCAGTACTGAGGGATTGCTGCACTGTCAGGGGGTCAGTACTGAGGGAATGCCGCACTGTCAGAGGGTCAGTACTGAGGGAGTGTTGCACTGTCAGAGGGTCAGTACTGAGGGAGTGCCGCACTGTCAGAGGGTCAGTACTGAGGGAGTGCTGCACTGTCAGAGGGTCAGTACTGAGGGAGTGCTGCACCGTCAGAGGGTCAGTACTGAGGGAGTGCTGCACTGTCAGAGGGTCAGTACTGAGGGAGTGCTGCACTGTCAGAGGGTCAGTACTGAGGGAGTGCCGCACTGCCAGAAGGTCAGTACTGAGGGAGTGCTGCACTGTCAGGGGGTCAGTACTGAGGGAGTGCCGCACTGTCAGAGGGTCAGTACTGAGGGAGTGCTGAACTGTCAGAGGGTCAGTACTGAGGGAGTGCCGCACTGTCAGAAGGTCAGTACTGAGGGAGTGCTGCACTGTCAGTGGGTCAGTACTGAGGGAGTGCTGCACTGTCAGAGGGTCAGTACTGAAGGAGGCCCACACTGTCAGAGGGTCAGTACTGAGGGAGAGCCGGACTGTCAGGGGGTCAGTACTGAGGGAGAGCTGCACTGTCAGTGGGTCAGTACTGAGGGAGTGCCGCACTGTTCGGGGGTCAGTACTGAGTGAGAGCTGCACTGTCAGAGGGTCAGTACTGAGGGAGAGCCGCACTGTCAGGGGGTCAGTACTGAGGGAGAGCTGCACTGTCAGAGGGTCAGTACTGAGGGAGTGCCACACTGTCAGAGGGTCAGTACTGAGGGAGAGCCGCACTGTCAGAAGGTCAGTATTGAGGGAGTGCCGCACTGTCAGAGGATCAGTACTGAGGGAGTACCGCACTGTCAGAGGGTCAGTACTGAGGGAGTGCTGCACTGTCAGAGAGTCAGTACTGAGGGAGTGCCACACTGTCAGAGGGTCAGTACTGAGGGAGCTCCGCACTGTCAGAGGGTCAGTACTGAGGGAGTGCCGCACTGTCAGAGGGTCAGTACAGAGGGAGTGCCGGACTGTCAGAGGGTCAGTACTGAGGGAGTGCTGCACTGTCAGAGGGTCAGTACTGAGGGAGTGCCGCACTGTCAGAGGGTCAGTACTGAGGGAGTGCTGCACTGTCAGAGAGTCAGTACTGAGGGAGTGCCGCACTGTCGTGGGTCAGTACTGAGGGAGAGCCGCACTGTCAGAGGGTCAGTACTGAGGGAGTGCTGCACTGTCAGTGGGTCAGTACTGAGGGAGTGCCGCACTGTCAGAGGGTCATTACTGAGGGACTGCCGAACTGTCAGAGGGTCAGTACTGAGGGAGCTCCGCACTGTCAGAGGGTCAGTACTGAGGGAGTGCTGCACTGTCAGAGGGTCAGTACTGAGGGAGCGCCGCCCTGTCAGAGGGTCAGTACAGAGAGAGTGCTGCATTGTCAGAGGGTTAGTATTGAGGGAGCGCTGCACTGTTAGAGCGTCAGTACTGAGGGAGTGCTGCACTGTCAGAGGGTCAGTACTGAGGGACAGCTGCACTGCCAGAGGGTCAGTCCTGAGGGAGTGCCGCACTGTCAGGGGGTCAGTACTGAGGGAGTGCCGCACTGTCAGAGGGTCAGTACTGAGGGAGTGCTGCACTGTCAGAGGGTCAGTACTGAGGGAGTGCTGCACTTTCAGGGGGTCAGTACTGAGGGAGTGCTGCACTGTCAGAGGGTCAGTACTGAGGGAGTGCTGCACTGTCAGAGGGTCAGTACTGAGGGAGTGCCACACTGTCAGAGGGTCAGTACTGAGGGAGAGCCGCACTGTCAGAAGGTCAGTATTGAGGGAGTGCCGCACTGTCAGAGGGTCAGTACTGAGGGAGTGCTGCACTGTCAGAGAGTCAGTACTGAGGGAGTGCCACACTGTCAGAGGGTCAGTACTGAGGGAGCTCCGCACTGTCAGAGGGTCAGTACTGAGGGAGTGCCGCACTGTCAGAGGGTCAGTACAGAGGGAGTGCTGCACTGTCAGAGGGTCAGTACTGAGGGAGTGCTGCACTGTCAGAGGGTCAGTACTGAGGGAGTGCCGCACTGTCAGAGGGTCAGTACAGAGGGAGTGCTGCACTGTCAGAGGGTCAGTACTGAGGGAGTGCCGCACTGTCAGAGGGTCAGTACTGAGGGAGTGCTGCACTGTCAGAGAGTCAGTACTGAGGGAGTGCTGCACTGTCGTGGGTCAGTACTGAGGGAGAGCCGCACTGTCAGAGGGTCAATACTGAGGGAGTGCCGCACTGTCAGAGAGTCAGTACTGAGGGAGTGCTGCACTGTCAGAGGGTCAGTACTGAGGGACTGCCGCACTGTCAGAGGGTCAGTACTGAGGGAGCTCCGCACTGTCAGAGGGTCAGTACTGAGGGAGTGCCCCACTGTCAGAGGGTCAGTACTGAGGGACTGCCGCACTGTCAGAGGGTCAGTACTGAGGGAGCTCCGCACTGTCAGAGGGTCAGTACTGAGCGAGTGCTGCACTGTCAGAGGGTCAGTACTGAGGGAGCGCCGCACTGTCAGAGGGTCAGTACTGAGGGAGTGCTGCACTGTCAGAGTGTCAGTACTCAGGGAGTCCTGCACTGTCAGAGGGTCAGTACTGAGGGAGTGCTGCACTGTCAGAGGATCAGTACTGAGGGACTGCCGCACTGTCAGAGGGTCAGTACTGAGGGAGCTGCGCACTGTCAGAGGGTCAGTACTGAGCGAGTGCTGCACTGTCAGAGGGTCAGTACTGAGGGAGCGCCGCACTTTCAGAGGGTCAGTACAGAGAGAGTGCTGCACTGTCAGAGGGTCAGTACTGAAGGAGTCCCACACTGTCAGAGGGTCAGTACTGAGGGAGAGCCGCACTGTCAGGGGGTCAGTACTGAGGGAGAGCTGCACTGTCAGAGGGTCAGTACTGAGGGAGTGCCGCACTGTCAGAGGGTCAGTACTGAGGGAGTGCTGCACTGTCAGAGAGTCAGTACTGAGGGAGTGCCGCACTGTCGTGGGTCAGTACTGAGGGAGAGCCGCACTGTCAGAGGGTCAGTACTGAGGGAGTGCTGCACTGTCAATGGGTCAGTACTGAGGGAGTGCCGCACTGTCAGAGGGTCATTACTGAGGGACTGCCGAACTGTCAGAGGGTCAGTACTGAGGGAGCTCCGCACTGTCAGAGGGTCAGTACTGAGGGAGTGCTGCACTGTCAGAGGGTCAGTACTGAGGGAGCGCCGCCCTGTCAGAGGGTCAGTACAGAGAGAGTGCTGCATTGTCAGAGGGTTAGTATTGAGGGAGCGCTGCACTGTTAGAGCGTCAGTACTGAGGGAGTGCTGCACTGTCAGAGGGTCAGTACTGAGGGACAGCTGCACTGCCAGAGGGTCAGTCCTGAGGGAGTGCCGCACTGTCAGGGGGTCAGTACTGAGGGAGTGCCGCACTGTCAGAGGGTCAGTACTGAGGGAGTGCTGCACTGTCAGAGGGTCAGTACTGAGGGAGTGCTGCACTTTCAGGGGGTCAGTACTGAGGGAGTGCTGCACTGTCAGAGGGTCAGTACTGAGGGAGTGCTGCACTGTCAGAGGGTCAGTACTGAGGGAGTGCCACACTGTCAGAGGGTCAGTACTGAGGGAGAGCCGCACTGTCAGAAGGTCAGTATTGAGGGAGTGCCGCACTGTCAGAGGGTCAGTACTGAGGGAGTGCTGCACTGTCAGAGAGTCAGTACTGAGGGAGTGCCACACTGTCAGAGGGTCAGTACTGAGGGAGCTCCGCACTGTCAGAGGGTCAGTACTGAGGGAGTGCCGCACTGTCAGAGGGTCAGTACAGAGGGAGTGCTGCACTGTCAGAGGGTCAGTACTGAGGGAGTGCTGCACTGTCAGAGGGTCAGTACTGAGGGAGTGCCGCACTGTCAGAGGGTCAGTACAGAGGGAGTGCTGCACTGTCAGAGGGTCAGTACTGAGGGAGTGCCGCACTGTCAGAGGGTCAGTACTGAGGGAGTGCTGCACTGTCAGAGAGTCAGTACTGAGGGAGTGCTGCACTGTCGTGGGTCAGTACTGAGGGAGAGCCGCACTGTCAGAGGGTCAATACTGAGGGAGTGCCGCACTGTCAGAGAGTCAGTACTGAGGGAGTGCTGCACTGTCAGAGGGTCAGTACTGAGGGACTGCCGCACTGTCAGAGGGTCAGTACTGAGGGAGCTCCGCACTGTCAGAGGGTCAGTACTGAGGGAGTGCCCCACTGTCAGAGGGTCAGTACTGAGGGACTGCCGCACTGTCAGAGGGTCAGTACTGAGGGAGCTCCGCACTGTCAGAGGGTCAGTACTGAGCGAGTGCTGCACTGTCAGAGGGTCAGTACTGAGGGAGCGCCGCACTGTCAGAGGGTCAGTACTGAGGGAGTGCTGCACTGTCAGAGTGTCAGTACTCAGGGAGTCCTGCACTGTCAGAGGGTCAGTACTGAGGGAGTGCTGCACTGTCAGAGGATCAGTACTGAGGGACTGCCGCACTGTCAGAGGGTCAGTACTGAGGGAGCTGCGCACTGTCAGAGGGTCAGTACTGAGCGAGTGCTGCACTGTCAGAGGGTCAGTACTGAGGGAGCGCCGCACTTTCAGAGGGTCAGTACAGAGAGAGTGCTGCACTGTCAGAGGGTCAGTACTGAAGGAGTCCCACACTGTCAGAGGGTCAGTACTGAGGGAGAGCCGCACTGTCAGGGGGTCAGTACTGAGGGAGAGCTGCACTGTCAGTGGGTCAGTACTGAGGGAGTGCCGCACTGTCAGGGGGTCAGTACTGAGTGAGAGCTGCACTGTCAGAGGGTCAGTACTGAGGGAGTGCCACACTGTCAGAGGGTCAGTACTGAGGGAGAGCCGCACTGTCAGAAGGTCAGTATTGAGGGAGTGCCGCACTGTCAGAGGGTCAGTACTGAGGGAGTACCGCACTGTCAGAGGGTCAGTACTGAGGGAGTGCTGCACTGTCAGAGAGTCAGTACTGAGGGAGTGCCACACTGTCAGAGGGTCAGTACTGAGGGAGCTCCGCACTGTCAGAGGGTCAGTACTGAGGGAGTGCCGCACTGTCAGAGGGTCAGTGCAGAGGGAGTGCCGGACTGTCAGAGAGTCAGTACTGAGGGAGTGCTGCACTGTCAGAGGGTCAGTACTGAGGGAGTGCCGCACTGTCAGAGGGTCAGTACTGAGGGAGTGCTGCACTGTCAGAGAGTCAGTACTGAGGGAGTGCCGCACTGTCGTGGGTCAGTACTGAGGGAGAGCCGCACTGTCAGAGGGTCAGTACTGAGGGAGTGCTGCACTGTCAGTGGGTCAGTACTGAGGGAGTGCCGCACTGTCAGAGGGTCATTACTGAGGGACTGCCGCACTGTCAGAGGGTCAGTACTGAGGGAGTTCCGCACTGTCAGAGGGTCAGTACTGAGGGAGTGCTGCACTGTCAGAGGGTCAGTACTGAGGGAGCGCCGCACTGTCAGAGGGTCAGTACAGAGAGAGTGCTGCATTGTCAGAGGGTTAGTATTGAGGGAGCGCTGCACTGTTAGAGCGTCAGTACTGAGGGAGTGCTGCACTGTCAGAGGGTCAGTACTGAGGGACAGCTGCACTGCCAGAGGGTCAGTCCTGAGGGAGTGCTGCACTGTCAGGGGGTCAGTACTGAGGGAGTGCCGCACTGTCAGAGGGTCAGTACTGAGGGAGTGCTGCACTGTCAGAGGGTCATTACTGAGGGAGTGCTGCACTTTCAGGGGGTCAGTACTGAGGGAGTGCTGCACTGTCAGAGGGTCAGTACTGAGGGAGTGCTGCACTGTCAGAGGGTCAGTACTGAGGGAGTGCCACTCTGTCAGAGGGTCAGTACTGAGAGAGAGCCGCACTGTCAGAAGGTCAGTATTGAGGGAGTGCCGCACTGTCAGAGCGTCAGTACTGAGGGAGTGCTGCACTGTCAGAGAGTCAGTACTGAGGGAGTGCCACACTGTCAGAGGGTCAGTACTGAGGGAGCTCCGCACTGTCAGAGGGTCAGTACTGAGGGAGTGCCGCACTGTCAGAGGGTCAGTACAGAGGGAGTGCTGCACTGTCAGAGGGTCAGTACTGAGGGAGTGCTGCACTGTCAGAGGGTCAGTACTGAGGGAGTGCCGCACTGTCAGAGGGTCAGTACAGAGGGAGTGCTGCACTGTCAGAGGGTCAGTACTGAGGGAGTGCCGCACTGTCAGAGGGTCAGTACTGAGGGAGTGCTGCACTGTCAGAGAGTCAGTACTGAGGGAGTGCCGCACTGTCGTGGGTCAGTACTGAGGGAGAGCCGCACTGTCAGAGGGTCAGTACTGAGGGAGTGCCGCACTGTCAGAGAGTCAGTACTGAGGGAGTGCCGCACTGTCAGAGGGTCAGTACTGAGGGACTGCCGCACTGTCAGAGGGTCAGTACTGAGGGAGCTCCGCACTGTCAGAGGGTCAGTACTGAGGGAGTGCCCCACTGTCAGAGGGTCAGTACTGAGGGACTGCCGCACTGTCAGAGGGTTCAGTACTGAGGGAGCTCCGCACTGTCAGAGGGTCAGTACTGAGCGAGTGCTGCACTGTCAGAGGGTCAGTACTGAGGGAGTGCTGCACTGTCAGAGGGTCAGTACTGAGGGAGCGCCGCACTGTCAGAGGGTCAGTACTGAGGGAGTGCTGCACTGTCAGAGTGTCAGTACTGAGGGAGTCCTGCACTGTCAGAGGGTCAGTACTGAGGGAGTGCTGCACTGTCAGAGGATCAGTACTGAGGGACTGCCGCACTGTCAGAGGGTCAGTACTGAGGGAGCTGCGCACTGTCAGAGGGTCAGTACTGAGCGAGTGCTGCACTGTCAGAGGGTCAGTACTGAGGGAGCGCCGCACTGTCAGAGGGTCAGTACAGAGAGAGTGCTGCACTGTCAGAGGGTTAGTATTGAGGGAGCGCTGCACTGTTAGAGAGTCAGTACTGAGGGAGTGCTGCACTGTCAGAGAGTCAGTACTGAGGGAGTGCTGCACTGTCAGAGGGTCAGTACTGAGGGAGTGCCGCACTGTCAGAGGTTCAGTACTGAGGGAGTGCCGCACTGTCAGAGGGTCAGTACCGAGGGTGTGCTGCACTGTCAGAGGGTCAGTACTGAGGGAGTGCCGCACTGTCAGAGGGTCAGTACTGACGGAGTGCTGCACTGTCAGAGGATCAGTATTGAGGGAGTGCCGCACTGTCAGAGGGTCAGTACTGAGGGAGTGCTGCACTGGCAGAGGGTCAGTACTGAGGGAGTGCCGCACTGTCAGAGAGTCAGTACTGAGGGAGTGCTGCACTGTCAGAGGGTCAGTACTGATGGAGTGCCGCACTGTCAGAGGGTCAGTACTGAGGGAGTGCTGCACTGTCAGAGGGTCAGTACTGAGGGAGTGCCGCACTGTCAGAGCGTCAGTACTGAGGGAGTGCTGCACTGTCAGAGGGTCAGTACTGAGGGAGTGCTGCCCTGTCAGAGGGTCAGTACTGAGGGAGTGCCACACTGTCAGATGGTCAGTACTGAGGGAGTGCTCCACTCTCAGAGGGTCAGTACTGAGGGAGAGCCGCACTGTCAGAGGGTCAGTACTGAGGGAGTGCTGCACTGTCAGAGGATCATTACTGAGGGAGTGCCGCACTGTCAGAGGGTCAGTACTGGGGGATTGCCGCACTGTCAGAGGGTCAGTACTGAGGGGGTTCCGCAGTGTCAGAGGGTCAGGACTGAGGGGGTTCCGCACTGTCAGAGAGTCAGTACTGAGGGACTGCCACACTGTCAGAAGGTCAGTACTGAGGGAGTGCCGCACTGTCAGAGGGTCAGCACTGAGTGAGTGACGCGCTGTCAGAGGGTCAGTACTGAGGGAGTGCTGCGCTGTCTGAGGGTCAGTATTGAGGGTGTGCTGCGCTGTCAGGGGTCAGTATTGAGGGTGTGCTGCGCTGTCAGAGGGTCAGTAGTGAGGGAGTGCCGCATTGTTAGAGGGTCAGTACTGACGGAGTGCTGCACTTTCAGAGGGTCAGTACTGAGGGAGTGTCCCACTGTGAGAGGGTCAGTACTGAGGGAGAGCCGCACTGTCAGAGGGTCAGTACTGAGGGAGTGCTGCACTGTCAGAGGGTCAGTACTGAGGGAGTGCCGCATTGTTAGAGGGTCAGTACTGACGGAGTGCCGCACTGTCAGGGGGTCAGTACTTTGGGAGTGCCGCACTGTCAGAGGGTCAGTACTGAGGGAGTGTCCCACTGTGAGAGGCTCAGTACTGAGGGAGAGCCGCACTGTCAGAGGGTCAGTACTGAGGGAGTGCTGCACTGTCAGAAGGTCAGTACTGAGGGAGTGCTGCACTGTCAGAAGGTCAGTACTGAGGGAGTGTCCCACTGTGAGAGGGTCAGTACTGACGGAGAGCCGCACTGTCAGAGGGTCAGTACTGAGGGAGTGCTGCACTGTCAGAGGGTCAGTACTGAGGGAGTGCTGCACTGTCAGAGGGTCAGTACTGAGGGAGTTCCGCACTGTCAGAGGGTCAGTACTGAGGGAGTGCCGCACTGTCAGAGGGTCAGTACTGAGGGATTGCTGCACTGTCAGGGGGTCAGTACTGAGGGAATGCCGCACTGTCAGAGGATCAGGACTGAGGGAGTGTTGCACTGTCAGAGGGTCAGTACTGAGGGAGTGCCGCACTGTCAGAGGGTCAGTACTGAGGGAGTGCTGCACTGTCAGAGGGTCAGTACTGAGGGAGTGCTGCACCGTCAGAGGGTCAGTACTGAGGGAGTGCTGCACTGTCAGAGGGTCAGTACTGAGGGAGTGCTGCACTGTCAGAGGGTCAGTACTGAGGGAGTGCCGCACTGTCAGAAGGTCAGTACTGAGGGAGTGCTGCACTGTCAGGGGGTCAGTACTGAGGGAGTGCTGCACTGTCAGAGGGTCAGTACTGAGGGAGTGCTGCACTGTCAGAGGGTCAGTACTGAGGGAGTGCTGCACTGTCAGTGGGTCAGTACTGAGGGAGTGCTGCACTGTCAGAGGGTCAGTACTGAAGGAGTCCCACACTGTCAGAGGGTCGGTACTGAGGGAGTGCCGCACTGTCAGAAGGTCAGTACTGAGGGAGTGCTGCACAGTCAGAGGGTCAGTACTGAGGGAGTGCTGCACTGTCAGTGGGTCAGTACTGAGGGAGTGCTGCACTGTCAGAGGGTCAGTACTGAAGGAGTCCCACACTGTCAGAGGGTCAGTACTGAGGGAGAGTCGCACTGTCAGGGGGTCAGTACTGAGGGACAGCTGCACTGTCAGTGGGTCAGTACTGAGGGAGTGCCGCACTGTCAGAAGGTCAGTACTGAGGGAGTGCTGCACAGTCAGAGGGTCAGTACTGAGGGAGTGCTGCACTGTCAGTGGGTCAGTACTGAGGGAGTGCTGCACTGTCAGAGGGTCAGTACTGAAGGAGTCCCACACTGTCAGAGGGTCAGTACTGAGGGAGAGTCGCACTGTCAGGGGGTCAGTACTGAGGGAGAGCTGCACTGTCAGTGGGTCAGTACTGAGGGAGTGCCGCACTGTTAGAGGGTTATTACTGAGTGAGAGCTGCACTGTCAGAGGGTCAGTACTGAGGGAGTGCCACACTGTCAGAGGGTCAGTACTGAGGGAGAGCCGCACTGTCAGAGGATCAGTACTGAGGGAGTGCTGCACTGTCAGAGGGTCAGTACTGAGGGAGCTCCGCACTGTCAGAGGGTCAGTACTGAGGGAGTGCTGCACTGTCAGAGGGTCAGTACTGAGGGAGTGCTGCACTGTCAGAGGGTCAGTACAGAGAGAGTGCTGCATTGTCAGAGGGTTAGTATTGAGGGAGCGCTGCACTGTTAGAGCGTCAGTACTGAGGGAGTGCTGCACTGTCAGAGGGTCAGTACTGAGGGACAGCTGCACTGCCAGAGGGTCAGTCCTGAGGGAGTGCTGCACTGTCAGGGGGTCAGTACTGAGGGAGTGCCGCACTGTCAGAGGGTCAGTACTGAGGGAGTGCTGCACTGTCAGAGGGTCAGTACTGAGGGAGTGCTGCACTTTCAGGGGGTCAGTACTGAGGGAGTGCTGCACTGTCAGAGGGTCAGTACTGAGGGAGTGCTGCACTGTCAGAGGTTCAGTACTGAGGGAGTGCCACACTGTCAGAGGGTCAGTACTGAGGGAGAGCCGCACTGTCAGAAGGTCAGTATTGAGGGAGTGCCGCACTGTCAGAAGGTCAGTACTGAGGGAGTGCTGCACTGTCAGAGAGTCAGTACTGAGGGAGTGCCACACTGTCAGAGGGTCAGTACTGAGGGAGCTCCGCACTGTCAGAGGGTCAGTACTGAGGGAGTGCCGCACTGTCAGAGGGTCAGTACAGAGGGAGTGCTGCACTGTCAGAGGGTCAGTACTGAGGGAGTGCTGCACTGTCAGAGGGTCAGTACTGAGGGAGTGCCGCACTGTCAGAGGGTCAGTACTGAGGGAGTGCTGCACTGTCAGAGAGTCAGTACTGAGGGAGTGCTGCACTGTCGTGGGTCAGTACTGAGGGAGAGCCGCACTGTCAGAGGGTCAATACTGAGGGAGTGCCGCACTGTCAGAGAGTCAGTACTGAGGGAGTGCCGCACTGTCAGAGGGTCAGTACTGAGGGACTGCCGCACTGTCAGAGGGTCAGTACTGAGGGAGCTCCGCACTGTCAGAGGGTCAGTACTGAGGGAGTGCCCCACTGTCAGAGGGTCAGTACTGAGGGACTGCCGCACTGTCAGAGGGTCAGTACTGAGGGAGCTCCGCACTGTCAGAGGGTCAGTACTGAGGGAGTGCTGCACTGTCAGAGGGTCAGTACTGAGGGAGTGCTGCACTTTCAGGGGGTCAGTACTGAGGGAGTGCTGCACTGTCAGAGGGTCAGTACTGAGGGAGTGCTGCACTGTCAGAGGGTCAGTACTGAGGGAGTGCCACACTGTCAGAGGGTCAGTACTGAGAGAGAGCCGCACTGTCAGAAGGTCAGTATTGAGGGAGTGCCGCACTGTCAGAGCGTCAGTACTGAGGGAGTGCTGCACTGTCAGAGAGTCAGTACTGAGGGAGTGCCACACTGTCAGAGGGTCAGTACTGAGGGAGCTCCGCACTGTCAGAGGGTCAGTACTGAGGGAGTGCCGCACTGTCAGAGGGTCAGTACAGAGGGAGTGCTGCACTGTCAGAGGGTCAGTACTGAGGGAGTGCTGCACTGTCAGAGGGTCAGTACTGAGGGAGTGCCGCACTGTCAGAGGGTCAGTACAGAGGGAGTGCTGCACTGTCAGAGGGTCAGTACTGAGGGAGTGCCGCACTGTCAGAGGGTCAGTACTGAGGGAGTGCTGCACTGTCAGAGAGTCAGTACTGAGGGAGTGCCGCACTGTCGTGGGTCAGTACTGAGGGAGAGCCGCACTGTCAGAGGGTCAGTACTGAGGGAGTGCCGCACTGTCAGAGAGTCAGTACTGAGGGAGTGCCGCACTGTCAGAGGGTCAGTACTGAGGGACTGCCGCACTGTCAGAGGGTCAGTACTGAGGGAGCTCCGCACTGTCAGAGGGTCAGTACTGAGGGAGTGCCCCACTGTCAGAGGGTCAGTACTGAGGGACTGCCGCACTGTCAGAGGGTTCAGTACTGAGGGAGCTCCGCACTGTCAGAGGGTCAGTACTGAGCGAGTGCTGCACTGTCAGAGGGTCAGTACTGAGGGAGCGCCGCACTGTCAGAGGGTCAGTACTGAGGGAGTGCTGCACTGTCAGAGTGTCAGTACTGAGGGAGTCCTGCACTGTCAGAGGGTCAGTACTGAGGGAGTGCTGCACTGTCAGAGGATCAGTACTGAGGGACTGCCGCACTGTCAGAGGGTCAGTACTGAGGGAGCTGCGCACTGTCAGAGGGTCAGTACTGAGCGAGTGCTGCACTGTCAGAGGATCAGTATTGAGGGAGTGCCGCACTGTCAGAGGGTCAGTACTGAGGGAGTGCTGCACTGTCAGAGGGTCAGTACTGAGGGAGTGCCGCACTGTCAGAGAGTCAGTACTGAGGGAGTGCTGCACTGTCAGAGGGTCAGTACTGATGGAGTGCCGCACTGTCAGAGGGTCAGTACTGAGGGAGTGCTGCACTGTCAGAGGGTCAGTACTGAGGGAGTGCCGCACTGTCAGAGGGTCAGTACTGAGGGAGTGCTGCACTGTCAGAGGGTCAGTACTGAGGGAGTGCTGCCCTGTCAGAGGGTCAGTACTGAGGGAGTGCCACACTGTCAGATGGTAAGTACTGAGGGAGTGCTCCACTCTCAGAGGGTCAGTACTGAGGGAGAGCCGCACTGTCAGAGGGTCAGTACTGAGGGAGTGCTGCACTGTCAGAGGGTCAGTACTGAGGGAGTGCCGCACTGTCAGAGGGTCAGTACTGGGGGAGTGCCGCACTGTCAGAGGGTCAGTACTGAGGGGGTTCCGCAGTGTCAGAGGGTCAGGACTGAGGGGGTTCCGCACTGTCAGAGAGTCAGTACTGAGGGACTGCCACACTGTCAGAAGGTCAGTACTGAGGGAGTGCCGCACTGTCAGAGGGTCAGCACTGAGTGAGTGACGCGCTGTCAGAGGGTCAGTACTGAGGGAGTGCTGCACTTTCAGAGGGTCAGTACTGAGGGAGTGTCCCACTGTGAGAGGGTCAGTACTGAGGGAGAGCCGCACTGTCAGAGGGTCAGTACTGAGGGAGTGCTGCACTGTCAGAGGGTCAGTACTGAGGGAGTGCCGCATTGTTAGAGGGTCAGTACTGACGGAGTGCCGCACTGTCAGGGGGTCAGTACTTTGGGAGTGCCGCACTGTCAGAGGGTCAGTACTGAGGGAGTGTCCCACTGTGAGAGGCTCAGTACTGAGGGAGAGCCGCACTGTCAGAGGGTCAGTACTGAGGGAGTGCTGCACTGTCAGAAGGTCAGTACTGAGGGAGTGCTGCACTGTCAGAAGGTCAGTACTGAGGGAGTGTCCCACTGTGAGAGGGTCAGTACTGACGGAGAGCCGCACTGTCAGAGGGTCAGTACTGAGGGAGTGCTGCACTGTCAGAGGGTCAGTACTGAGGGAGTGCTGCACTGTCAGAGGGTCAGTACTGAGGGAGTTCCGCACTGTCAGAGGGTCAGTACTGAGGGAGTGCCGCACTGTCAGAGGGTCAGTACTGAGGGATTGCTGCACTGTCAGGGGGTCAGTACTGAGGGAATGCCGCACTGTCAGAGGATCAGTACTGAGGGAGTGTTGCACTGTCAGAGGGTCAGTACTGAGGGAGTGTTGCACTGTCAGAGGGTCAGTACTGAGGGAGTGCCGCACTGTCAGAGGGTCAGTACTGAGGGAGTGCTGCACTGTCAGAGGGTCAGTACTGAGGGAGTGCCGCACTGTCAGAGGGTCAGTACTGAGGGAGTGCTGCACTGTCAGAGGGTCAGTACTGAGGGAGTGCTGCACTGTCAGAGGGTCAGTACTGAGGGAGTGCCGCACTGTCAGAAGGTCAGTACTGAGGGAGTGCTGCACTGTCAGGGGGTCAGGACTGAGGGAGTGCTGCACTGTCAGAGGGTCAGTACTGAGGGAGTGCTGCACTGTCAGAGGGTCAGTACTGAGGGAGTGCCGCACTGTCAGAAGGTCAGTACTGAGGGAGTGCCGCACAGTCAGAGGGTCAGTACTGAGGGAGTGCTGCACTGTCAGTGGGTCAGTACTGAGGGAGTGCTGCACTGTCAGAGGGTCAGTACTGAAGGAGTCCCACACTGTCAGAGGGTCAGTACTGAGGGAGAGTCGCACTGTCAGGGGGTCAGTACTGAGGGAGAGCTGCACTGTCAGTGGGTCAGTACTGAGGGAGTGCCGCACTGTTAGAGGGTTATTACTGAGTGAGAGCTGCACTGTCAGAGGGTCAGTACTGAGGGAGTGCCACACTGTCAGAGGGTCAGTACTGAGGGAGAGCCGCACTGTCAGAGGATCAGTACTGAGGGAGTGCTGCACTGTCAGAGGGTCAGTACTGAGGGAGTGCTGCACTGTCAGAGGGTCAGTACTGAGGGAGTGCTGCAATGTCAGAGGGTCAGTACTGAGGGAGTGCCGCACTGTCAGAGGGTCAGTACTGAGGGAGTGCTGCACTGTCAGAGGGTCAGTACTGAGGGAGTGCTGCACTTTCAGGGGGTCAGTACTGAGGGAGTGCCGCACTGTCAGAGGGTCAGTACTGAGGGAGTGCTGCACTGTCAGAGGGTCAGTCCTGAGGGAGTGCTGCACTGTCAGGGGGTCAGTACTGAGGGAGTGCCGCACTGTCAGAGGGTCAGTACTGAGGGAGTGCTGCACTGTCAGAGGGTCAGTACTGAGGGAGTGCTGCACTGTCAGGGGGTCAGTACTGAGGGAGTGCCGCACTGTCAGAGGGTCAGTACTGAGGGAGTGCTGCACTGTCAGAGGGTCAGTACTGAGGGAGTGCTGCACTTTCAGGGGGTCAGTACTGAGGGAGTGCTGCACTGTCAGAGGGTCAGTACTGAGGGAGTGCTGCACTGTCAGAGGGTCAGTACTGAGGGAGTGCCACACTGTCAGAGGGTCAGTACTGAGGGAGAGCCGCACTGTCAGAAGGTCAGTATTGAGGGAGTGCCGCACTGTCAGAGGGTCAGTACTGAGGGAGTGCTGCACTGTCAGAGAGTCAGTACTGAGGGAGTGCCACACTGTCAGAGGGTCAGTACTGAGGGAGCTCCGCACTGTCAGAGGGTCAGTACTGAGGGAGTGCCGCACTGTCAGAGGGTCAGTACAGAGGGAGTGCTGCACTGTCAGAGGGTCAGTACTGAGGGAGTGCTGCACTGTCAGAGGGTCAGTACTGAGGGAGTGCCGCACTGTCAGAGGGTCAGTACTGAGGGAGTGCTGCACTGTCAGAGAGTCAGTACTGAGGGAGTGCTGCACTGTCGTGGGTCAGTACTGAGGGAGAGCCGCACTGTCAGAGGGTCAATACTGAGGGAGTGCCGCACTGTCAGAGAGTCAGTACTGAGGGAGTGCCGCACTGTCAGAGGGTCAGTACTGAGGGACTGCCGCACTGTCAGAGGGTCAGTACTGAGGGAGCTCCGCACTGTCAGAGGGTCAGTACTGAGCGAGTGCTGCACTGTCAGAGGATCAGTACTGAGGGAGCGCCACACTGTCAGAGGGTCAGTACTGAGGGAGTGCTGCACTGTCAGAGTGTCAGTACTGAGGGAGTCCTGCACTGTCAGAGGGTCAGTACTGAGGGAGTGCTGCACTGTCAGAGGATCAGTACTGAGGGACTGCCGCACTGTCAGAGGGTCAGTACTGAGGGAGCTGCGCACTGTCAGAGGGTCAGTACTGAGCGAGTGCTGCACTGTCAGAGGGTCAGTACTGAGGGAGCGCCGCACTGTCCGAGGGTCAGTACAGAGAGAGTGCTGCACTGTCAGAGGGTCAGTACTGAAGGAGTCCCACACTGTCAGAGGGTCAGTACTGAGGGAGAGCCGCACTGTCAGGGGGTCAGTACTGAGGGAGAGCTGCACTGTCAGTGGGTCAGTACTGAGGGAGTGCCGCACTGTCAGGGGGTCAGTACTGAGTGAGAGCTGCACTGTCAGAGGGTCAGTACTGAGGGAGTGCCACACTGTCAGAGGGTCAGTACTGAGGGAGAGCCGCACTGTCAGAAGGTCAGTATTGAGGGAGTGCCGCACTGTCAGAGGGTCAGTACTGAGGGAGTACCGCACTGTCAGAGGGTCAGTACTGAGGGAGTGCTGCACTGTCAGAGAGTCAGTACTGAGGGAGTGCCACACTGTCAGAGGGTCAGTACTGAGGGAGCTCCGCTCTGTCAGAGGGTCAGTACTGAGGGAGTGCCGCACTGTCAGAGGGTCAGTACAGAGGGAGTGCCGGACTGTCAGAGGGTCAGTACTGAGGGAGTGCTGCACTGTCAGAGGGTCAGTACTGAGGGAGTGCCGCACTGTCAGAGGGTCAGTACTGAGGGAGTGCTGCACTGTCAGAGAGTCAGTACTGAGGGAGTGCCGCACTGTCGTGGGTCAGTACTGAGGGAGAGCCGCACTGTCAGAGGGTCAGTACTGAGGGAGTGCTGCACTGTCAGTGGGTCAGTACTGAGGGAGTGCCGCACTGTCAGAGGGTCATTACTGAGGGACTGCCGCACTGTCAGAGGGTCAGTACTGAGGGAGCTCCGCACTGTCAGAGGGTCAGTACTGAGGGAGTGCTGCACTGTCAGAGGGTCAGTACTGAGGGAGCGCCGCATTTCAGAGGGTCAGTACAGAGAGAGTGCTGCATTGTCAGAGGGTTAGTATTGAGGGAGCGCTGCACTGTTAGAGCGTCAGTACTGAGGGAGTGCTGCACTGTCAGAGGGTCAGTACTGAGGGACAGCTGCACTGCCAGAGGGTCAGTCCTGAGGGAGTGCTGCACTGTCAGGGGGTCAGTACTGAGGGAGTGCCGCACTGTCAGAGGGTCAGTACTGAGGGAGTGCTGCACTGTCAGAGGGTCAGTACTGAGGGAGTGCTGCACTTTCAGGGGGTCAGTACTGAGGGAGTGCTGCACTGTCAGAGGGTCAGTACTGAGGGAGTGCTGCACTGTCAGAGGGTCAGTACTGAGGGAGTGCCACACTGTCAGAGGGTCAGTACTGAGAGAGAGCCGCACTGTCAGAAGGTCAGTATTGAGGGAGTGCCGCACTGTCAGAGGGTCAGTACTGAGGGAGTGCTGCACTGTCAGAGAGTCAGTACTGAGGGAGTGCCACACTGTCAGAGGGTCAGTACTGAGGGAGCTCCGCACTGTCAGAGGGTCAGTACTGAGGGAGTGCCGCACTGTCAGAGGGTCAGTACAGAGGGAGTGCTGCACTGTCAGAGGGTCAGTACTGAGGGAGTACTGCACTGTCAGAGGGTCAGTACTGAGGGAGTGCCGCACTGTCAGAGGGTCAGTACAGAGGGAGTGCTGCACTGTCAGAGGGTCAGTACTGAGGGAGTGCCGCACTGTCAGAGGGTCAGTACTGAGGGAGTGCTGCACTGTCAGAGAGTCAGTACTGAGGGAGTGCCGCACTGTCGTGGGTCAGTACTGAGGGAGAGCCGCACTGTTAGAGGGTCAGTACTGAGGGAGTGCCGCACTGTCAGAGAGTCAGTACTGAGGGAGTGCCGCACTGTCAGAGGGTCAGTACTGAGGGAGTGCCACACTGTCAGAGGGTCAGTACTGAGGGAGCTCCGCACTGTCAGAGGGTCAGTACTGAGGGAGTGCCGCACTGTCAGAGGGTCAGTACAGAGGGAGTGCTGCACTGTCAGAGGGTCAGTACTGAGGGAGTACTGCACTGTCAGAGGGTCAGTACTGAGGGAGTGCCGCACTGTCAGAGGGTCAGTACAGAGGGAGTGCTGCACTGTCAGAGGGTCAGTACTGAGGGAGTGCCGCACTGTCAGAGGGTCAGTACTGAGGGAGTGCTGCACTGTCAGAGAGTCAGTACTGAGGGAGTGCCGCACTGTCGTGGGTCAGTACTGAGGGAGAGCCGCACTGTCAGAGGGTCAGTACTGAGGGAGTGCCGCACTGTCAGAGAGTCAGTACTGAGGGAGTGCCGCACTGTCAGAGGGTCAGTACTGAGGGACTGCCGCACTGTCAGAGGGTCAGTACTGAGGGAGCTCCGCTCTGTCAGAGGGTCAGTACTGAGCGAGTGCTGCACTGTCAGAGGGTCAGTACTGAGGGAGCGCCGCACTGTCAGAGGGTCAGTACTGAGGGAGCGCCGCACTGTCAGAGGGTCAGTACTGAGGGAGTGCTGCACTGTCAGAGTGTCAGTACTGAGGGAGTCCTGCACTGTCAGAGGGTCAGTACTGAGGGAGTCCTGCACTGTCAGAGGGTCAGTACTGAGGGAGTGCTGCACTGTCAGAGGATCAGTACTGAGGGACTGCCGCACTGTCAGAGGGTCAGTACTGAGGGAGCTGCGCACTGTCAGAGGGTCAGTACTGAGCGAGTGCTGCACTGTTAGAGAGTCAGTACTGAGGGAGTGCTGCACTGTCAGAGAGTCAGTACTGAGGGAGTGCTGCACTGTCAGAGGGTCAGTACTGAGGGAGTGCCGCACTGTCAGAGAGTCAGTACTGAGGGAGTGCCGCACTGTCAGAGGGTCAGTACTGAGGGTGTGCCGCACTGTCAGAGGGTCAGTACTGAGGGAGTGCTGCACTGTCAGAGGGTCAGTACTGAGGGAGTGCTGCACTGTCAGAGGGTCAGTACTGAGGGAGTGCTGCACTGTCAGAGGGTCAGTACTGAGGGAGTGCTGCTCTGTCAGAGGGTCAGTACTGAGGGAGTGCCGCACTGTCAGAGGTGTCATGATATTCAAACACCCACATCATGATAGACACACCAACAGACAAATCAGAACACACAACACCACAACCAATGACAGAAAGATATAAAAGCACAGACACGACCCCTGGTGGTCAGGAAGAGCGGCAGAGGAGAACCAGGACACAGCCATAGCCGGGGACACTCAGGGAGACAGCACGTGCAGAGTATCCAGAACGAACTGTATTATAAGAGTTATAATAAAATAGAGTTGTACCACATACAACTGTGTTGGCTCATCTGTGCACCAGAGCACCCAACACCACATGGTACAGGAGTGGATCGATACCTGCCGGCATACCTCAGTGTACACAGACAACCAGCAGTGCCCAGGCATGATGTACGAGCTCCCGGTTCCGCAGGCGCTCCAGTGCCACGGCGACCTCCGCGAAAACTGGCGGCGATTCCGGCAAAATTTCGAATTGTTCCTGGCGGCAGCTCAACTCCAAGACCTGGATGACAAGGAAAAAATTGAATTTCTCCTCATCGTCGCCGGTGCAAGGGCAAGAGCAATGTTCAGAAGGTTCAGGTTCTTCAGGAGGCAGCAAAGGCACGATTACCAGGCAGTCCTGGGCAAATTCGCCAAGTACTGTGAAGAATACGCAATCCAATGGGGACTTAAAGGTAAGAAAAGCTGCAGTACTCACCTCGTGGCTGGGATCCCGGAGCCCGAATTCCCAGAGGCCGAAATCCCGGGCCTGAGAGAAGGCTGGGTCGAGGTTGGCGGCCATCTTGCTAAAGGTATAACGCTAGCACAGTTGCGCGCGCAGCGCGCAGAACCGGAAGTTTCGTTTGCGCATGCGCGAGATGCTGCGCATGCGCAGTCAAGAAAACGGCCATCGGTAAAGGAACAGCGATCTGAGCATGCGCAGTCGCTTCCTACGTGCTACATACCGAGCGTCAGGATGTCAGAGGCCCCAGACAGCACCAATTTAAAAGGGAAACGTCCCAAATCAAAAAAACAAAAATCTGTTAAAGCTGTAAAACAACCTTCCCTCACCTGGAATGACAGCACAGTGCCGCAAATTGACCCAGGAGATGAATTTAACCTCCGAAGAACCCTCCGACAAGCAGTTACCTACGCACAAGCCGATGATTCCGACCTTGAATACTTCGATGACGATTTTTACAGTGTTTCCGGACCTCGCGAGCCCAATGATAGCTCCGTGGTCCTATATGACTATGACTCGGACGAACCTTTCGTGTTGCACATTGGCGGCCCCCATACTGAATCCGACGCAGATGCGGATTCATTTTTCGGATTTGAGGATCTTCAATCCAGCAGATATGACGTTCCAACTTATCAGTACCGGATGATGCTGCAGCCTGACATTACCAGACAGGGAGCGGTGCAAGCACACGGAGAGTGCCCTGCTGCCACACAGAGCGTGGTCCACGTCCCGCTCAACGTTCCCGACTCTATGAAAAAAGACATGCAAGACTCCAGAGTGCAGTCCTCGCATGAACCAGAAGTGACTCCAGTGTCACAAGCTTCCACAGCAAGCTCGTGGACAGCCTCCACGATAGAAGCAACGCAAGACTCCAGAGCGCAGTCCTTGCACGAACAAGAAGTGACTCCAGTGTCACAAGCCTCCACAGAGAGCTCGTGACCGGACTCCAGATGGGGAGCAGCCAAGCGCCGACTCTGATCTGCGCACGCCAGACCTTGCTCCGGACGGGCGGTGTCGCGGCCTCGGTGATGGCACGCTCAGGGTGACGGCAGATGCCACGGCGACAGGGAATGGATCGCGTGGCAGTCCCACTGGGTCGGCAGTGGCAACCAGCACCGGCGGTCCAAGATGGACACACCAACTCGCGCCATCGCCAGACGTTGATGCGAGCAACAATTCTCTATCCAAGGCGACATGCTTCGACGTTTCTCTGCGGAGTCGCCCTTCCGGCACAGCAGGTGGCCGGAACCAGCGTACACGGTCTTGGCCAACTTCCACATCTGGCACAGTCATCGCCTTGCATGATATTAGTGATGGTGCTACTTCAATGGCAACGACCCATCGGCTACAAGATGCCGTCCACCACAAACATAAAAAGAAAACAGACTCCACCTTGTTCCTGGCATGCAGGGCGGATGGATTGGTGCGTAGGTGCAATCAGCGGGCTCTGTGCCGCCTTCCACGCTCGCAACTGCACCGTACGCACACGCCGGATCCTCCACTGGTTCCCAAGGATGACTTCGTGGAGATGCCACGGATCATGCCCCTTCCATCGCCACCAGAACCAAACCACAGCCAGGGCACCACTAACAAAGATGTTGAATGTCATATTTGCAAGAATTAAAAAGACCAAGCACTGCAGGAAGTACAACAAATGGTAAAGTAGAGACTTCGGCAACAGCATCACCTCCAACAGTCCAAGGTGAACCAGTGTGACCCCAAATCTCCACAGCTGAACCGGCTTGAGGACCAGCCCATTCTTGAGGCGGTCACCCATTAGACTGGACTTATAACGCTGTTCATACGTTCAAAAAGTCAAACACTTCTGTATTATAACCTGTTGTTGTTTATTGTTCCAGATATCGTCTGACCGGACCAATGTTCAAGTTTTTTTTTTCTCTGGCATCCAAGTTTTGTTATGGTACAACCTTGTTAGTGTGACGCACCTGACATCGCCCCATGTAAATAGTTACGTCATATACACACGCTGTACACAACACAAACGCACACTCTTAGATGCACTCACGACACAATTATATTTATAACCACGTAGGCACATATCTTTGTAAAAAGGGGGGATGTCATGATATTCAAACACACACATCATGATAGACACACCAACAGACAAATCAGAACACACAACACCACAACCAATGACAGAAAGATATAAAAGCACAGACACAACCCCTGGTGGTCAGGAAGAGCGGCAGAGGAGAACCAGGACACAGCCATAGCCGGGGACACTCAGGGAGACAGCACGTGCAGAGTATCCAGAACGAACTGTATTATAAGAGTTATAATAAAATAGAGTTGTACCACATACAACTGTGTTGGCTCATCTGTGCACCAGAGCACCCAACACCACAAGAGGGTCAGTACTGACGGAGTGCCGCACTGTCAGAGGGTCAGTACTGAGGGAGCTCCGCACTGTCAGAGGGTCAGTACTGAGCGAGTGCTGCACTGTCAGAGGGTCAGTACTGAGGGAGCGCCGCACTGTCAGAGGGTCAGTACTGAGGGAGCGCCGCACTGTCAGAGGGTCAGTACTGAGGGAGTGCTGCACTGTCAGAGTGTCAGTACTGAGGGAGTCCTGCACTGTCAGAGGGTCAGTACTGAGGGAGTCCTGCACTGTCAGAGGGTCAGTACTGAGGGAGTGCTGCACTGTCAGAGGATCAGTACTGAGGGACTGCCGCACTGTCAGAGGGTCAGTACTGAGGGAGCTGCGCACTGTCAGAGGGTCAGTACTGAGCGAGTGCTGCACTGTTAGAGAGTCAGTACTGAGGGAGTGCTGCACTGTCAGAGAGTCAGTACTGAGGGAGTGCTGCACTGTCAGAGGGTCAGTACTGAGGGAGTGCCGCACTGTCAGAGAGTCAGTACTGAGGGAGTGCCGCACTGTCAGAGGGTCAGTACTGAGGGTGTGCCGCACTGTCAGAGGGTCAGTACTGAGGGAGTGCTGCACTGTCAGAGGGTCAGTACTGAGGGAGTGCTGCACTGTCAGAGGGTCAGTACTGAGGGAGTGCTGCACTGTCAGAGGGTCAGTACTGAGGGAGTGCTGCTCTGTCAGAGGGTCAGTACTGAGGGAGTGCCGCACTGTCAGAGGTGTCATGATATTCAAACACCCACATCATGATAGACACACCAACAGACAAATCAGAACACACAACACCACAACCAATGACAGAAAGATATAAAAGCACAGACACGACCCCTGGTGGTCAGGAAGAGCGGCAGAGGAGAACCAGGACACAGCCATAGCCGGGGACACTCAGGGAGACAGCACGTGCAGAGTATCCAGAACGAACTGTATTATAAGAGTTATAATAAAATAGAGTTGTACCACATACAACTGTGTTGGCTCATCTGTGCACCAGAGCACCCAACACCACATGGTACAGGAGTGGATCGATACCTGCCGGCATACCTCAGTGTACACAGACAACCAGCAGTGCCCAGGCATGATGTACGAGCTCCCGGTTCCGCAGGCGCTCCAGTGCCAAGGCGACCTCCGCGAAAACTGGCGGCGATTCCGGCAAAATTTCGAATTGTTCCTGGCGGCAGCTCAACTCCAAGACCTGGATGACAAGGAAAAAATTGAATTTCTCCTCATCGTCGCCGGTGCAAGGGCAAGAGCAATGTTCAGAAGGTTCAGGTTCTTCAGGAGGCAGCAAAGGCACGATTACCAGGCAGTCCTGGGCAAATTCGCCAAGTACTGTGAAGAATACGCAATCCAATGGGGACTTAAAGGTAAGAAAAGCTGCAGTACTCACCTCGTGGCTGGGATCCCGGAGCCCGAATTCCCAGAGGCCGAAATCCCGGGCCTGAGAGAAGGCTGGGTCGAGGTTGGCGGCCATCTTGCTAAAGGTATCACGCTAGCACAGTTGCGCGCGCAGCGCGCAGAACCGGAAGTTTCGTTTGCGCATGCGCGAGATGCTGCGCATGCGCAGTCAAGAAAACGGCCATCGGTAAAGGAACAGCGATCTGAGCATGCGCAGTCGCTTCCTACGTGCTACATACCGAGCGTCAGGATGTCAGAGGCCCCAGACAGCACCAATTTAAAAGGGAAACGTCCCAAATCAAAAAAACAAAAATCTGTTAAAGCTGTAAAACAACCTTCCCTCACCTGGAATGACAGCACAGTGCCGCAAATTGACCCAGGAGATGAATTTAACCTCCGAAGAACCCTCCGACAAGCAGTTACCTACGCACAAGCCGATGATTCCGACCTTGAATACTTCGATGACGATTTTTACAGTGTTTCCGGACCTCGCGAGCCCAATGATAGCTCCGTGGTCCTATATGACTATGACTCGGACGAACCTTTCGTGTTGCACATTGGCGGCCCCCATACTGAATCCGACGCAGATGCGGATTCATTTTTCGGATTTGAGGATCTTCAATCCAGCAGATATGACGTTCCAACTTATCAGTACCGGATGATGCTGCAGCCTGACATTACCAGACAGGGAGCGGTGCAAGCACACGGAGAGTGCCCTGCTGCCACACAGAGCGTGGTCCACGTCCCGCTCAACGTTCCCGACTCTATGAAAAAAGACATGCAAGACTCCAGAGTGCAGTCCTCGCATGAACCAGAAGTGACTCCAGTGTCACAAGCTTCCACAGCAAGCTCGTGGACAGCCTCCACGATAGAAGCAACGCAAGACTCCAGAGCGCAGTCCTTGCACGAACAAGAAGTGACTCCAGTGTCACAAGCCTCCACAGAGAGCTCGTGACCGGACTCCAGATGGGGAGCAGCCAAGCGCCGACTCTGATCTGCGCACGCCAGACCTTGCTCCGGACGGGCGGTGTCGCGGCCTCGGTGATGGCACGCTCAGGGTGACGGCAGATGCCACGGCGACAGGGAATGGATCGCGTGGCAGTCCCACTGGGTCGGCAGTGGCAACCAGCACCGGCGGTCCAAGATGGACACACCAACTCGCGCCATCGCCAGACGTTGATGCGAGCAACAATTCTCTATCCAAGGCGACATGCTTCGACGTTTCTCTGCGGAGTCGCCCTTCCGGCACAGCAGGTGGCCGGAACCAGCGTACACGGTCTTGGCCAACTTCCACATCTGGCACAGTCATCGCCTTGCATGATATTAGTGATGGTGCTACTTCAATGGCAACGACCCATCGGCTACAAGATGCCGTCCACCACAAACATAAAAAGAAAACAGACTCCACCTTGTTCCTGGCATGCAGGGCGGATGGATTGGTGCGTAGGTGCAATCAGCGGGCTCTGTGCCGCCTTCCACGCTCGCAACTGCACCGTACGCACACGCCGGATCCTCCACTGGTTCCCAAGGATGACTTCGTGGAGATGCCACGGATCATGCCCCTTCCATCGCCACCAGAACCAAACCACAGCCAGGGCACCACTAACAAAGATGTTGAATGTCATATTTGCAAGAATTAAAAAGACCAAGCACTGCAGGAAGTACAACAAATGGTAAAGTAGAGACTTCGGCAACAGCATCACCTCCAACAGTCCAAGGTGAACCAGTGTGACCCCAAATCTCCACAGCTGAACCGGCTTGAGGACCAGCCCATTCTTGAGGCGGTCACCCATTAGACTGGACTTATAACGTTGTTAATACGTTCAAAAAGTCAAACACTTCTGTATTATAACCTGTTGTTGTTTATTGTTCCAGATATCGTCTGACCGGACCAATGTTCAAGTTTTTTTTTTCTCTGGCATCCAAGTTTTGTTATGGTACAACCTTGTTAGTGTGACGCACCCGACATCGCCCCATGTAAATAGTTACGTCATATACACACGCTGTACACAACACAAACGCACACTCTTAGATGCACTCACGACACAATTATATTTATAACCACGTAGGCACATATCTTTGTAAAAAGGGGGGATGTCATGATATTCAAACACACACATCATGATAGACACACCAACAGACAAATCAGAACACACAACACCACAACCAATGACAGAAAGATATAAAAGCACAGACACAACCCCTGGTGGTCAGGAAGAGCGGCAGAGGAGAACCAGGACACAGCCATAGCCGGGGACACTCAGGGAGACAGCACGTGCAGAGTATCCAGAACGAACTGTATTATAAGAGTTATAATAAAATAGAGTTGTACCACATACAACTGTGTTGGCTCATCTGTGCACCAGAGCACCCAACACCACAAGAGGGTCAGTACTGACGGAGTGCCGCACTGTCAGAGGGTCAGTACTGAGGGAGCTCCGCACTGTCAGAGGGTCAGTACTGAGCGAGTGCTGCACTGTCAGAGGGTCAGTACTGAGGGAGCGCCGCACTGTCAGAGGGTCAGTACTGAGGGAGCGCCGCACTGTCAGAGGGTCAGTACTGAGGGAGTGCTGCACTGTCAGAGTGTCAGTACTGAGGGAGTCCTGCACTGTCAGAGGGTCAGTACTGAGGGAGTCCTGCACTGTCAGAGGGTCAGTACTGAGGGAGTGCTGCACTGTCAGAGGATCAGTACTGAGGGACTGCCGCACTGTCAGAGGGTCAGTACTGAGGGAGCTGCGCACTGTCAGAGGGTCAGTACTGAGCGAGTGCTGCACTGTTAGAGAGTCAGTACTGAGGGAGTGCTGCACTGTCAGAGAGTCAGTACTGAGGGAGTGCTGCACTGTCAGAGGGTCAGTACTGAGGGAGTGCCGCACTGTCAGAGAGTCAGTACTGAGGGAGTGCCGCACTGTCAGAGGGTCAGTACTGAGGGTGTGCCGCACTGTCAGAGGGTCAGTACTGAGGGAGTGCTGCACTGTCAGAGGGTCAGTACTGAGGGAGTGCTGCACTGTCAGAGGGTCAGTACTGAGGGAGTGCTGCACTGTCAGAGGGTCAGTACTGAGGGAGTGCTGCTCTGTCAGAGGGTCAGTACTGAGGGAGTGCCGCACTGTCAGAGGTGTCATGATATTCAAACACCCACATCATGATAGACACACCAACAGACAAATCAGAACACACAACACCACAACCAATGACAGAAAGATATAAAAGCACAGACACGACCCCTGGTGGTCAGGAAGAGCGGCAGAGGAGAACCAGGACACAGCCATAGCCGGGGACACTCAGGGAGACAGCACGTGCAGAGTATCCAGAACGAACTGTATTATAAGAGTTATAATAAAATAGAGTTGTACCACATACAACTGTGTTGGCTCATCTGTGCACCAGAGCACCCAACACCACATGGTACAGGAGTGGATCGATACCTGCCGGCATACCTCAGTGTACACAGACAACCAGCAGTGCCCAGGCATGATGTACGAGCTCCCGGTTCCGCAGGCGCTCCAGTGCCACGGCGACCTCCGCGAAAACTGGCGGCGATTCCGGCAAAATTTCGAATTGTTCCTGGCGGCAGCTCAACTCCAAGACCTGGATGACAAGGAAAAAATTGAATTTCTCCTCATCGTCGCCGGTGCAAGGGCAAGAGCAATGTTCAGAAGGTTCAGGTTCTTCAGGAGGCAGCAAAGGCACGATTACCAGGCAGTCCTGGGCAAATTCGCCAAGTACTGTGAAGAATACGCAATCCAATGGGGACTTAAAGGTAAGAAAAGCTGCAGTACTCACCTCGTGGCTGGGATCCCGGAGCCCGAATTCCCAGAGGCCGAAATCCCGGGCCTGAGAGAAGGCTGGGTCGAGGTTGGCGGCCATCTTGCTAAAGGTATCACGCTAGCACAGTTGCGCGCGCAGCGCGCAGAACCGGAAGTTTCGTTTGCGCATGCGCGAGATGCTGCGCATGCGCAGTCAAGAAAACGGCCATCGGTAAAGGAACAGCGATCTGAGCATGCGCAGTCGCTTCCTACGTGCTACATACCGAGCGTCAGGATGTCAGAGGCCCCAGACAGCACCAATTTAAAAGGGAAACGTCCCAAATCAAAAAAACAAAAATCTGTTAAAGCTGTAAAACAACCTTCCCTCACCTGGAATGACAGCACAGTGCCGCAAATTGACCCAGGAGATGAATTTAACCTCCGAAGAACCCTCCGACAAGCAGTTACCTACGCACAAGCCGATGATTCCGACCTTGAATACTTCGATGACGATTTTTACAGTGTTTCCGGACCTCGCGAGCCCAATGATAGCTCCGTGGTCCTATATGACTATGACTCGGACGAACCTTTCGTGTTGCACATTGGCGGCCCCCATACTGAATCCGACGCAGATGCGGATTCATTTTTCGGATTTGAGGATCTTCAATCCAGCAGATATGACGTTCCAACTTATCAGTACCGGATGATGCTGCAGCCTGACATTACCAGACAGGGAGCGGTGCAAGCACACGGAGAGTGCCCTGCTGCCACACAGAGCGTGGTCCACGTCCCGCTCAACGTTCCCGACTCTATGAAAAAAGACATGCAAGACTCCAGAGTGCAGTCCTCGCATGAACCAGAAGTGACTCCAGTGTCACAAGCTTCCACAGCAAGCTCGTGGACAGCCTCCACGATAGAAGCAACGCAAGACTCCAGAGCGCAGTCCTTGCACGAACAAGAAGTGACTCCAGTGTCACAAGCCTCCACAGAGAGCTCGTGACCGGACTCCAGATGGGGAGCAGCCAAGCGCCGACTCTGATCTGCGCACGCCAGACCTTGCTCCGGACGGGCGGTGTCGCGGCCTCGGTGATGGCACGCTCAGGGTGACGGCAGATGCCACGGCGACAGGGAATGGATCGCGTGGCAGTCCCACTGGGTCGGCAGTGGCAACCAGCACCGGCGGTCCAAGATGGACACACCAACTCGCGCCATCGCCAGACGTTGATGCGAGCAACAATTCTCTCTCCAAGGCGACATGCTTCGACGTTTCTCTGCGGAGTCGCCCTTCCGGCACAGCAGGTGGCCGGAACCAGCGTACACGGTCTTGGCCAACTTCCACATCTGGCACAGTCATCGCCTTGCATGATATTAGTGATGGTGCTACTTCAATGGCAACGACCCATCGGCTACAAGATGCCGTCCACCACAAACATAAAAAGAAAACAGACTCCACCTTGTTCCTGGCATGCAGGGCGGATGGATTGGTGCGTAGGTGCAATCAGCGGGCTCTGTGCCGCCTTCCACGCTCGCAACTGCACCGTACGCACACGCCGGATCCTCCACTGGTTCCCAAGGATGACTTCGTGGAGATGCCACGGATCATGCCCCTTCCATCGCCACCAGAACCAAACCACAGCCAGGGCACCACTAACAAAGATGTTGAATGTCATATTTGCAAGAATTAAAAAGACCAAGCACTGCAGGAAGTACAACAAATGGTAAAGTAGAGACTTCGGCAACAGCATCACCTCCAACAGTCCAAGGTGAACCAGTGTGACCCCAAATCTCCACAGCTGAACCGGCTTGAGGACCAGCCCATTCTTGAGGCGGTCACCCATTAGACTGGACTTATAACGCTGTTCATACGTTCAAAAAGTCAAACACTTCTGTATTATAACCTGTTGTTGTTTATTGTTCCAGATATCGTCTGACCGGACCAATGTTCAAGTTTTTTTTTTCTCTGGCATCCAAGTTTTGTTATGGTACAACCTTGTTAGTGTGACGCACCCGACATCGCCCCATGTAAATAGTTACGTCATATACACACGCTGTACACAACACAAACGCACACTCTTAGATGCACTCACGACACAATTATATTTATAACCACGTAGGCACATATCTTTGTAAAAAGGGGGGATGTCATGATATTCAAACACACACATCATGATAGACACACCAACAGACAAATCAGAACACACAACACCACAACCAATGACAGAAAGATATAAAAGCACAGACACAACCCCTGGTGGTCAGGAAGAGCGGCAGAGGAGAACCAGGACACAGCCATAGCCGGGGACACTCAGGGAGACAGCACGTGCAGAGTATCCAGAACGAACTGTATTATAAGAGTTATAATAAAATAGAGTTGTACCACATACAACTGTGTTGGCTCATCTGTGCACCAGAGCACCCAACACCACAAGAGGGTCAGTACTGACGGAGTGCTGCACTGTCAGAGGATCAGTATTGAGGGAGTGCCGCACTGTCAGAGGGTCAGTACTGAGGGAGTGCTGCACTGTCAGAGGGTCAGTACTGAGGGAGTGCCGCACTGTCAGAGA
This sequence comes from Scyliorhinus torazame, assembly GCF_047496885.1. NCBI lineage: Eukaryota > Metazoa > Chordata > Chondrichthyes > Carcharhiniformes > Scyliorhinidae > Scyliorhinus > Scyliorhinus torazame. The sequence goes on along the minus strand of NC_092737.1, from coordinate 30,933,540 downwards.
GTCAGTACTGAGGGAGTGCTGCACTGTCAGAGGGTCAGTACTGATGGAGTGCCGCACTGTCAGAGGGTCAGTACTGAGGGAGTGCTGCACTGTCAGAGGGTCAGTACTGAGGGAGTGCCGCACTGTCAGAGGGTCAGTACTGAGGGAGTGCTGCACTGTCAGAGGGTCAGTACTGAGGGAGTGCTGCCCTGTCAGAGGGTCAGTACTGAGGGAGTGCCACACTGTCAGATGGTCAGTACTGAGGGAGTGCTCCACTCTCAGAGGGTCAGTACTGAGGGAGAGCCGCACTGTCAGAGGGTCAGTACTGAGGGAGTGCTGCACTGTCAGAGGGTCAGTACTGGGGGAGTGCCGCACTGTCAGAGGGTCAGTACTGAGGTAGCGCCGCACTGTCAGAGGGTCAGTACTGAGGGGGTTCCGCAGTGTCAGAGGGTCAGGACTGAGGGGGTTCCGCACTGTCAGAGAGTCAGTACTGAGGGAGTGCTGCGCTGTCTGAGGGTCAGTATTGAGGGACTGCCACACTGTCAGAAGGTCAGTACTGAGGGAGTGCCGCACTGTCAGAGGGTCAGCACTGAGTGAGTGACGCGCTGTCAGAGGGTCAGTACTGAGGGAGTGCTGCGCTGTCTGAGGGTCAGTATTGAGGGTGTGCTGCGCTGTCAGAGGGTCAGTATTGAGGGTGTGCTGCGCTGTCAGAGGGTCAGTACTGAGGGAGTGCCGCACTGTCAGAGGGTCAGTACTGAGGGTGCGCCGCACTGTCAGAGGATCAGTACTGAGGGAGCGCTGCGCTGTCAGAGGGTCAGTAGTGAGGGAGTGCCGCACTGTCAGAGGGTCAGTACTGAAGGAGCGCTGCGCTGTCAGAGGGTCAGTAGTGAGGGAGTGCCGCACTGTCAGAGGGTCAGTACTGAAGGAGCGCTGCGCTGTCAGAGGGTCAGTACTGAGGGAGTGCTGCACTGTCAGAGGGTCAGTACTGAGGGAATGCTGCACTGTCAGAGGGTCAGTACTGAGGGAGTGCTGCACTGTCAGAGGGTCAGGATTGAGAGAGTGCCGCACTGTCAGAGGGTCAGTACTGAGGGAGTGCTGTACTGTCAGAGGGTCAGTACTGAGAGAGTGCCGCACTGTCAGAGTGTCAGTCCTGAGGGAGTGCTGCACTGTCAGAGGGTCAGTATTGAGGGAGTGCCGCACTGTCAGAGTGTCAGTCCTGAGGGAGTGCTGCACTGTCAGAGGGTCAGTATTGAGGGATTGCCGCACTGTCAGAGGGTCAGTGCTGAGGGAGTGCCGCACTGTCAGAGGGTCAGTACTGAGGGTGCGCCGCACTGTCAGAGGATCAGTACTGAGGGAGCGCTGCGCTGTCAGAGGGTCAGTAGTGAGGGAGTGCCGCACTGTCAGAGGGTCAGTACTGAAGGAGCGCTGCGCTGTCAGAGGGTCAGTAGTGAGGGAGTGCCGCACTGTCAGAGGGTCAGTACTGAAGGAGCGCTGCGCTGTCAGAGGGTCAGTACTGAGGGAGTGCTGCACTGTCAGAGGGTCAGTACTGAGGGAATGCTGCACTGTCAGAGGGTCAGTACTGAGGGAGTGCTGCACTGTCAGAGGGTCAGGATTGAGAGAGTGCCGCACTGTCAGAGGGTCAGTACTGAGGGAGTGCTGTACTGTCAGAGGGTCAGTACTGAGAGAGTGCCGCACTGTCAGAGTGTCAGTCCTGAGGGAGTGCTGCACTGTCAGAGGGTCAGTATTGAGGGAGTGCCGCACTGTCAGAGTGTCAGTCCTGAGGGAGTGCTGCACTGTCAGAGGGTCAGTATTGAGGGATTGCCGCACTGTCAGAGGGTCAGTGCTGAGGGAGTGCCGCACTGTCAGAGGGTCAGTGCTGAGGGAGTGCCGCACTGTCAGAGGGTCAGTACTGAGGGAGCTCCGCACTGTCAGAGGGTCAGTACTGAGGGAGTGCTGCACTGTCAGAGGGTCAGTACTGAGGGAGTGTCGCACTGTCAGAGGGTCAGTACAGAGAGAGTGCTGCACTGTCAGAGGGTCAGTACTGAGGGAGTGCTGCACTGTCAGAGGGTCAGTACTGAGGGAGTGCTGCACTGTCAGAGGGTCAGTACTGAGAGAGTGCTGCACTGCCAGAGGGTCAGTACTGAGGGAGTGCCGCACTGTCAGAGGGTCAGTACTGAGGGAGTGCCGCACTGTCAGAGGGTCAGTACTGAGAGAGTGCTGCACTGCCAGAGGGTCAGTACTGAGGGAGTGCTGCACTGTCAGGGGGTCAGTACTGAGGGAGTGCCGCACTGTCAGAGGGTCAGTACTGAGAGAGTGCTGCACTGCCAGAGGGTCAGTACTGAGGGAGTGCTGCACTGTCAGGGGGTCAGTACTGAGGGAGTGCTGCACTGTCAGAGAGTCAGTACTGAGGGAGTGCCGCACTGTCAGAGGGTCAGTACTGAGGGAGTGCCGCACTGTCAGAGGGTCAGTACTGAGGGAGTGCTGCACTGTCAGAGAGTCAGTACTGAGGGAGTGCCACACTGTCAGAGGGTCAGTACTGAGGGAGCTCCGCACTGTCAGAGGGTCAGTACTGAGGGAGTGCCGCACTGTCAGAGGGTCAGTACAGAGGGAGTGCTGCACTGTCAGAGGGTCAGTACTGAGGGAGTGCTGCACTGTCAGAGGGTCAGTACTGAGGGAGTGCCGCACTGTCAGAGGGTCAGTACTGAGGGAGTGCCGCACTGTCAGAGGGTCAGTACTGAGGGAGTGCCGCACTGTCAGAGGGTCAGTACTGAGGGAGTGCCGCACTGTCAGAGGGTCAGTACTGAGCGAGTGCTGCACTGTCAGAGGGTCAGTACTTAGGGAGCTCCGCACTGTCAGAGGGTCAGTACTGAGGGAGTGCCGCACTGTCAGAGGGTCAGTGCTGAGGGAGTGCTGCACTGTCAGAGGGTCAGTACTGAGGGAGCGCCGCACTGTCAGAGGGTCAGTACAGAGAGAGTGCTGCACTGTCAGAGGGTTAGTATTGAGGGAGTGCCGCACTGTCAGAGGGTCAGTACTGAGGGGGTGCTGCACTGTTAGAGAGTCAGTACTGAGGGAGTGCTGCACAGTCAGAGGGTCAGTACTGAGGGCGTGCTGCACTGTCAGAGGGTCAGTACTGAGGGAGTGCTGCACTTTCAGGGGGTCAGTACTGAGGGAGTGCTGCACTGTCAGAGGGTCAGCACTGAGGGAGTGCTGCACTGTCAGAGGGTCAGTACTGAGGGAGTGCCGCACTGTCAGAGGGTCAGTACCGAGGGAGTGCTGCACTGTCAGAGGGTCAGTACTGAGGGAGTGCTGCACTGTCAGGGGGTCAGTAATGAGGGAGTGCCGCACTGTCAGAGGGTCAGTACTAAGGGAGTGCTACACTGTCAGAGGGTCAGTACTGAGGCAGTGCTGCACTGTCAGAGGGTCAGTACTGACGGAGTGCTGCACTGTCGGGGGGTCAGTAATGAGGGAGTGCCGCACTGTCAGAGGGTCAGTACTGAGGGAGTGCTGCACTGTCAGAGGGTCAGTACTGAGGGAGTGCTGCACTGTCAGGGGGTCAGTACTGAGAGAGTGCCGCACTGTCAGAGGGTCAGTACTGAGGGGTCAGTACTGAGGGAGTGCCGCACTGTCAGAGGGTCAGTACTGAGGGAGTGCCGCACTGTCAGAGGGTCAGTACTGAGGGAGCGCTGCACTGTCAGAGGGTCAGTACTGAGGGAGTGCCGCACTGTCAGAGGGTCAGTACTAAGGGAGTGCTGCACTGTCAGAGGGTCAGTACTGAGGGTGTGCTGCACTGTAAGAGGGTCAGTACTGAGGGAGTGCTGCCCTGTCAGAAGTTCAGTACTGAGGGAGTGCCGCACTGTCAGAGGGTCAGTACTGAGGGAGTGCTGCGTTGTCTGAGGGTCAGTATTGAGGGTGTGCTGCGCTGTCAGAGGGTCAGTATTGAGGGTGTGCTGCGCTGTCAGAGGGTCAGTACTGAGGGAGTGCTGCACTGTCAGAGTGTCAGTACTGAGGGAGTGCTGCACTGTCAGAGGGTCAGTACTGAGGGAGCGCCGCACTGTGAGAGGATCAGTACTGAGGGAGCGCTGCGCTGTCAGAGGGTCAGTAGTGAGGGAGTGCCACACTGTCAGAGGGTCAGTACTGAGGTAATGCTGCACTGTCAGAGGGTCAGTACTGAGGGAGTGCTGCACTGTCAGAGAGTCAGTACTGAGGGAGTGCCGCACTGTCAGAGGGTCAGTACTGAGGGAGTGCCGCACTGTCAGAGGGTCAGTACTGAGGGAGTGCTGCACTATCAGAGAGTCAGTACTGAGGGAGTGCCACACTGTCAGAGGGTCAGTACTGAGGGAGCTCCGCACTGTCAGAGGGTCAGTACTGAGGGAGTGCCGCACTGTCAGAGGGTCAGTACTGAGGGAGTGCCGCACTGTCAGAGGGTCAGTACTGAGCGAGTGCTGCACTGTCAGAGGGTCAGTACTTAGGGAGCTCCGCACTGTCAGAGGGTCAGTACTGAGGGAGTGCCGCACTGTCAGAGGGTCAGTACTGAGGGAGTGCCGCACTGTCAGAGGGTCAGTACTGAGGGAGTGCTGCACTTTCAGGGGGTCAGTATTGAGGGAGTGCTGCACTGTCAGAGGGTCAGCACTGAGGGAGTGCTGCACTGTCAGAGGGTCAGTACTGAGGGAGTGCTGCACTGTCAGAGGGTCAGTACTGACGGAGTGCTGCACTGTCAGGGGGTCAGTAATGAGGGAGTGCCGCACTGTCAGAGGGTCAGTACTGAGGGAGTGCTGCACTGTCAGAGGGTCAGTACTGAGGCAGTGCTGCACTGTCAGAGTGTCAGTACTGAGGGAGTGCAGCACTGTCAGAGGGTCAGTACTGAGGGAGTGCTGCACTGTCAGAGTGTCAGTACTGAGGGAGTGCTGCACTGTCAGGGGGTCAGTACTGAGAGAGTGCCGCACTGTCAGAGGGTCAGTACTGAGGGAGTGCCGCACTGTCAGAGGGTCAGTACTGAGGGAGTGCCGCACTGTCAGAGGGTCAGTACTGAGGGAGCGCTGCACTGTCAGAGGGTCAGTACTGAGGGAGTGCCGCACTGTCAGAGGGTCAGTACTGAGGGAGTGCTGCACTGTCAGAGGGTCAGTACTGAGGGTGTGCTGCACTGTAAGAGGGTCAGTACTGAGGGAGTGCTGCCCTGTCAGAGGTTCAGTACTGAGGGAGTGCCGCACTGTCAGAGGGTCAGTACTGAGGGAGTGCTGCGCTGTCTGAGGGTCAGTATTGAGGGTGTGCTGCGCTGTCAGAGGGTCAGTATTGAGGGTATGCTGCGCTGTCAGAGGGTCAGTACTGAGGGAGTGCTGCACTGTCAGAGTGTCAGTACTGAGGGAGTGCTGCACTGTCAGAGGGTCAGTACTGAGGGAGCGCCGCATTGTGAGAGGATCAGTACTGAGGGAGCGCTGCGCTGTCAGAGGGTCAGTAGTGAGGGAGTGCCACACTGTCAGAGGGTCAGTACTGAGGTAATGCTGCACTGTCAGAGGGTCAGTACTGAGGGAGTGCTGCACTGTCAGAGGGTCAGTACTGAGGGAGTGCCGCACTGTCAGAGGGTCAGTACTGAGGGAGTGCCGCACTGTCAGAGTGTCAGTCCTGAGGGAGTGCTGCACTGTCAGAGGGTCAGTACTGAGGGAGTGCCGCACTGTCAGAGTGTCAGTACTGAGGGAGTGCCGCACTGTCAGAGGGTCAGTACTGAGGGAGCGCCGCACTGTCAGAGGATCAGTACTGAGGGAGTGCTGCACTGTCAGAGGGTCAGTACTGAGGGAGTGCCACACTGTCAGAGTGTCAGTCCTGAGGGAGTGCTGCACTGTCAGAGGGTCAATATTGAGGGAGTGCCGCACTGTCAGAGGGTCAGTGCTGAGGGAGTGCCGCACTGTCAGAGGGTCAGTACTGAGGGAGTGCCGCACTGTCAGAGGGTCAGTATTGAGGGAGTGCCGCACTGTCAGAGGGCCACTGCTGAGGGAGTGCTGCACTGTCAGAGGGTCAGTATTGAGGGAGTGCCGCACTGTCAGAGGGTCAGTGCTTTTTTTCCGAAAATATTTTCTTGAAGCATTTAAGATTTTCACAGTTTAACATTAACATGTCTTAAAACAGTCGTGTCGGCCGACACATATATATTTTAAAAAAAACAATGTCCCTAACAGCGCTCGCCCTATTTCCTCGCTACCGTAGACTTTCCGTAGAGTTTCCTGTCCCTATTTAACATTGCCATGCCTCCTGTTTTGTCCCCCCCCCCATCCCCCCCCCCTCCCTTACTGTTGACGTTCAATATTCATTGAAGAGGTTAAACGGCTGCCGTCTCCGGGCGAACCCCCTGAGTTGACCCTCTCAAGGCGAACTTGATTTTCTCCAGCCTGAGGAACGCTGCCATATCGCTGACCCACACTCCTGCCTTCGGGGGCTCGGAGTCCCTCCATCCCAGCAAAATCCGTCTCCAGGCCACCAGGGAGGAGAAGGCCAGGACATCGGCCTCCCTCCCCCCCTTGGCCCCGGATCATCCGACAGCCCAAATATTGCCAGTTCTGGACTCGGGGTTACGCTCCCTTCCAGGACTCCTGACATAACGTCCGCAAATCCCTGCCAGAATCCCCGCAATTTTGGACACGCCCAGAACATATGGACATGGTTGGCCGGGCTACCCCCACACCGCCCACATCTGTCCTCCACCTCCTCAAAGAACCTGCTCATCCGGGCGACCGTCATGTGGGCCCCGTGGACCACTTTGAACTGGATCGGGCGAAGTCTGGCACAGGCCGAGGATGAATTGACTCTTCAAGGCTTTTTCCCTCTTTTCCATTTCCGGCTCTCTTCCCAGCTTCACCTCCCTGATCAGGGCCCCCTCCCACTCCATCAACTGCTTGTATATCTCCGAAGTCCCCCCCTCTGCCACCCCAGTTTGTGACATCACCTTATCCTGTAGTGCCCTCAGGAGGAAGCGAGGGAAGCTTGGAACCGGCCTCCGCACAAAGTCCCGGACCTGAAGATATCGAAACCCATTCCCACCCGGCAACTCAAACTCCTCCCCTAGCGCCATCAAGGTTGGAAAGCCCTCCTGGATAAATAAATCCTCAAATCTCTCAATCCCTGCCCACTGGCACCTCCGTAAGCCCCCATCCAGCCTCCCCGGGATAAACCGGTTATTGTTACAGCTCGGAGTCCACACTGATTGTGCGCTGCCTCCATTGCCCCACACCCTTAGGGCTGACACCACCACGGGGCTTGTAGAGTACCGAGCCGGCGGGAACGGCAGGGGCGCCGTTAGTAAAGCCTCCAAATTCGTATCCTTACAGGATGCCACTTCCACCTGTTCCCAGGCCGATCCCTGCCCCACTACCCACTTCCTGACCATCGATATGTTGGCCGCACAGTAATAATTAATAAAACTCGGGAGGGCCAAGCCCCCCTGTAGCGCACAATGACTTACGAGAGAGACGAGTAGTGATGAAGTCGATGAGGCTTTATTAAGCGAGACTTGTCCCCAGCAGTTCAGCAACAGAATGAAGCGGCGGGGAGAAGCTCGGGTTCTTATACTCCGCCTTCAGGGCAGAGCCAGGAGTCAACAGCCAACCAGGACCCGGGATCTGTCAGCCAATAGCATCACGGCTTCACAGTCCCACATGACCACTAATACATACTACCACATTCACCCCTTGTTAAAAATGAACCCAGCGGGGTGGTGGTTCGCATGGTGGTAGGGGTTTACAAGGCTGGTCCTGGGAGGAAAATTTTGGGCATGTCATTACAGTTTTAGCCCTACACTGGGCTATGTACAAGGTTTGTGAAACTATTTACAATATTAGTAAGAGAAAATTTTTTTGTTACAGTCCAACAACATTCTTGGTGTCACGCCGATGCCACAAGTCGAGCGGGCGGTCTGGTCTTCCTTGTCGATCGCCTCAGCCCCGGTGGTGGTGCAGGTGCTTGTTCCGGCGTTGTCGTCTCCGGGAGCGTTTCGGTGTCTGTTTCTGTTTCACTCCTGGTCGGACACGGGAGGAGGACCGATCCTCCCGGGAAGGGGGCGGTCGCGGGGTGCGCCGGTGGCAGGGAGGGGATGATCGGTGTCGGGGGGGTGTGTGTGTTGCCGACGGGCGCCAGGTCTCGCAGGGAGACCGTGTCCTGTCGGCCGTCGGGGTACGCTACGTAGGCGTACTGCGGGTTCGCGTGGAGGAGGTGAACCCTCTCGACCAACGGGTCCGACTTGTGCGCCCGCACATGTTTCCGGAGCAAGATGGGTCCTGGGGCCGCCAGCCAGTTCGGCAGCGAAGTTCCGGAGGAGGACTTCCTGGGGAAGACAAGGAGGCGCTCATGAGGCGTTTGGTTAGTGGTGGTACACAGTAGCGACCGGATGGAGTGGAGGGCGTCCGGGAGGACCTCCTGCCACTGTGAAACTGGGAGATCCCTGGACCGTAGGGCCAGTAGGACGGTCTTCCAGACCGTGCCGTTCTCCCTCTCTACTTGCCCGTTCCCCCGGGGGTTGTAGCTGGTCGTCCTGCTCGAGGCTATGCCCTTGCTGAGCAGGAACTGGCGCAGCTCGTCACTCATGAAGGAGGACCCCCTGTCGCTATGGATATACGCGGGGCAACCGAACAGTGTGAATATGGTGCCAAGGGCTTTAATGACTGTGGCCGCTGTCATGTCAGGGCAGGGGATGGCGAAGGGGAAACGGGAGTACTCGTCCACCACGTTCAGGAAGTATGTGTTGCGGTCGGTGGAGGGGAGGGGCCCTTTGAAATCCAGACTGAGGCGTTCAAAGGGGCGGGAAGCCTTGATCAGGTGCGCTCTATCTGGCCTGAAAAAGTGCGGTTTGCACTCCGCGCAGATGTGGCAGTCCCTTGTGACTGTACGGACCTCCTCTAAAGAGTATGGGAGATTGCGGGACTTGATGAAGTGGAAAAACCGAGTGACCCCCGGGTGGAAGAGGTCCTCGTGGAGGGTTTGGAAACGGTTAATTTGTGCGTTGGCACATGTGCCGCGGGATAGGGCATCGGACAGCTCGTTCAGCTTTCCGGGACGGTACAAGATCTCGTAGTTGAAGGTGGAGAGCTCGATCCTCCACCTTAAGATCTTGTCATTTTTAATTTTGCCCCGCTGTGCATTATCGAACATGAAAGCTACTGACCGTTGGTCGGTGAGGAGAGTGAATCTCCTGCCGGCCAGGTAATGCCTCCAATGTCGCACAGCTTCCACTATGGCCTGGGCTTCCTTTTCCACTGAGGAGTGGCGGATTTCTGAGGCGTGGAGGGTTCGGGAGAAAAAGGCCACGGGTCTGCCCGCTTGGTTAAGGGTGGCCGCTAGAGCTACGTCGGAGGCGTCGCTCTCGACCTGGAAGTGGAGGGACTCGTCGATGGCGCGCATCGTGGCCTTTGCGATATCCGCTTTGATGCGGCTGAAGGCCTGGCGAGCCTCTGTCAACAGAGGGAAGGTCGTGGTCTGTATTAGGGGGCGGGCCTTGTCTGCGTACTGGGGGACCCACTGGGCGTAGTACGAAAAGAACCCCAGGCAGCGTTTCAGGGCTTTGGAGCAGTGGGGGAGGGGAACTTCCATGAGTGCGCGCATACGTTCGGGGTCGGGGCCTATTATCCCATTGCGCACTACGTATCCCAGGATGGCTAGCCGGTTTGTGCTAAAAACGCACTTGTCCTCGTTGTATGTGAGGTTCAAGGCGTTAGCGGTCTGGAGGAATTTTTGGAGGTTGGCGTCGTGGTCCTGCTGATCGTGGCCGCAGATGGTTACGTTGTCGAGGTACGGGAACGTGGCCTGCAACCCGTGTTGATCAACCATTCGGTCCATCTCCCGTTGGAAGACCGAGACCCCGTTCGTGACACCAAATGGGACCCTTAGGAAGTGGTATAGACGCCCGTCTGCCTCGAAGGCTGTGTACTTGCGGTCACCTGGGCGGATGGGGAGCTGGTGGTAGGCGGACTTGAGGTCCACGGTGGAGAAAACCTTATACTGGGCAATCCGATTGACCATGTCGGATATGCGGGGGAGAGGGTACGCGTCTAGCTGTGTGTACCTGTTGATGGTCTGGCTATAGTCTATGACCATCCTTTGCTTCTCCCCTGTCTTTACTACTACCACCTGCGCTCTCCAGGGACTATTGCTGGCCTGGATTATGCCTTCCTTCAGCAACCGCTGGACTTCGGACCGAATAAATATCCGGTCCTGGGCGCTGTACCGTCTGCTCCTAGTGGCGACGGGTTTGCAATACGGGGTAAGGTTCGCAAACAAGGACGGCGGTTCAACCTTGAGAGTTGCGAGGCCGCAGATAGTGAGTGGGGGTATTGGGCCGCCGAATTTGAAAGTTAGGCTCTGCAGATTGCACTGGAAATCTAATCCCAGTAATGTGGGCGCGCAGAGTTGGGGAAGGACGTAGAGCCTGTAGTTTTTAAACTCCCTCCCTTGCACCGTTAGGGTCACTATGCAGAAGCCTTTGATCTGTACGGAGTGGGATCCTGCAGCTAGGGAAATCTTTTGCGCACTGGGACGGATGGTCAAAAAACAGCGTCTTACCGTGTCTGGGTGGATGAAGCTTTCTGTGCTCCCGGAGTCGACCAGGCAAGGTGTCTCGTGTCCGTTGATCAGCACCGTTGTTGTCGTCGTCTGGAGCGTCCGGGGCCGTGATTGATCCAGCGTCACCGAAGCCAGTCGTGGTCGTAGCGTCTCGGCGTCTTCTTCGGACCCCGTGGAGCCGTCGATGCTGGGGTCCTTTGTTGTCATCCAAGATGGCGGCGTCCATGAATCGCATGTGGCCGGGGGTGGACAAAATGGCCGCCCCCATGGATCGCAAGTGGCTGGGAAGTCACAAGATGGCGGCACCCATCCTCCCCTCGTGGTGCCCGGGACCCAAAATGCCCGCGGGTCGCACATGGGGCGCTGGGGGGGGGGGGGGTTGGGGAGCGTTTGGGTTATGCTGGGCTTGTTCTTCTCCGGGGATTGCGGTGACCCCCCGGGACCGGCACACTGCCGCGTAATGGCCCTTCTTGCCGCAGCTTTTACAAATCGCTGCGCGGGCCGGGCAGCGCTGCCGGGGGTATTTCACCTGCCCGCAGAAATAGCAGCGGGCCCCCCCGGGATGGTCTGGCGCTTTAACCGCGCAAGCCTGTGAGGGAGGGGGGGGGGTTTGTCGCGACGGGGGGTCCACGGAGCCCAAGGGGCTGCCACGCGGTCGGGGCCGTAGGCGCGGGCGATTTGCGAGGCCACATCTAGGGAAGCTGCAAGGGCCCGTGCCTCGGAGAGTCCTAGCGACTCTCTTTCTATAAGTCTTTGGCGGATTTGGGGAGAGTTCATACCTGCCACAAACGCATCACGAATTAGCATGTCCGTGTGTTCGATCGCGTTCACCGGCGGGCAGCTGCAGCCCCGTCCCAAAATTAGCCGCGCGGCGTAGAATTCCTCTAATGAATCTCCGGGACTTTGCCGTCTCGTTGCGAGTTGGTAGCGTGCGTAGACCTGGTTCACGGGGCGAACGTAGATGCTCTTCAGTGCTGCGAGCGCCGTCTGGTAATCCTCTGCGTCTTCTCTGAGAGGGTAAATTTCCGGGCTTACCCTCGAATGCAGGACCTGCAGTTTCTGGTCTTCTGTGATCCGGCCGGGGGCCGTTCGGAGGTAGCCTTCGAAACAAGTCTGCCAGTGTTTAAGAACTGCTGCCGAGTTCGCTGCTTGGAGGCTGATCCGCAGGCATTCCGGGGCGATCCTGAGCTCCATCGTCCTTTAAGCTTGCTTAATAAATTGTAGCGCACAAAGACGTACGAGAGAGACGAGAAGTGAAGAAGTCGATGAGGCTTTATTAAGCGAGACTTGTCCCCAGCAGTTCACCAACAGAATGGAGCGGCGGGGAGAAGCCCGGGTTCTTATACCCCGCCTTCAGGGCGGAGCCAGGAGTCAACAGCCAACCAGGACCCGGGACCTGTCAGCCAATAGCATCACGGCTTCACAGTCCCACATGACCCCTAATACATACTACCACACCCCCTCTCCGCGACCCCGCTCCAGAAGTACCCTCTTTACTCTCGGGGTTTTTCCCGCCCAAACAAAACCTGCAATCACCGCATATATTTTTCTAAAAAAAAGCCTTTGGGACTGTGGTAATACCAGGTATTGCGGTACCTGAGAGGTGGATGCCCATTGGCTAGACCTAGGAGTCTACCATTGGCTAACGCACATAGCTCCGCCCTGAGAGGCGGGATATAAGAACCAATGCCGTCCCAGCAGCCTTCACTTTCTGTATCGAAGCTGCTGGGTACAGTTCTAGCAGATTAAAGCCGATTAGTTATGACTCTCCTTGTCTCGAGAGTAATTGATTGTGCATCAATTTAATCAGCTAGAACTTCTGAAAGGATGTACCTCCGCATCAAGCCGGAGTGCCTTCAGCTCAGCCCCACGCAGACAACTCCGCTGCTATTTTCAAGCACTGGCTGGCGTGTTTTAAGAGCTCCGTCGACACGGCTGCCAACACCCCCACGGAAAGGCAGAAGATGCACCTTCTACGCTCCCGAGTCAGCCCTGCAATCTGCCCTCTGATCGAGGAGGCGGAGAATTATGCTGCAGCTATCGAGCTGCTAGAAGGACATTACATCCGTCCCCTGAAACAGGTCTACGCCCGTCACCTGTTGGCAACTAGAAGGCAGAGCCCAGAAGAAACACTGGAGGACTTCTATCGGGATCTACTAGTGCTGGGCCCGAACTGCGGCTGCCCACCAGTCACGGGGAATGAGCACACGGAACCTTTAATTCGGGACGCTTTCGTGGCAGGTATGACTTCCCCCGACATCCGCAGAAGGCTCCTTGAAATGGACACGCTGGGCCTCACTGAGGCACGGGCCCTGGCAGGGTCCATGGGCGTTGAGTACAAAAATGCACTGGCTTTTGCTCCCGGACGCACGGCACCCCCCTGGGCTGTGTGGCACCCCGTCGCGGCGGCCCCCCAGACTTTCCCGCTAACCCCGCAGGCCTTCGCCGCTAGACGGCCCATTTTCACCGCCGGCCAACGCTGCTTCTTCTGTGGCCAGGCGAATCTCCGCGCGCGCGCTGCCCGGCCCGCACCGCCACCTGCAAAGGGTGCGGCAAGAAATGCCACCATGTCGCGGTCTGCCAGGCCTGCGCCGTGTCCGCGGTCTCCAGCGACTATCATCACCCTTTGTTCCAGGTCCCGGCTGTCCAAGGCCCACCGCCGCCCTCCTACCCCCAGGCAACGTGCGACCCACGGGCGTGGCCGTTTTGCCCCCCGGCCACCACGCTGGGTGGGTGGGCGCCGCCATTTTGTTCTTCACCGACGCCATCTTCGGCTCCCCCGGACTCCATGTGCCATCTTGGATGGGGCCTCGAGCCCCCAGCACAGCCGACTCCCCGCTGCCCGACCAGACCCTCCCCTTGCTGCAGCTGGCCTCCGTGACCCGGGACCAGCCTCGAGCCCCCAGCACTGCCGACTCCCCGCTGCCCGACCAGACCCTCCCCTTGCTGCAGCTGGCCTCCGTTACCCGGGACCGGCCTCAGGCCCCCAGCACAGCCGACTCCCCGCTGCCCGACCAGACCCTCTCCTTGCTGCAGCTGGCCTCCGTTACCCGGGACCGGCCTCGAGCCCCCAGCACAGCCGACTCCACGCTGCCCGACCGGAACTCCCCCTTGCTGCAGCTGGCCTCCGTTACCCGGGACCGGCCTCGAGCCCCCAGCGCTGCCGACTCCCCGCTGCCCGACCAGACCCTCCCCTTGCTGCAGCTGGCCTCCGTTACCCGGGACCGGCCTCGAGCCCCCAGCACAGCCGACTCCCCGCTGCCCGACCAGACCCTCCCCTTGCTGCCGCTGGCCTCCGTGACCCTGGACCAGAGTCGGCCCCGGACGCTAGCGAAAGCCACTACAACGATCGCCATCAACGGCCACGTGACGTTGTGCCTGATCGACTCCGGGAGCACGGAGAGCTTTGTCCACCCCGACACGGTAAGGCGCTGCTCTCTTGTCACCCATCCCGTAAACCAACGGATCTCCCTGGCCTCCGGGTCACACGCGGTGGAGATAAAGGGGTTCTGCCTCGCGAACTGCACTGTCCAAGGCCGGGAATTCCGCAATTTCCGCCTATACGTGCTGCCGCACCTCTGCGCAGCCACCCTCCTTGGGCTGGATTTCCAGTGCCACCTACAAAGCCTGACCTTCCAGTTCAGCGGCCCTATACCCCCCCCCTTACTGTCTGCGGCCTCGCGACCCTTAAGGTCGACCCGCCTTCCCTGTTTGCGAACCTCACCCCGGATTGCAAACCCGTCGCCACCAGGAGCAGAAGGTACAGCGCCCAGGACCGGACCTTCATCAGGTCAGAGGTCCAAAGGCTACTGAGGGAAGGGGTCATTGAAGCCAGTAACAGCTCCTGGAGAGCTCAAGTAGTGGTGGTAAAGACCGGGGAGAAGCATAGGATGGTCATCGACTACAGACAGACCATCAACAGGTTTACGCAGCTGGACGCGTACCCTCTCCCCCGTATAGCCGACCTGGTAAACAGGATTGCGCATTATAAGGTTTTCTCCATGGTGGATCTCAAGTCTGCCTACCACCAGCTACCCCTCCGCATTTTTGTATGCAACGTCCATGGACCCTGCCAGGGCCCGTGCCTCAGTGAGGACCTCTGACCTCTGTCCTATATCTATTACCCCTCAGTTTAAAGCTATGTCCCCTCGTGCCAGCCATATCCATCCGCGGGAGAAGGCTCTCACTGTCCACCCTATCTAACCCCCTGATCATTTTGTATGCCTCTATTAAGTCTCCTCTTAACCTTCTTCTCTCCAACGAAAACAACCTCAAGTCCATCAGCCTTTCCTCATAAGATTTTCCCTCCATACCAGGCAACATCCTGGTAAATCTCCTCAGCACCCGCTCCAAAGCCTCCACGTCCTTCCTATAATGCGGTGACCAGAACTGTACGCAATACTCCAAATGCGGCCGTACCAGAGTTTTGTACAGCTGCAACATGACCTCCTGACTCCGGAACTCAATCCCTCTACCAATAAAGGCCAACACTCCATAGGCCTTCTTCACCACCCTATCAACCTGGGTGGCAACTTTCAGGGATCTATATACATGGACACCTAGATCCCTCTGCTCATCCACACTTCCAAGAACTTTACCATTAGCCAAATATTCCGCATTCCTGTTATTCCTTCCAAAGTGAATCACCTCACACTTCTCTACATTAAACTCCATTTGCCACCTCTCAGCCCAGCTCTGCAGCTTATCTATATCCCTCTGTAACCTGCTACATCCTTCCACACTGTCGACAACACCACCGACTTTAGTGTCGTCTGCAAATTTACTCACCCACCCTTCTGCACCCTCCTCTAGGTCATTGATAAAAATGACAAACAGCAACGGCCCCAGAACAGATCCTTGTGGTACTCCACTTGTAACTGAACTCCATTCTGAACATTTCCCATCAACCACCACCTTCTGTCTTCTTTCAGCTAGCCAATTTCTGATCCACATAAATCTCCCTCAATCCCCAGCCTCCGTATTTTCTGCAATAGCCTACCGTGGGGAACCTTATCAACCGCTTTACTGAAATCCATATACACCACATCAACTGCTCTACCCTCGTCTACCTGTTTAGTCACCTTCTCAAAGAACTCGATAAGGTTTGTGAGGCATGACCTACCCTTCACAAAGCCATGCTGACTATCCATGATCATATTATTCCTATCTAGATGATTGTAAATCTTGTCTCTTATAATCCGCTCCAAGACTTTACCCACTACAGACGTGAGGCTCACCGGTCTATAGTTGCCGGGGTTGTCTCTGCTCCCCTTTTTGAACAAAGGGACCACATTTGCTGTCCTCCAGTCCTCTGGCACTATTCCTGTAGCCAATGATGACATAAAAATCAAAGCCAAAGGTCCAGCAATCTCTTCCCTGGCCTCCCATAGAATCCTAGGATAAATCCCATCAGGTCCCGGGGACTTATCTATTTTCAGCCTGTCCAGAATTGCCAACACCTCTTCCCTACGTACCTCAATGCCGTCTATTCTATTAGCCTGGGGCTCAGCATTCTCCTCCACAACATTATCTTTTTCCTGAGTGAATACTGACGAAAAATATTCATTTAGTATCTCTCCTATCTCTTCAGACTCCACGCACAACTTCCCATCCCTGTCCTTGACTGGTCCTACTCTTTCCCTAGTCATTCGCTTATTCCTGACATACCTATAGAAAGCTTTTGGGTTTTCCTTGATCCTACCTGCCAAATACTTCTCATGTCCCCTCCTTGCTCGTCTTAGCTCTCTCTTTAGATCCTTCCTCGCTACCTTGTAACTATCCATCGCCCCAACTGAAACTTCACACCTCATCTTCACATAGGCCTCCTTCTTCCTCTTAACAAGAGATTCCACTTCTTTGGTAAACCACGGTTCCCTCGCTCTACGCCTTCCTCCCTGCCTGACCGGTACATACTTATCAAGAACACGCAGTAGCTGTTCCTTGAACAAGCTCCACTTATCCAGTGTGCCCAACACTTGCAGCCTACTTCTCCACCTTAGTCCCCCAAGTCACGTCTAATGGCATCATAATTGCCCTTCCCCCAGCTATAACTCTTGCCCTGCGGTGTATACTTATCCCTTTCCATCATTAACGTAAACGTCACCGAATTGTGGTCACTGTCCCCAAAGTGCTCTCCTACCTCCAAATCCAACACCTGGCCTGGTTCATTACCCAAAACCAAATCCAACGTGGCCTCGCCTCTTGTTGGCCTGTCAACATATTGTGTCAGGAAACCCTCCTGCACACACTGTACAAAAAATGACCCATCTAATGTACTCGAACTATATCTTTTCCAGTCAATATTTGGAAAGTTAAAGTCTCCCATAATAACTACCCTGTTACTTTCGCTCTTATCCAGGATCATCCTCGCCATCCTTTCCTCTACATCCCTAGAACTATTTGGAGGCCTATAGAAAACTCCCAACAGGGTGGCCTCTCCTTTCCTGTTTCTAACCTCAGCCCATACTACCTCGGAAGATGAGTCCCCATCTAGCATCCTCTCCGCCACCGTAATACTGCTCTTGACTAGCAGCGCCACACCTCCCCCTCTTTTGCTTCCTTGTACCGTCCGGTGAAACTGAACGAGCCTCCTGATGCCCTATCCCGCGGCACTTGTGCCACCGCGCAGGTGGACCGCCTCCGATCCCTCCACGAGGACCTCTGTCACCCGAGGGTCACTCGATTCTTCCATTTCGTTAAAACCCGCAACCTGCCCTACTCCATCGAGGAGGTCAGGACAGCCACCAGGGACTGCCAAATCTGCGCGGAGTGCAAACCGCACTTCTACCGGCCAGAGAGGGCGCACCTGATAAAGGCTTCCCGTCCCTTTGAACGCCTCAGCATGGATTTCAAAGGCCCCCTCCCCTCCACCGACCGCAACACGTATTTCCTGAACGTGATTGACGAGTACTCCCGGTTCCCATTCGCCATCCCCTGCCCCGACATGACCGCGACCACCGTCATCAAGGCCCTCCAGGGTATCTTTATGCTGTTCGGGTCCCCTGCGTACATACACAGTGATAGGGGGTCCTCCTTTATGAGCGACGAACTGCGTCAATTCCTGCTCAGCAAAGGCACCGCCTCGAGCAGGACGACCAGTTACAACCCCCGGGGAAACGGACAGGTAGAGAGGGAGAACGGAATGGTCTGGAAGACCGTACTGCTGGCCCTTCGGTCCAGGAATCTCCCAGTCTCCCGCTGGCAAGAAGTCCTCCCAGTGCCCCTTCACTCCATCTGGTCGCTGCTCTGTACTACCACAAACCAGACACCTCACGAACGTTTCATTGTTTTCCCCAGGAAGTCCTCCTCCGGGACCTCGCTCCCAACCTGGCTAGCGACACCCGGACCCGTCCTGCTTCGGAGACATGTGTGGGCGCACAAGTCGGACCCGTTGGTCGAGAGGGTCCACCTGCTGCATGCCAACCCCAGTACGTCTACGTAGCGTTCCCCGACGGCCGCCAAGACACGGTTTCCCTTCGGGACCTGGCGCCCGCCTGAGCCCCACGTGCACTCGCACCATTGCCCCCACCCCCACCCTCCCCGCAGCACCTGACCGGAGGGTCAGTACTCCCGCTGCCCCTACTCAGCACCGAACAGGCACCGATGACCCCTACAGGCGCCCCTCCCCCTGCCCACTTTTCGCCCCAACAGCGCTGCCTAGGGGTGACGAAGCTGCCTGGGAGGAAGACACCACGTTCCCGGAGCCACAACCGCCGGGGCCCCCACCAGGATCATCGCCGAAGCCCAGACGCTCCAGAGGGACGACCAGGCCACCCGATCGACTGATTGCTGCACCATGAACACTTTTCTGTTACCCCCGACATCACGATACCTCCATACCTGGTCCTACCATGCGAAAGGCGACATTAACGCTGGCCATCACCCCGCTGGGTCCTTTTTTTAACAGGGGGTGAATGTGGTAATACCAGGTATTGCGGTACCTGAGAGGTGGATGCCCATTGGCTAGACCTAGGAGTCTACCATTGGCTAATGCACATAGCTCCGCCCTGAGAGGCGGGGTATAAGAACCAATGCCGTCCCAGCAGTCTTCACTTTCTGTATCGAAGCTGCTGGGTACAGTTCTCGCTGATTAAAGCCGATTAGTTATGACTCTCCTTGTCTCGAGAGTAATTAATTGTGCATCAAGGGGCAAAAATCGGAGGCATTGAAAAAAGAAAAGCATTCTTGGGAGGACTGTCATCTTCACCGTCTGAACCCTCCCTGCAAGTGTCAGCGGGAGCATGTCCCATCTGTGGAAGTCCCTTTTTCATTTGGCCGACCGCTTTGCCCAGATTTAACTTGTGGAGCTGCCCCCACTCTTCAGCCACTTGAATCCCTAAATATCTGAAAATCCCCGCCACCACTTTAAAAGGTCCCTCAGTTTCCTTTCCTGCCCCCGTGCCCGGATCACACTCCCTCAGTCTCCTTTCCTGCCCCCGTGCCTGGATCACAAACATCTCGCTCTTTCCCATATTCAGCTTGTAGCCTGAAAATCGCCCAAATTCTCCCAGTACCTCATGCTTTCGGACATCCCCCCCAGCGGGTCTGTAACATAAAGCAGCATGGAGAGAAACCCTGTGCTCCCCCCCCCCCCCCCCTCACTATTCCCCGCCACGCACTCGATGTTCTCATGGCCATTTCTAAAGGCTCTCTGGCCAGGGCAAACAGTAATGGGGAGAGCGGGCATCCCTGCCTTGTCCCTCTCCCGAGATTAAAATATCTTGACCGAGTTTGGTTGGTTCTCACATTTGCCACCGGGGCCGGATACAACAGCCAGACCCAGTCCGCAAATCCCTGCCCGAACCTGCCTAAGGTACCCCACAGGTACTCCCACTCCACCCGGTCGAAAGCCTTCTCCGCGTCCATGGCTACTACCACCTCAGCCTCGCGCCTGTAGAAGCCAGGTATTTCGAATACAACTAGTATAGGTAAAAGATAGCTGTTTAAGCATAAATGTTGAGCCCCAGTTTTAAATACCCATTTATACAGCATAATTCACTTTTACTGAGGTCCGTTGTTCTGGCAAATGCATATTTTCAAAGACAGTGTGACATTAAAACAGCACAGTTGCAAAACAATTTGACACTGTCTTGTGCTAATTGTCAAGGCCAAGGGCTGAATACACAGCAACATGAAGGCACCATTGTTCACAATGCAGATAACAGCTAGGTCAGAAAAGCTGATGTTGCACATTGAAGATGGACGGCTTGCCATCAAATCAAATGTGTTTGAGTCTAACCCAAACCAATTAGGATTATATTGGGGTGTGATTAGATGATTTAAGACAGATATGAAAGTGTATAACTGAAAAGTTTCCGCCCGCCATTTTAGTGTGTTGTGCTGTGTTGTCTTGTGTGTTGTCTGTGGTGTATTGCCTTTGTGTGTTGTCTTTGGGGGGGTGTTGTGCGAAGATGTCTTTGTGTTGTCTTTCTGTTAGTTTAGTCAGTTTTGTCCTTTATAGTCTCCATTTTAGTTTTTAGTTTTAGTTTTTTTAGGTTATTGTCTTTGGGGGTTCTGTCAGTCTGTCAGTCTGTGTCAGTGATGTTAGTCCACTTTTGACTTTGAGTTTGAGTTTAGCTGAAGATTAGCTTTCTCTCTCTTTTCATGTTTCATTGCCAGACTTTGACCTTTAAAAAGTTACTTTCGAGCTGTCTGCCTAAGCAAAGAAAGATAATGTCTGTAATTCTCTGAAAGCTTCGAATTGTCTACGAATTGCCTTTTAAATGACTTTCAAATTGTAATCAAGCGACTACAAATAAAACAATTCTTTTTGGCACCTGAGGAGTTTATACTGCAAATTTCTGCTGAGTTCCAGTATTCGCAAAGTGCTACTGATAACCGAATAGCAGAGATAATATAAATTCCTTCAACTTTACACAGTCGAATAATTCAAGGAATCGAACAACTTAACACAGTCTACAAATAGTACAAATCTTACAACTTGTCGTATTGCGCCAGGACTTGATTCATCAACTAAGCTTCCCCCAAACTTGGCGTAGTTCGACAGGTTAAGATCCCATAAATTAAAGTTTCCTTTAGCGCCCCTCCGCGCTGGCAGCATAATTACATTAAGATGCCGCCTAATAGTGGACATCAGGTGCCTGCCCTTCACAAATCCCGTCTGATCCTCACCTATTACCTCCGGGACACAATCCTCTATCCTGGTGGCCAAGATCTTTGCCGATAATTTACCATCTACATTTAAAAGGGAAATTGGCCTGTACGATCCACAGCTCTCCGGGTCCTTGTGTCGCTTCAGGATGAGAGAGATTGATGCCTGTGATAGCGTTGGGGGAAGCCAAAGTGTTTCATGGGGTTTCATGGAGTTCAACCGACCCACAACTTTTAATAGATTGTGGTGTAGGGAGCACACGGCCCACTCTCCAGGTGTGGTACAGCAGAAATGGACAAGTGGTTTTTAAAACAAAACAATGTTTATTCTTTTATTCTATGAACTCAAATTAACCTTTTAAAATATTGAATATCTTAACACCCATTATTTCAAAAATAACCCCAAAAGACTACAACACTAAATAATCCTTCAAACTCTTCCTTTAAACATTCAAAAGACTTCAAATCTTCATAAATAGGAGCAGATTAGGTTACATTCAATATATTTATAGTCTTTGGATTGCAGGAATCAACAGACCAGCTCTGTGTTTCTTCCTGCAGCTCACAGTAAAACACACCGACACTCCCAGCTGCCTCCTCAAACTGAAACTCGAAAAGCAGAAGTGAGCTCAGCTCCCCCCACCCTCTGACATCACTTCAGTAATATGATCAGCCCCATTTCTTAAAGGTACATTGCTTAAACATCCATTTCTTAAAGGTGCTCTCACATGACACCCTCCTCAGCTGTCCCTCGGCCTTGCCTGTGGAAAGGAGCCCAAAATCCATTTGAAGTTTCTGACGCTCCTTCCGGAGCTCCTCGTTCGGAGACTCCGTATATCTCCTATCCACACGCAAGATTTCTCCTCCTAGCCTGTCCAGCTCCGCCCATTCAGCCCTCTCCCTATGGGACCGAATCAAAATATATTCCCCTCTGATGACCGCTTACAATGCCTCCCACCCCACCCCAGCCGCGGTCTCTCCCGTGTCATTGGTTTTTATATATCCCCGAATGGCCTCACTTGCTCACATATCTTGTGGTCTGCTGACAGCCCTGCATCCAGCCTCCACTGTGGGCGCTGAGAATTTCCCGTGTTCACCTGTAGGTCGAGCCAATGTGGCGCATGGTCCGATTCTACGATTGCTGAATACTCTGAGTCCACCACCCCCGCTAACAATGTTTTCTCCAATATAAAAACAAAATCAATCCTGGAGTACACCTTGTGCACATGAGAGTAGAATGAATATTCCTTACTCCTTGGCTTCTCAAATCTCCACGGATCACCCCCCCCCCCCCCATGTGTCCATGAACCCCCGCAGCTCTTTTGCCATTGCCGATACTTTCCCAGACCTAGATCTCGGCCGGTCCATCTTAGTGTTAAAATCACCCCCCATCATCTACCGGTGCGAGTCAAAGTCCAAGGTATCTCCCAGCATCTTCCTAACAAACGCGACGTTGTCCCAGTTCGGGGCAGATATATTCACCAGCACCACTGCCATTCGCTCCAGCTTCCCGCTCACCAGAATGAATCTGCCGCCCGGGCCTGTCTCCATTTTCCACACCTCGAACGTCACCCTTTTGTTAATCAGGATGGCCCCCCCCCTTGTTTTAAAGGCCAATCCTGAATGGAACACCTGCCCGACCCATCCCTTTTTCAGTCTAAATTCATCCCCCAGCTTCAAGTGTGTCTCCTGTAACATGGCCCCGTCCGCCTTTAACTGTCTCAAGTGTGCGAACACACGGGCCCTCTTGAACCGGCCCATTCAGGCCACGAACATTCCACGTAACCAGTCTGGTCGGGGGGGGGGCTCTTTCCCCCCTCCCCTGTCGATCAGCCATCACCTTTCCGAGGGCAGCCCCTAGCCCATGGCCCCCACCTCCCCAGATCCGCCCCTCAGCAGCAACCGCCATCTGGTCTCCATCTCCAGCCTCCTGGAAGTCCCCTAATCGTCAGCAGTACCCCCCCCCCCCACCCCCCCACCCCCTCCCCACCCCCTCCCCCCTCCACCTCGCCACTTTTCAGCTCACCCACAACTTTGCTTCCGTGAGCCAGCCTTACCAGCTCCACCCCCGATGCCTAAAAGCCTAAAAGTCTACCGGCTGCTGGATCTTTACCCCCCCCCCCCAACTCTTAACATAAGTTTTCAAAACAATACCTCCAGCACAGAAAGCAAACGCACCGTCCACTTGAGGTCTAGGCTGAACGCCCCCCCCCCCCCCTTTACAACATCTTATCAATCTCATCACCGTCAAACAGAGCCCCGAACAATGGAAGTGTGAACAAGCAGGGAAATGGAGAGCAGGAAAAACTATGCTGCAGAGTCCCGAACAGACCCTCCTAGACCAGCTCAGTTTGAGAACTTTCCTTCACCCCCTCCATTTCTTTTAATTTCCCCTTTTTTATTTTTTACAAACACAAAAAGAAAAGGGAGAAACTTTACCTCCGTACATACCCTGAAAGGTCGAAGTTCGATAAGTCCGAGAAATCCTTCTCTTCCCGGTCATCGCGACTCCAGTTACAGCGCACCACAGAACGTTTTCATTTAAATCGCTGCCGACCAGTTTTCTCTTTTTAAGTCCTTCTGGGTCCCCCAGGTTGTTGTCTTTCGTAAAGACCGCCACTTCTTCCGGCGAGCCAAAATATAGTTGCCGTTCCTCGTAGGTTACCCACAGACGGGCCGGGTAGAGCAGTCCAAATGTTATTCCCTTCGCATACAGGCCCACTTTAACTTTATTAAAACTCGCCGTCCTCTCCGCAAGTTCTGCTTCCTGGTCTTGGTAGACCAGGATCTCAGCTTCTTCCCATACGAACCGTTCCGTCTCCCGCCCATCTCATGATGCGTTCCTTGTCCAGGAATCGGTGCAGCCTCATCACCATCGCCCTCGGGGGCTCACGGCCCTGGGGCTTGTGCGTAAGAGGCCCATGGGCCCGGTCCACCTCCAACGGCCTGTCGAACGCCTCTGCCCCCATCATCTTCTCGAACATCTTCACAACATACGCACCGGCATCCGATCCCTCCTTTCCCCCTGGAGGATCCGAACATTCTGCCGGCGGGAACGATTCTCCAGGCCTTCCAACCTTTCCCAGCAGCCGCTTTTGCCGATCCTGTAACATGCCACTTTGCAGTGCCATCCCAGCGGACTGCTCCTCTTGCTCCATCGCCTGCAGCTTTTGGATCGACTGTCCCTGGGCCGTCACTGTCTCCTCCATCCGGTCGACAGCCTCCTTAATCGAGGCTACCACCTTGGTCAGGTCCTCGCACACTCCTTGTGGTGCCAGGCGAACTTCTCGTCCAGGTACGTAACCAACTGATCCATCGGCCATTGGGCTGACGGGGCCGGACCTCACGTCTCTGCCATTGCAGCCACCAAGCTCAGAGCCTCACCTCCAACCAGCTTCTCATTCCTTCTCTTGCGACTATTTTTCGAGCGTAATTCCATAGGATAGGGGTCGCCTTCTCCTCCTCCCACTTTAATCCACTTACGTTAGAAAAAGTTTCCGCGACAACCCACCTTAAAATCCGTCAAAAAGCCATCAAGAGAGGGAGCTGCTAGATGTGCGACTGTTCACAGCACAGTCGCCACCGGAAGTCACCTTGTGACCTTCTCAACTCGAAGATATAATCTGCGGCTTGCAGGCCCGGGATTAGAAATACTATTGAGGAGCAGAATGTAGCTGGAAAACCCTTGGAAGATATGAAAAGGCTCTGGGAATTGAAAATACTGGGCAAACAGGTCTTGACAAGACAAGTATAAGCTTGTATTGTCTGGTCAAAGTCAGGATGCAGTTTGACAGTGATTCCATTTGAATTCTTCAAAACAAGTTGGAAGTGAAATGTTCAGATTTCCTTGTACGAAAATAAATTGGAGCACAGAAGGTAACTATTTCACAGTGTAACTGTGTGTCGACATTACTCGATATTAGGTTTAAGTGTTGATTTATAGGAACTCAATGACAGCAATTAAAAGCAGAAACGATGAACTGTTTGAACTTTACGAGCAAATGACTATGTGGGTGTTGTAGAGTCATGTTAGCTTTAAGGTTTATCTTTATGGGGAATTAACCATGTTTGGAGTATTTTCAATTACGGAGATTTGTGGCATGTTACAAGAGAAACAAAAGGACATTCATTTGTTGTTTTAAAGTATTTGATATGTTTGGCTGCTTGTGTGTGAATGATATTCATGTGTGCCTGTTTCAAGTGTTGATGTTTTCTGTCGAAATTGAAATCTCTGAACAAACAGCTCCAGACGCGGAGTCATGTTTTTCTGGCCATGGTTCCAGGATATTTGTGATTAACATGTGGGAATTTTAATTCCGGATACAAATTCACACATGTAAGAGTGAGATCATTTTAATTTAGTAGGATTTATTGGAATTTGGGATATCCAAAATGATTATAGCCAATCGTGTGTCGGACGGATCGTGAGGTAAAACTTTTTGTCAGCTTTTAAAAAATAATTATTCCTGACACAAGAAAAAAGACAGATTAATTCTGAGATCGGAGTGTAAAGTAGCGATTATTAGAGAAAACGGGTCCCCGATCATAGATTTCATAGAATTTACAGTGCAGAAGGAGGCCATTCGGCCCATCGAGTCTGCACCGGCTCTTGGAAAGAGCACCCCACCCAAGGTCAACACCTCCACCCTATCCCCATAACCCAGTAACCCCACACGACACTAAGGGCAATTTATCATGGCCAATCCACCTAACCTGCACATCTTTGGCCTGTGGGAGGAAACTGGAGCACCCGGAGGAAACCCACGCGCACATGGGGAGGATGTGCAGACTCCGCACAGACAGTGACCCAAGCCGGAATCGAACCTGGGACCCTGGCGCTGTGAAGCAACAGTGCTAACCACTGTGCTATCGAGCTGCCCTCCTTGGGTCAAAATCATGTTTCTCCTTGGGCCAAAATGGTGACGTAACGACGTCCAGCTAAAAACCTTTACTCCGCCCCTTTTTCAAATCAGCAGAAAATTAACCCTTACCTGTTGAAAAATGAAATGAAATGAAAATCACTTATCGTCACAAGTAGGCTTCAAATGAAGTTACTGTGAAAAGCCCCTAGTCGCCTCATTCCGGCACCTGTTCGGGGAGGCTGGTACGGGAATCGAACCGTGCTGCTGGCCTGCCTTGGTCTGCTTCCAAAGCCAGCGATTTAACCCTGTGCTAAACCAGCCCCAGCTGAACAGCTGAAGATTTTTACAGGAATTGGGAAGTACAATTAAGTTTGAATTGTCAGATATTTTCCGATTAATTAACACATTTTTTCCCAAGCAGAATGGATCTTTTGTGTTTTACTTTACAGGTAATTACAAGGGGAACAAGGTTTGCAGTTATCTGGTGCCCACGGGCATAAGGACAAGGCTCCTTTGTTTTCAAAGAAGTGATTCTACAACTTAAGACAAAGAAGAGATGAACTGGACATTAATAAAAATCTGAAAGCCAACAATACTGTTGTTTGAATTTGGGACAATTCTGGGAATAATCTTTATTATTGTCACAAGTGGGCTCACATTAACACTGCGATGAAGTTACTGTGAAAAGCCCCTAGTCGCCACACTCCGGCGCCTGTTCGGGTACACGGAGGGAGAATTCAGCATGGCCAATCCACCTAACCTGCGCATCTTTGGACTGTGGGAGGAAACCGGAGCACCCGGAGGAAACCCACGTAGACACGGGGAGGATGTGCAGACTCCGCACAGACAGTGACCCAGCGGGGAATCGAACCTGGGACCCTGGCGCTGTGAAGCCACAGTGCTATCCACTGTGCTACCGTTTGATTTCTATTTTAAACATCAAGATATTTTACTGGACTGCAAGAATTCTCCAGGACTCATGGTTTGATCCTAATTGAGTCATTGACGGGAGACAATTGAGACAGAAATCAGAACAGGAAATGGGAATTGGAATATTGGGTGCAATTCAATGGCTATCTCAAACTGGCATTAATATGAAGGGGACAATGTCGCGGAGGCTAATAACTTGATAAACTCTCTCTTGGTAATGCTTGAGTCCTTGTCTATGCTTGTATTTTGGAGAATAACGTTTGATACTCTGGCCACCACCCAAGGCATCAAGACCTTACGTGGAGAGATAAGCAACAACTTTAAGATCTTTTGATAAGATCACAAAAGATTCAGGAATGTGTGGTATGACACGTGGGGCATTGCGCACGTGTGCAGAGGAATCACGTGTGAAGTGACTAATAAAATGAAATTAAATTAAATGAAAATCGCTTATTGTCACAAGTAGGCTTAAATGAAGTTACTGTAAAAAGCCCCTAGTCGCCACATTCCGGCACCTGTTCGGGGAGTCTGGTACGGGAATTGAATTGTGCTGCTGGCCTGCCTTGGTCTGCTTTCAAAGCCAGCGATTTAGCCCTGTGCTAAACAGCCCCTGCACAGGCAGGCTGGCCATTATGCATTGAAGGGCTGGTTTAGCACACTGGGCTAAATCGCTGGCTTTGAAAGCAGACCAAGGAGGCCAGCAGCACGGTTCAATTCCCGTACCAGCCTCCCCGAACAGGCGCCGGAATGTGGCGACTAGGGGCTTTTCACAGTAACTTCATTTGAAGCCTACTTGTGACAATAAGCGAATTTCATTTCAAGAGCAGGTCCCACTGTTTGACAAACAGCATAGCCGGAAATAGTCAATGGGGCAACAGAGTGAAACAACATCATCAAGTGATCGCGGCACTGACACACACTCCGCAGAGAAAGTGACTTTAAAATAATTGGGATAGAATCAAACACACTGATACCTGTCGAAATGAGCACAGTTGAAGGGTAAATTATTTGGATAAGAGCAAGTCAGGGCCTGGCAGTAAACCTGATGAGGAATATCCACAAGATGGTTACAGACAATTTGGAGATCTGGGGCGAGATTCTCGACCCCCCGCCGGGTCGGAGAATCGCCGGGGGCTGGCGTGAATCCCGCCCCCCGGCGGTTGCCGAATTCTCCGACACCGGATATTCGGCGGGGGCGGGAATCACGCCGCGCCGGTTGGCGGGCCCCCCCGGCGCTTCCAGGGCCCGCGATGGGCCGAAGTCCCGCTGCTAGAATGCCTGTCCCGCCGGCGTGGATTAAACCACCTTTTGAACGGCGGGACAAGGCGGCGCGGGCGGGCTCCAGGGTCCTGGGGGGGGGGCCCGGGGCGATCTGGCCCCGGGGGGTGCCCCCACGGTGGCCTGGCCCGCGATCGGGGCCCACCGATCTGCGGGCGGGCCTGTGCCGTGGGGGGCACTCTTTTCCTTCCGCCTTCGCCACGGTCTCCACCATGGCGGAGGCGGAACCGGCCCCCTCCCGCGCATGCGCCGCCCGGAGATGTCATTTCTGTGCCAGCTGGCGGGGCGGAAATCAGTCCGGCGCCGACCTAGCCCCTGCGCAGATCACCCCACTCAAGGGCTTGTGAAAGAAAGTGACCAAGAATAATAATAATAATAGCTTATTGTCACAAGTCGGCTTCAACGAAGTTACTGTGAAAAGCTCCTAGTCGCCACATTCCGGTGCTTGTTCAGGGAGGCCGGTACGGGAATTGAACCCGCGCTGTGCCTTGTTCTGCTTTACAAGCCAGCTGTTTAGCCCACTGTGCTAAACCAGCTCCTCAGGGGGCTGAGATCAGGGGTGGAAGAGTAAGAGCTCACCCTGTGTAAACTGGAACCGAACTATACGTTACAAGTTGAAATTACATTTGTTTCAGTTTAGTTTAACACATAATCTATTTATGGCAACTCAATATGATTTTATCGTCAATTTCGGAGCAAAATTCCATAACCCGGTCTTAGCATCACACTCAAAATTAACAAGGGAGAAAGAACATATGGCCTTAAGACAGCGAGGTGAGACGTCAAAGTTGAACAATTACTGATACAAACTACCAGTCCAAAGAAATCCAGATAGTTCCAAATAAATAAGTAATTGGGCCAGTGGGCCGATGAATGGCGGATGGAGTTTAATTTGGATAAATGTGAGGTGATGCATTTTGGTCGATCAAATCAGGGCAGGACCTACTGAGTTAATGGTAGGGAGTTGGGGAGAGTTATAGAACAAAGAGATCGAGGGGTACAGGTTCACAGCTCCTTGAAGGTGGAGTCGCAGGTGGACAGGGTGGTGAAGAAGGCATTCGGCATGCTTGGTTTCATTGGTCAGAACATTGAATACAGGAGTTGGGACGTCTTGTTGAAGTTGTACAAGACATTGGTAAGGCCACACATGGAATACTGTGTTCAGTTCTGGTCACCCTATTCTGGGAAAGATATTGTTAAACTAGAAAGAGCGCAGAAGAGATTGACGAGGATGCTCCCAGGACTTGATGGTCTGAGTTATAAGGAGCGTCTGGATAGGCTGGGACCTTTTCCCCTGGAGCGTAGGAGGCTTAGGGGTGATCTAATCGAGGTCTATAAAATAATGAGGCATCGATAAGGTAGATAGTCAACATCTTTTCCCAAAGGTAGGGGAGTCTAGAACTAGAGGGCAGAGGTTAAAGGTGAGAGGGGAGAGATACAAAGGAGACCAGAGGGGCAATGTTTTCACACAGAGGGTGCTGAGTGTCTGGAACGAGCTGCCAGAGGCAGTGGGAGAGGCGGGTATGATTTTGTCTTTTAAAAAGCAGTTAGACAGTAACACGGGCAGGTTGGGTGGAGAGGGATATGGGCCAAATGCGGGCAAGTGGAACTACACACACATAGAACACAGAACATGCAGTGCAGAAGGTGGCCATTCGGCCCATCGAGTCTGCACCGACCCACTTAAGCCCTCACTTCCACCCTATCCACACAACCCAATAACACCTCCTAACTTTTTTGGTCACTAAGGGCAATTTATCATGGCCAATCCACCTAACCGGCACGTCTCTGGACATAAGCCTATTTATTGCTTCTTGCTCCTAGATCTCGGAATGCTATTTTTGTGAGGTGGGAGATTTTACCAAGATACTAGCTCAGTGATAGACACTGGACAAGCCGGGCCGAAGGGCCTGTTTCCATGCTGCAAACATCTCTGACTCTAAATCACTGTTTTGGCAAAACACATCAAAGCGAAGTGGGAAAATTAAAACAACCTGAGCCTAACACTCTTTAGGCGACAGAGTGGTCAGGATCCTCAGGAGTTTCAGTGGTGCAAGGCATGGTTATGTTCTTTGCAGTTATTTTTGAAGTATATCTTGCATTGCTGACAACCAAATGTATCTGTAAAAGGACGTCAAGAGACCCTGAAGTAGCAATGCATTTCCAGGGCATGGGAGGCTCTTTCTATCAGAACACAGAACACAGAACACAGAACACAGAACACAGAACACAGAACACAGAACACAGAACATAGAACATAGAACATAGAACATAGAACATAGAACACAGAACACAGAACACAGAACATAGAACACAGAACATAGAACATAGAACATAGAACATAGAACATAGAACACAGAACATAGAACATAGAACATAGAACATAGAACACAGAACACAGAACATAGAACATAGAACACAGAACACAGAACATAGAACATAGAACACAGAACACAGAACACAGAACATAGAACACAGAACATAGAACACAGAACACAGAACATAGAACATAGAACACAGAACACAGAACATAGAACATAGAACATAGAACATAGAACATAGAACATAGAACATAGAACACAGAACACAGAACACAGAACACAGAACATAGAACACAGAACACAGAACACAGAACATAGAACATAGAACATAGAACATAGAACATAGAACACAGAACATAGAACATAGAACATAGAACATAGAACACAGAACATTACAGCGCAGTACAGGCCCTTCGGCCCTCGATGTTGTGCCGACCTGTGAAACCACTCTAAAGCCCATCTACACTATTCCCTTATCGTCCATATGTCTATCCAATGACCATTTGAATGTCCTTAGTGTTGGCGAGTCCACTACTGTTGCAGGCAGGGCATTCCATGCCCTTACTACTCTCCGAGTAAAGAACCTGTCATGATATTCAAACACACACATCATGATGGACACACTAACAGGCAAATCAGAGTACACAACACCACAACCAATCACAGACAAGAACATCAACCACATAAAAAGCACGAGCACGACACCTGGTGGTCAGTAGGTCTGGGGAGAAGGGAACAAGAAAGAGCTGTTAAAACATCACAAGCAGGGAACCCCCACGTGCAGAGTGCAAAGACCAAACTGTAAATAGTAAGTTTAAATAAAGTAGCGTTGTACCATATGCAACCGTGTTGGCTCATCTGTGTGTCAGAACACCCAACACCACATGGTACAGGAGTGGATCGATACCTGCCTACTAACCTGCCATTCTGGACATGGACCACACCGACAGACCGCAGCCGATGCAAGTCGCGGGGAACCTAGGTACCAACTGGAAGCTCTACAGGCAGCGATTTGACCTGTACATCCGTGCCACCGAAAAACAGAATGTCCCGGATGACACGAAGATTGCAATGCTCCTCTTCTACGCAGGTCTGCACGCCACCGACGTCTTCAACTCACTGGTGTTCGAAGAAGGCGAAAACCAAGCCAAATATGACACGGTCATCCTCAAACTGGACCAGCACTTTCAAGTTGAAGTAAATGAAAGTTTTGAAAGATACCTCTTTCAGCAACGCCTGCAAGGTAAGGAGGAGCTTTTTCAACCCTTTTTGACGCACCTCCGGATTCTAGCGCAGTCCTGCGGTTACGGCACCACCACAGAGTCCATGATCAGGGACCAGATTGTTTTTGGCGTTGCCTCTAGTGGCCTACGCCAGCAGCTTCTTAAAATGAAAAGCCTCACCTTAGCGTCTGCTGTGGAAGCCTGTGTCCTCCACGAAAATGCTACCTGCCGTTTTGCCCGATTTCAGGCGTCCGAGTTGGCACGGAGGGGGTCCCCAGCCGTCGAATCGGCAAGCCAGGCCGCCCACGACGTCGAACGCATCCAGGCCGTCGATTACTTCCCGACCCACGGCCCGGAAGACAGCGGCCGCTTCCCGCGCTTTTCGCGGTCTCCCGCGCAGGTGCGCGCCAAAAATAACGGCCACAACGAGGGACGCACTGCGCAGGCGCGCCCACCGCAAGATCGCACTGCGCATGCGCAGTGGCGCAACGAACGCCGTGACGTCATGACGTGCGGCAATTGTGGAGCTCTACATTTAAAAGGGCAATGTCCTGCAAAAAACCGACAGTGCCACAGATGTGGCAAGATGGGCCACTACGCAGCCCACTGTCGTTCGGCTCAACCCATGGATCCGGCGCATCCTCGACAATCTCGCAGACGAGTCAGGACCGTCCAGCCCACGCATCAAGACTTCCAGTTAAGTGATGCAGATGACCAGGATGCCTTCCGCGTTTCCGTCATTGATGTCAACAAGGTCAATGCCATCAATCCAGCCGATGAGTGGTGTGCCACCCTGACGGTCAACCGATCTCGCGTCGCCTTCCGTCTGGACACCGGCGCATCCGCCAACCTGATTGCATATTCTGCAGTCCAGGCCATGAAGGTCAAACCACCCATCACGCCATCCCGGCTCAAGATGGTTGACTATAACGGGAACGTCATCCCGTCCATAGGATCTTGCCAGCTACAGGTGACTCACAAGATGTACACGGCCACACTCCCCTTCGAAGTTGTCGGCTCATCAAAGGACTCGTTACTGGGCGCACAGGCGTGTAAGGTCCTTCACCTGGTACAGCGCATTATGTCTCTCTCTCCAGATGAGATATCCGACTTCCCGGATGCTGAGTTCCACGCAAATCTCCATTCCCTCCTTGCTCACAACCAGGAGGTTTTTGAAGGCATGGGGACATTGCCATACACGTACAAGATTCGACTCAGACCGGACGCCATCCCTGTCGTTCACGCACCTCGCAGGGTTCCTGCGCCTCTCAAAGACCGCCTCAAGGCACAACTGCAGATTCTTCAGGACCAAGGGGTCCTATCCAAGGTCACGGAGCCCACGCCATGGGTCAGCTCCATGGCCTGTGTAAAGAAGCCCTCTGGCGAGCTCCGTATATGTATAGATCCTAAAGATCTGAATAACAACATCATGCGGGAACACTATCCCATCCCGAAACGAGAAGACCTCACCAGCGAGATGGCGCGAGCCAAAATATTCACTAAATTGGATGCGTCCAAAGGATTCTGGCAGATCCAACTGGACCCGGCCAGCCGAAGACTATGCACATTCAACACCCCTTTTGGCAGATTCTGCTACAACCGGATGCCATTCGGCATCATTTCGGCATCTGAAGTCTTCCACCGCATTATGGAGCAGATGATGGAAGGCATCGAAGGGGTACGTGTATATGTGGACGATATCATCATTTGGTCCACCACTCCGCAGGAACACATGCATCGTCTACGACGTGTCTTTACCCGCATACGACAAAATGGCCTGCGTCTCAACCGTGCGAAGTGTGCCTTCGGCCAGACGGAGCTGAAATTCCTCGGTGACCACATCTCAAGGTCAGGGGTCCGTCCCGATGCAGACAAGGTTAGCGCCATCACAGCCATGCCACGACCGGCTGACAAGAAGGCTGTCTTAAGATTCCTGGGCATGGTCAACTTCCTTGGGAAGTTCATTCCCAACCTGGCTTCTCATACAACAAATATGCGCCATCTCGTAAAAAAATCTACAGAATTCAACTGGCACCAATCGCATCAGCAGGAATGGGAGGAGCTCAAGCACAAACTGGTCACGGCACCAGTGCTGGCCTTCTTTGACACGACTCGCCCTACAAAGATCTCAACAGACGCCAGCCAATCTGGTATTGGAGCGGTACTCCTGCAAAAAGACAGCACGTCGTCATGGGCCCCGGTTGCATATGCCTCACGAGCCATGACCCCTACCGAACAGCGCTACGCGCAAATCGAAAAAGAATGCCTGGGCTTGTTAACTGGACTGGACAAGTTCCACGACTATGTGTATGGCCTGCCACGATTTACGGTCGAAACTGACCACCGCCCCTTGGTCAACATCATTAACAAAGACCTGAACGACATGACTCCTCGCCTCCAGCGCATCTTACTTAAACTCAGGAGGTACGATTTTGAACTGATCTACACTCCGGGGAAGGAGCTCATCGTGGCGGACACTCTTTCCCGAGCAGTGAGCACACCACCAGATGCGGAGGGGTTCGTGCGTCAAATTGAGGCACACGTAACTCTGACAGCAGCAAATCTGCCAGCTGATGATCCTAGTCTGGCCCACATACGCGCAGAGACGGCGACTGACCCCCTTCTGCAGCGAGTGATGCGCCACATGATGGAAGGGTGGCTAAAAGGGCAGTGCCCCCAGTTTTATAATGTGCGAGATGATCTCACCAACATAGACGGGGTCCTTATGAAATCGCACAGGATCGTTATTCCGCACAGCGTGCGCCAGATGATTCTTCATCAACTACACGAAGGCCACTTGGGCGTCGAAAAATGCAGACGAAGGGCCCGGGAGGCGGTATATTGGCCGGGTATTAATGAAGACATAGCCAACATGGTGCTCAATTGCACAACCTGTCAGAGGTTTCAGCCGGCGCAACCTCCGGAAACACTTCTACCACACGAGATGGTGACGTCCCCCTGGGCGAAGGTGGGTGTTGACCTATTTCACGCGCTCGGCAGAGATTACATTGTTATTATAGACTACTTCTCAAACTACCCGGAAGTCATGCCTCTCCATGATCTGACGTCGTCCGCAGTCATTGGGGCCTGCAAGGAAACATTTGCTCGCTATGGCATTCCAAGGACTGTCATGTCAGACAATGGACCTTGTTTTGCCAGCCGTGAATGGTCGTCCTTTGCCGCAGCATATGGTTTCACTCATGTGACATCCAGCCCTCTGCATCCACAATCGAACGGGAAGGCTGAAAAGGGTGTCCACATCGCCAAGCGGCTCCTGTGCAAGGCGGCTGCTGCCGGATCGGACTTTAACCTTGCCTTGCTGGCCTATCGATCGGCCCCGCTATCCACGGGTCTCTCGCCAGCGCAGCTACTAATGGGTCGCTCCCTCAGGACGACGGTACCTTCCATCCTGGCACCAACAACAGACCATGAGGCGGTTCTTCGGAACATGCAACTGCAGCGTGATCGCCAGAAAAGTCGGTACGACACACGAGCGACGGACCTGCCCCCCCTGTCCTCCGGAGACAAAGTACGCGTCCATCAACCGTATGGTGGTTGGTCAGCACCGGCCGAAGTCCTCCGACAAGTGGCTCCCCGCTCGTTCCTGGTTCGCATGCCGGATGGTTCCGTGCGTCGCCGCAATCGGCGCGCCCTTCGCCGACTTCCACGCTCACAGCCACACAGCACGCACACGCCAGATCCTCAACAGGCTTCCGAGGATGACTTTGTGGAGCTGCCGCACATCACGCCCTTTCCATCGCCACCCATGGCCATGCCTGCACAGCAGCCGGTGGTTCTTGATCCACCCTTGAGGCGGTCAACCCGAACTCGTCGCAAGCCCATTAGACTGGACTTATAATACCGTTCATATGTTTAACAAGTTGCACAATTTTACATGATAACCTGTTGTTGTTTATCGTTCCAGATGTCGTCTGACTGGACAACTGTTCAAGTTTTTTTTTCTTCTTCTCTCGTTCGCATTTATGTTATGTTATGGTACAACTTGGTTCATGTGACGCACCCGACATCGCCCCATGTACATAGTTCCGTCATATGCACATGCTGCACACGACACACACACACTCTTAGATGCACTCACGACACGATCATATTTATTACCACGTAGGCACATATCTTTGTAAAAAGGGGGGATGTCATGATATTCAAACACACACATCATGATGGACACACTAACAGGCAAATCAGAGTACACAACACCACAACCAATCACAGACAAGAACACCAACCACATAAAAAGCACGAGCACGACACCTGGTGGTCAGTAGGTCTGGGGAGAAGGGAACAAGAAAGAGCTGTTAAAACATCACAAGCAGGGAACCCCCACGTGCAGAGTGCAAAGACCAAACTGTAAATAGTAAGTTTAAATAAAGTAGCGTTGTACCATATGCAACCGTGTTGGCTCATCTGTGTGTCAGAACACCCAACACCACAGAACCTACCTCTGACATCTGTCCTCTATCTATCTCCCCTCAATTTAAAGCTATGTCCCCTCGTGCTAGACATCACCATCTGAGGAAAAAGGCTCTCACGGCCCACCCTATCCAATCCTCTGATCATCTTGTATGCCTCAATTAAGTCACCTCTTAACCTTCTTCTCTCTAACGAAAACAGCCTCAAGTCCCTCAGCCTTCCCTCATAAAATCTTCCCTCCATACCAGGCAACATTCTGGTAAATCTCCTCTGCACCCTTTCCAATGCTTCCACATCCTTCCTATAATGCGGCGACCAGAAATGCACGCAATACTCCAAATGCGGCCGCACCAGAGTTTTGTACAGCTGCAACATGACCTCATGGCTCCGAAACTCAATCCCTCTACCAATAAAAGCTAACACACCGTACGCCTTCTTAACAACCCTCTCAACCCGGGTGGCAACTTTCAGGGATCTATGTACATGGACACCGAGATCACTCTGCTCATCCACACTGCCAAGAATCCTACCATTAGCCCAGTACTCTGTCTTCCTGTTATTCCTTCCAAAATGAATCACCTCACACTTTTCTGCATTAAACTCCATTTGCCACCTCTCAGCCCAGCGCTGCAGCTTATCTATGTCCCTCTGTAACTTGTAACATCCTTCCGCACTGTCCACAACTCCACCGACTTTAGTGTCATCTGCAAATTTGCTCACCTATCCTTCTACGCCCTCCTCCAGGTCATTTATTGATTCCTTACTATTGATATTATTATTAATTGATTTAGTTTATTAAGTTTACAATAATAAAAGAGGAGAGATGTTGGATTCAACAATTATCGAGGGGGTACATTAAGAGAATTAGCTCAAATAGTCTGGAAAATAAAATGATTCTTGAAAATTACGTCATCTGCAGAAATATGATCAAGTTCTAAAAATTGGTTAAATTATTGACTCCTGTCCATGACTGTCGACAAATGTTGCAAAAGATGTACTGTAGAGAAGCGATGTGAGGGTTCATTCAACGAATTTGCAACAATCTCATAACTGAGACTAGATATGAAGTAAGGAGTTCGACCATGGAACAGAATGCAAGAGAATCATTTCAGAGGGATAAATAATTTGCAGTGATTGATTAATGTCTGATTAACCAATCACTTGTTAAGTGGCCGACACTTTCCTGATCGAATCAAGGAGGGGGGGGGGCGCTCAGTTGAGTTTTAGAACGAATGAAAGTAAATAAGGGGCTAAACCATAGATAAGGATTCCCTTATTAATGTGATCCGTGTGACTGATTAGAGAGAAGAATTTTAGCCTTCCTGGATCTTGAAGCATTCATGAAAATTACTTTTTAAAAAGCCTTTTGTTGAAATGACTTTTATTTTGTAAATCTGGAGTTATTTTTATCTTGAAGCTTCAGTATCTCAAAGGTTTTTCAATTTAATTTCGTACAAATGTACCAAGTGAATTATTGAAAACAAAGAGTGCTTTGTATACTTCTTCAACCGGACTGAGTACCTTACCCTGAGTAAGAGATAAGAGGATCCTTCAGTAGGACACCGTTTAAATAGACTGTTTACTGTTGGACATTATTTAAATAGACTATTTACTGTAGGGCACTGTTTAAATAGACTCTGTTGACTGTCGGGCACTATTTAAATAGACTGTTTACTGTAGGACACTGTTTAAATAGACTCTGTTTACTGTCGGGCACTATTTAAATAGACTGTTTACTGTAGGACACTGTTTAAATAGACTCTGTTTACTGTAGGACACTATTTAAATAGACTATTTACTGTAGGACACTGTTTAAATAGACTCTGTTTACTGCCTGGCACTATTCAAATAGACTGCTTACTGTAGGACACTGTTTAAATAGACTCTGTTTACTGTCGGGCACTATTTAAATAGATTGTGGGCACCTTTAAGGATGCTGCTACTTCTCGAGTGCAAGTGTTCAATTTTGCCACTGGAATACAGTCAGAGAAAATGGACTTTGCATCACCCCGTGCATTAGCTGTTTGTTGATATCTCTGGGTTCCATCTACGGTCAAAACAATGGGAGGGTATCAGTGGCTGAAGTAAATGAAAGAGAAAGTCAGAGCCGTGCCTGGAGGAGGTCACAGAGATGCGGAATGAATTTTAATAGTCAATGTTACTGGAACCTCAGTCGGTGCAGGGCAGCGAGAAGCGAAGCTGGTGCTAGAACTGCTGAGGATAAGAGGACATGTCAATGAGGCAACTTTGTTCCAATGAGGCAAGTTTTCCACAACTTTGAAAAATGTTGGCAAGCAAACGGAATAACTTCATTGCTTTACACCACGTCTGAATTATTCAAACCCATGTTTGAGCTTCCATCGCACGTTTATCAATCTGATCAGACTCAATAGAACCTACGACCCACATCTTAATTACTTGTGTCTCACAATACCCAATTTTCCATCCACTTCTCTACTTTTTTCTGAATATTTTCTTGTTGGATGGTCTGTTTTGGCTGCAGTGATTTTATATCAGTTCAACAGTTGGCATCATTTGACGTGTATTAATCATTTGTAGGTCCATAGGATTTGCAGCTGATTGAATAATCCATGTTGTGATGTTCCTTGTCGGGTCCCTCAAGATGGCTGAAAGTCGTAGCGCTGACAAAGAGCATCAAGCTATGTATTTCAAACAAAACTAGTTTATTTACACAACTTTAAATGATTTGCACACCTCACTAAGTAATAGCTAAGAAAATAACAGTATTACATCTATGCTGCAGAATCTATAATATCTCTCCAATACAATTAACACCCTCTCTCAACCTTTCACCTTCTCCCAGGATCCCAGGAGTCACAGTATATTTATATGACTACTCTGTGGTGCCATCTAGTGTGGAGATGCATGAACATCATCTTGTTAACCTTTTACACTTGTTATGGGCCAGGGTTTAGAGATCCCCAAAGTGTATCATGGAGTTCCCCTGACCCACAACTTTTACTAGGTTGTGGTATGGGGAGCACACGGCCCACTCTGCAGGTGTGGGACAGCAGAAATGGAAAAGTATTTTTTAAAGCAAAACGATGTTTATTCTGTGAAATCAAGTTAACCTTTTTAAAACATACAGTGAACATCTTAGCAATCATCAATTCAAATACAACCCCCAAAGAATACAGCGCTAAGTAATCCTTAAAAACGTCCCAAACAACATCCAGAAGACAAAGGAAACACCTTTTAACAGAAGCAGGTTAACATTCACTAGAATCATAGAAGTTTACAGCATGGAAACAGGCCTTTCGGCCCAACCAGTCCATGCCGCCCAGTTTTTACCATTAAGCTAGTCCCAGTTGCCCGCACTTGGCCCATAACCCTCTATACCCATCTTACCCATGTGACTATCTAAATGCTTTTTAAAAGACACAATTGGACCCGCCTCTACTACTACCTCTGGCAGCCCATTCCAGACACTCACTACCCTCTGAGTGAAGAAATTGCCCCTCTGGGCCCTTCTGAATCTCTCCCCTCTCACCTTAAACCTATGCCCTCTAGTTTTAGACTCCCCTACCTTTGGGAAAAGATGTTGACTATCTAGATGTTGACTACTGAAAACATTTATAATTCTGAATTCACCAATGATCAAGAGATAGTCTTTTCATGGCAGAGAGAACAACAGTACAGCTGCTTTGTCTTGTTTCAGCTCCAACACTGAAAACGAAACCAAAAAAGCACAGACACACCCAAGCTTTTCTCAAAATGAAACTAAAAAATAGAGCCAGAGCTCAGTTCCACCCACACGCTGACATCACTGCAGTATCGTGAACAGACAGATATTTCTTAAAGTGACATTCTCATGACACCTCCCCCCAAGAAATAAAAAACCCCCATCAACTTCAAGATGGTTTCAGTTTTCACCTATTCACTATCCTTTAAGAAATGCACACAGTAAATATACTTTTTCGTTTCAAAAAACAACACACACAAACAGGTATAATAATATAGTCCATTTTTTTTCTTCTTCCTCCAACTGGAATCCTTCTCGATTGACAGTCTCTTTGAACAAGAAGGTCTCTGCACGATCCGTCCATTTCTCTCCGCCTCAGCATTTTTCTTTAAAGTCAGATACTTTAGTTCAATCTGATCACAGAGTCCCTTGTAATTCTCCAACACAGGAGCATTGGTGATCACAG
The DNA here is from genome assembly GCF_047496885.1 of Scyliorhinus torazame. NCBI lineage: Eukaryota > Metazoa > Chordata > Chondrichthyes > Carcharhiniformes > Scyliorhinidae > Scyliorhinus > Scyliorhinus torazame. Next base: position 30,893,698 of record NC_092737.1, on the reverse strand, counting down.
CTTTCAGGCAGTTAAATGCCTGTTGAAAGTCCGCTGTCCACTGGAATTTGCTATGTTTCTTCAGCAAGTCCATCAGTGGAGCAACCACGCTACAAAACGTTTGCACAAATGTTCGATCAAATCCACTCATGCCAAGAAATTGCATTATTTCCCGTTGTGTCGAGGGTATTGGAAACCCCCAATAACTTGGTTTCACATCCCGTGTGACGACCATTCGACTCTGTCCGATTGTACGGCCAAGGAAGGTGACTTGGGCTTTTCCAAATTCACTTTTGGCTAGGTTTATCACCAAACCTGCCTCCTGAAGTCGATCGAATAACTCCATCAGTTGTTTCAAATGTTCTGTCCATGTCTGGCTGAAAATTACCGGATCGTTGATGTATACCGCACAGTTGGGTAATCCTGAAACAACTGTATTAGTTAACCGTTGAAATGTGGCTGGGGCGTTTTTCATTCCAAATGGCATAACTTTGAATTGGTATATACCATCTGGAGTCACAAAAGCTGAAATCTCCTTCGCCCTTTCGGATAAAGGTACCTGCCAGTAACCTTTTAGTAAATCCATTTTGGAAATGAAAGCGGATTGTCCCACTTACAGAGAACCGTACAGCACAGAACAGGCCCTTCGGCCCTCGATGTTGTGCCGAGCATTGTCCGAAACCAAGATCAAGCTATCCCACTCCCTGTCATTCTGGTGTGCCCCATGTGCCTATCCAATAACCACTTGAAAGTTCCTAAAGTGTCCGACTCCACTATCACAGCAGACAGTCCATTCCACACCCTGACCACTCTCTGAGTAAAGAACCTACCTCGGACATCCCTCCTATATCTCCCACCCCGAACCTTATAGTTATGCCCCCTTGTAACAGCTACATCCACCCGAGGAAATAGTCTCTGAACGTCCACTCTATCTATCCCCCTCATCATCTTATAAACCTCTATTCAGTCGCCTTTCATCCTCCTCCGCTCCAAAGAGAAAAGCCCTAGCTCCCTCAACCTTTCCTCATAAGACCTATCCTGCAAACCAGGCAACATCCTGGTAAATCTCCTTTGCACCTTTTCCAATGCTTCCACATCCTTCCTATAATGAGGTGACCAGAACTGCACACAATACTCCAAATGTGGTCTCACCAGGTTCCTGTACAGTTGCAGCATAACCCCGCGGCTCTTAAACTCAAGCCCCCTGTTAATAAACGCTAACACACTATAGACCTTCTTCACGGCTCTATCCACTTGAGTGGCAACCTTCAGAGATCTGTGGACATGAACCCCAAGATCTCTCTGTTCCTCCACATTCCTCAGAACCCGGCCGTTGACCCTGTAATTCGCATTCAAATTTTTTCTACCAAAACCTCGCACTTATCAGGGTGAAACTCCATCTGCCACTTTTCGGCCCTGCTCTGCATCCTATCAATGTCTCTTTGCAGCGACAACAGCCTCCACCTCATCCACTACTCCACCAATCTTGGTGCCATCAGAAAATTTACTGACCCACCCTTCAGCCCCCTCCTCCAAGTCATTGATAAAAATCACAAATAGCAGAGGACCCAGCACTGATCCCTGTGGTACACCGCTGGTAACTCGTCTCCAGTCTGAACATTTTCCATCCCCACCACCCTCTGTCTTCTATGTGATAGCCAGTTACTTATCCAATTGGCCAAATTTCCATCTATCCCACACCTCCTTACTTTCTTCATGAGCCGACCATGGGGAACCTTATCAAACGCCTTACTGAAATCCATGTACACAACATCCACTGCTCTACCTTCATCTACACACTTAGTTACCTCCTCAAAGAATTCAATCAAATTTGTGAGGCAAGACCTACCCTTCACAAATCCGTGTTGACTATCCCGGATTAAGCTGCATCTTTGCAAATGGTCATAAATCCTATCCTTCAGGACCCTTTCCATTATCTTCCCAACCACCGTAATTATAGGCCGTATAATTACCAGGGTCATTCCTATTCCCTTTCTTGAACAGAGGAACAACATTCGCCACTCTCCAGTCCTCTGGCACCATCCCCGTGGGCAGCGAGGACCCAAAGATCAAAGCCAAAGGCTCTGCAATCTCCTCTCTGCCTCCCAAAGAATCCTTGGGTATATCCCATCTGGCCCAGGGGACTTGTCGACCCTCAGGTTTTTCAAAATTGCTAATACATCCTTCCTCAGAATATCTACCTCCTCCAGCCTACCTGCCTGAATCACAGTCTCATCCTCAAAAACCTGGCCCCTCACCTTTGTGAACACTGAAGAAAAGTATTCATTCAACACCTCTCCTATTTCTTCTGACTCCATGCACAAGTTCCCACTACTGGCCTTCACCGGCCCTAACCTCACCCTGGTCATTCTTTTATTTCTCACATGAGAGTAAAAAGCCTTGGGTTTTCCTTGATCCGACCCGCCAAGGACTTCTCATGCCCCCTCCTAGCTCTCCTAAGTCCTTGCTACCTTGTAACCCTCAAGCGACCCTACTGAACCTTGTTTTCTCATCCTTACATACTCTTCCTTTTTCCTCTTGACAAGACATTCAACCTCTTTTGTGAACCATGGTTCCCTCACACGGCCATTACCTCCCTGCCTGACAGGGACATACCTATCAAGGACACGCAGTATTTGTTCCTTGAACAAGCTCCACTTTTTATTTGTGCCTTTCCCTGACAGTTTCTGTTCCCATCTTATGCTCCCTAATTCTTGCCTAATCGCATCATAAATACCCCGTCCACCAATTATAAACCTTGCACTGCCGTTTGACCCTCTCCATTGCAATAGTGAAAGACACCGAATTGTGGTCACTGTCTCCAAAGTGCTCTCCCACAAACAAATCTAACACTTGGCCCGGTTCATTACCCAGTACCAAATCCAATGTGGCCCCACCTCTTGTTGGCCTATCCACATATTGTGTCAGGAAACCCTCCTGCACACACTGTACAATAACTGCCCCATCCGAACTGTTCGATCTATAGAGGTTCCAATCAATATTTGGAAAGTTAAAGTCACCCATGACAACTACCCTGAGACCTCCACACCTATCCATAATCTGTTTTGGAATTTCTTCCTCCACATCTCTATTACTATTTGGGGGCCTATAGAAAACTCCTAACAACGTGACCGCTACTTTCCTATTTCTAACTTCAGCCCATATTACCTCAGTAGGCAGATCCCCTTCAAACTGCCTTTCTGCAGCCGTTAAACTATCCTTGATTAACAATGCAACTCCTCCACCTCTTTTACCACCTTCCCTACTCTTACTGAAACATCTATACCCCGGAACCTCCAACAATCACTCCTGTCCCTGTTCTAACCAGGTCTCCGTAATGCCCACAACATCGTAGTCCCAAGTACCAATCCACTCTCCAAGTTCACCTACCTTATTCCGGATGCTCCTTGCATTGAAGTAGACACACTTCAACCCACCTTGCTGTCTGCCGGTACACTCCTGTGACCTTGATACCCTCCTCAGTGCCTCACTACTCTCAACACTGGCTTCTGGACTACAGCTCGTTTTCCCAGCCCCCTGACAAATTAGTTTAACCCCCCCCCAAAGAGCCGTAGAAAATTTCCCTCCCAGGATATTGGTGCCCCTCTGGTTCAGGTGCAAACCGTCCTGTCTGTACAGGTCCCACCTTCCCCAGAATGCGCTCCAATTATCCACATACCCGAAACCCTCCCTCCTACACCATCTCTGCAGCCACGTGTTTATCTGCACTCTCTCCCGGTTCCTCACCTCACTAGCACGTGGCACCGGCAACAAACCAGAGATGACAACATGGTTTGTCCTGGCTCTCAGCTTCCACCCTAGCTCCCTAAATTCCTGTTTTAAATCCCCGTCCCTTCTCTTACCTCTGTCGTTGGTACCGATGTGTACCATGACTTGTGACTGCTCCCGCTCCCCCTTAAGGATTCTGAAAACACGGTCCGAGACGTCACGGACCCTGGCAGCCGGGAGGCAACATACCATCCGTGAGTCTCTTTCGCTGCCACAGAACCGTCTATCTGTCCCTCTAACTATCGAGTCCCCAATAACTATTGCTCTCCTGCTCCCCCTCCTTCCCTTCTGAGCCACAGCGATGGACTCAGTGCTGGAGATCCGATCACCGTGGCTTACCCCTGGTAAGCCCCGCCCCCCAACAGTATCCAAAGCGGTATACTTGTTACTGAGGGGAACGACCACACGGGATCCCTGTACTGACTGCTTCCTCCCAGCCCCTCTCACCGTCACCCATCTATCTTTATTCTTCGGAGTAACTACATCCCTGAAGCTTCTATCTAGAACCACCTCTGCGTCCTGAATGATCCGAAGTTCATCCAGCTCCAGCTCCAGTTCCTAACGCGGTTTCTGAGGAGCTGGAGATGGGTACACTTCCCACAGATGAAATCAGCAGGGACACTGACGGCGTCCCTCACCTGAAACATTCTGCAGGAGGAACATTGCATTACCTTCCCTGCCATCCCCTCTAGATAAAAAAAAGAAAAAGAAAGAAAGAGCTTACCTGATATTCACTCTACCCCTTAGGTTAAAGCAGGTGGAAGGGTGGGGGACACTACAAGTGTAGTGTCTAGGGTTTAGAAACTGCCCAACTTAAATACAGGTAAAAATAAAACTCTTAACCAGCAACCACTGCGCCCCACACGAAAACAGCAATCAGCTGTTATGGGCTTGCGCAAACAATTTAAATCTTTACTACTTACCCAGCAGTCACTCTGTCCTCAATCCGACTGCTTTCAGCTGGAAACTCCATACAGTAACTTTTAAAAAAATGGTATTTTAAAACTTTGTCAATGCAATCCTCCAAACGCGGGACAGGATAAGAGTCCATTCTTGTAACTGCAGTAACCTTTCTATAGTCCACACACAACCGTTAGGTACCGTCTGGTTGAGGTACCATCACTATGGGTGAGCTCCATTGGCTGCAACCCACTTCAATTATGCCATTTTTAAGCATACTCTCAATCTCTTTGTTAACCTGTGCTAATTTTAAAGGGTTAAGTCTATATGGGTGTTGTTTGACTGGAACAGAATTTCCCACATCTACATCATGTATAGCCATTTTAGTACTTTTCAATTTATCTCCACAAACTCTTTATAATTCCAAATGTCGGGGCCAGACAGGCGGTCAGGAGGATCACTTTGGTTTCTGCCCCCTACCTGGGAAGCTCGTACTCCATGAGCCCCCTGGGAAGATCAATAATGGTGACCCGTGGCTCTGGGAGGGGCCATGATGAGACCTTTTCTCTTTCGAAGGCCCGGGAAAACACGAAGGACAAGAAAGGGTACAGCACAGGAACAGGCCCTTCGGCCCACCAAACCTGCGCCGACCATACTGCCCGTCTAAACTAAAACCCCTTCCCCTTCCGGGGTCCGTATCCTTCTATTCCCATCCTATTCATCTATTTGTCAAGATGCCCCTTAAATGTCACTATCGTCCCTGCTTCCACCACCTCCTCCGGTAGCGAGTTCTAGGCACCCACTACCCTCCGTGTAAAAAACTTGCCTCGTACATCTCCTCTAAACCTTGCCCCTCTCATCTTAAACCTATGCCCCCTAGTAATTGACCCCTCTACCCTGGGGAAAAGCCTCTGACTATCCACTCTGTCTATGCCCCTCATAATTTTGTAGACCTCTATCAGGTCTCCCCTCAACCTCCTTCGTTCCAGTGAGAACAAACCGAGTTTATTCAATCGCTCCTCATAGCTTATGCCCTCCATACCAGGCAACATTCTGGTAAATCTCTTCTGCACCCTCTCTAAAGCCTCCACATCCTTCTGGTAGTGAGGCGACCAGAATTGAACACTATGGGGGTGATCTTCCGGCCTCGTTATACTCGTGTTCAAGCGAAACGAGGCCGGTGAATAACGGGACAGACCAAAAACGAGATCCGCGGCGGGCACCAAACAGTTTGCGATGCAAGCGGCCTGCCCCCATAGGCGAAATCGGGGACTCGCCGTAGTGTGGCGAGACATCAATTATCGCCACTCAAGCCCCCCCTTCCCGTCAATCAGCAGCCGCCCAGCAGGTGGTCACACTGGCACCAACCAGTACTCCGTTAGAAAGACGTGAACCTGGCGCAAGGGCTTCTGTGGGCAGCCGAGGAGGTGGGCAACCATCTTTGCTCACAGGCAAAGACCCCGGGGGGGGGGGAGCTGGGCATGCTGCCCCTGTGCTCGGTAGGGGATGGGGGACCCTCGACAGTGGGTGGCGAGGACCCTCCGCAGGGATGGGCAATGGGAGTATGAGGAGGGAGGCCCTGGAAGGGGGGGGCAACTTGGGGGCGGGCAATGGCTCGCGGCACCGACATGCCAACCCCTGGATCCCAGCCCCTTTCCGGGGCAACACTTGTCCCTGCCCGTCTGCCCCACCGACCTCCCAAAACCCCCACTGACTGCTGAGGCCTCGGGCTGAGGGGCACCGTGAACAGGGAATCGGCGATGGTGTTAAGTGAGCATTGACACATGCCAAGTGGGTTCCCGTGGGTAGGCGGGACATGTAGCATGTCATGGCCCAGCATTCCGATCAACCTCAATGCCTGGACACTGTGTGGGAGGCGACGGCACACACGCAACATCCGAACACCCAGGGCGTGGGACAGAGCTCGGGCGACATGCCCCCGGCCAGAGGCTGGTTGTCATGGGAGTGGGAGACGCCTGGGGAGATGGGCAAAAGGTTTGGGTGGGGGGTTAACCCGCATTGTGGAAGAACGTGACAGAGGCGGCATAACGGTATTGCGAAACGTTGTGTAACGAGATTTCTGGTGGCGGCCATGTTGTGAGTGGTCGCGTATCCGGCGCTCCCGCTCCAGGTTGTTTTTTTGGACCTTTGCCCCGTTTGGATGATGGATGTTTTGGAGAAACGCAGTGTGGGACAAGCTGGCGAAAGCTAACGCTGCTGGGGGCTGGTGGGTGGGTCCACGGGCCCGAAGGGGAGTGAGGAGAAGGGCGCAGTTGGATGGGTGTGACGCGGGAGACTCCTCGGCGGTCACAGGAGACGGTGGAGAATCGTTCCCGGAGGCAGAACCGAAGAATCGCGGGGAAGCCGGAAGGAGCGGACGCCGGCACGTTGGTGGCCAAGCTGATGGGGGGAGGGGTCCATTGACCGGCCCCTGGAGGTCGACCGAGCGCAGAGGCCGCTGATGAGGACGCCGCAGGGGAACGAGGGCGAGGGTGCTGGAGAAAGAGGAGATACCGAGTTGGGCGCGACAGACGGGGAGATAGAACATAGAACATAGAACATAGAACATAGAACGATACAGCGCAGTACAGGCCCTTCGGCCCACGATGTTGCACGGAAACAAAAGCCATCTAACCTACACTATGCCATTATCATCCATATGTTTATCCAATAAACTTTTAAATGCCCTCAATGTTGGCGAGTTCACTACTGTAGCAGGTAGGGCATTCCACGGCCTCACTACTCTTTGCGTAAAGAACCTACCTCTGACCTCTGTCCTATATCTATTACCCCCTCAGTTTAAGGCTATGTCCCCTCGTGCCAGCCATTTCCATCCGCGGGAGAAGGCTCTCACTGTCCACCCTATCCAACCCCCTGATCATTTTGTATGCCTCTATTAAGTCTCCTCTTAACCTTCTTCTCTCCAACGAAAACAACCTCAAGTCCATCAGCCTTTCCTCATAAGATTTTCCCTCCATACCAGGCAACATCCTGGTAAATCTCCTCTGCCCCCGCTCCAAAGCCTCCACGTCCTTCCTATAATGCGGTGACCAGAACTGTACGCAATACTCCAAATGCGGCCGTACCAGAGTTCTGTACAGCTGCAACATGACCTCCTGACTCCGTAACTCAATCCCTCTACCAATAAAGGCCAACACTCCATAGGCCTTCTTCACAACCCTATCAACCTGGGTGGCAACTTTCAGGGATCTATGTACATGGACACCTAGATCCCTCTGCTCAGCCACACTTTCAAGAAGTTTACCAGTAGCCAAATATTCCGCATTCCTGTTATTCCTTCCAAAGTGAATCACCTCACACTTCTCTACATTAAACTCCATTTGCCACCTCTCGGCCCAGCTCTGCAGCTTATCTATATCCCTCTGTAACCTGCTACATCCTTCCACACTATCGACAACACCACCGACTTTAGTATCGTCTGCAAATTTACTCACCCACCCTTCTGCGCCTTCCTCTAGGTCATTGATAAAAATGACAAACAGCAACAGCCCCAGAACAGATCCTTGTGGTACGCCACTTGTAACTGAACTCCATTCTGAACATTTCCCATCAACCACCACCCTCTGTCTTCTTTCAGCTAGCCAATTTCTGATCCACATCTCTAAATCTCCCTCAATCCCCAGCCTCCGTATTTTCTGCAATAGCCTACCGTGGGGAACCTTATCAAACGCTTTACTGAAAACCATATACACCACATCAACTGCTCTACCCTCGTCTACCTGTTGAGTCACCTTCTCAAAGAACTCGATAAGGTTTGTGAGGCATGACCTACCCTTCACAAAGCCATGCTGACTATCCCTGATCATATTATTCCTATCTAGATGATTATAAATCTTGTCTTATAATCCCCTCCAAGACTTTACCCACTACAGACGTGAGGCTCACCGGTCTATAGTTGCCGGGGTTGTCTCTGCTCCTCTTTTTGACAAAGGGACCACATTTGCTGTCCTCCAGTCCTCTGGCACTATTCCTGTAGCCAATGATGACATAAAAATCAAAGCCAAAGATCCAGCAATCTCTTCCCTGGCCTCCCAGAGAATCCTAGGATAAATCCCATCAGGCCCCGGGGACTTATCTATTTTCAGCCTGTCCAGAATTGCCAACACCTCTTCCCTACGTACCTCAATGCCATCTATTCTATTAGCCTGGGGCTCAGCATTCTCCTCCACAACATTATCCTTTTCCTGAGGGGGGGAGTCAGTGGGGGGGGGGGGTCAGTGGGGGGGGGGGGTCAGTGGGGGGGGGGGTCAGTGGGGGGGGTCAGTGGGGGGGGTGGGGGGGAGACAGTGGGGGAGGTCAGTGGGGGGGAGTCAGTGGGGGTCAGTGGGGGGGGGTCAGTGGGGGGGGTCAGTGGGTGTGGTCAGTGGGGGGGGTCAGTGGGGGGGGTCAGTGGGGGGGTCAGTGGGGGGGGAGTCAGTGGGGGGGTCAGTGGGGGGGAGTCAGTGGGGGGGTCAGTGGGGGGTGTCAGTGGGGGGGGAGTCAGTGGGAGGGGGGGTCAGTGGGGGGGGCAGTGGGGGGGTCATTGGGGGGGTCATTGGGGGGGTCAGTGGGGGGGTCAGTGGGGGGGATCAGTTGGGGGGAGTCAGTGGGGGGGTCAGTGGGGGGGTCAGTGGGGGGGTCAGTGGGGGGGAGTCAGTGGGGGGGGTCAGCGGTGGGGGTCAGTGGGGGGGTCAGCGGGGGGGTCAGTGGGGGGGTCAGTGGGGGGGTCATTGGGGGGGTCATTGGGGGGGTCTGTGGGGGGGGGTCAGTGGGGGGGTCAGTGGGGGGGTCAGTGGGGGGAGTCAGTGGGGGGGGTCAGTGGGGGGGTCAGTGGGGGGGTCAGTTGGGGGGAGTCAGTGGGGGGGGTCAGTGGGGGGGTCAGTGGGGGGGTCAGTGGGCGGGGTTAGTGGGGGGGTGTCAGTGGGGGGGGAGTCAGTGGGGGGAGGGGGACAGTGGGGGGGGTCAGTGGGGGGGGTCAGTGGGGGGGTCATTGGGGGGGTCATTGGGGGGGTCTGTGGGGGGGGGTCAGTGGGGGGGTCAGTGGGGGGGGTCAATGGGGGGAATCAGTGGGGGGGGTCAGTGGGGGGGGTCAGTGGGGGGGGTCAGTTGGGGGGAGTCAGTGGGGGGGGTCAGTGGGGGGGTCAGTGGGGGGGTCAGTGGGGGGGTCAGTGGGCGGGGTTAGTGGGGGGGTGTCAGTGGGGGGGAGTCAGTGGGGGGAGGGGGACAGTGCTGGGGGTCAGTGGGGCAGTCAGTGGCGGTGGGGTTAGTGGGGGGGGGTCAGTGGGGGGGTCAGTGGGGGGGAGTCAGTGGGGGGGTCAGTGGGGGGAGTCAGTGGGGGGGAGGGGGGTCAGTGGGGGGGGTCAGTGTGGGGGGGTCAGTGGGGGGGGCAGTGGGGGGAGGGGGGTCAGTGGGGGGGGTCAGTGGGGGGGTCAGTGGGGGGGTCAGTGGGCGGAAGGGGGGTCAGTGCGGGGGGGTCAGTGGGGGGAGGGGGGTCAGTGGGGGGGTCAGTGGGGGGAGGGGGGTCAGTGGGGGGATCAGAGGGGGGGTCAGTGGGAAAGAGGAGGGTCACTGGGGGGGTCAGTGGGGGGGGGGTCAGTGGGGAGGAGGGGTGTCAGTGGGGGGGGTCAGTGGGGGGGGGTCAGTGGGGGGGGTCAGTGGGGGGGTCAGTGGGGGGGGTCAGTGGGGGGAGGGGGGTCAGTGGGGAGGGTCAGTGGGGGGGTCAGTGGGGGGGTCAGTGGGGGAGGGTCAGTGGGGGTGTCAGTGGGGGTGAGTCAGTGGGATGGGGTCACTGGGGGGGGTCAGTGGGGGGGGTCAGTGGGGGGGTCAGTTTGGGGGTCAGTGGGGGGGGTCAGTGGGGGGTCAGTGGGGGGTTTCAGTGGGGGGGTCAGTGGGGGGGGGGTCAGTGGGGGGGAGTCAGTGGGGGGTCAGTGGGGGGGAGTCAGTGGGGGGGTCAGTGGGGGGAGAGGAGTCAGTGGGGGGTATGTGGGGGGAGGGTAAGTGGGGGGAGGGGGGGTCAGTGGGGAGGGTCAGTGGGGGGGTGTCAGTGGGGGGGAGTCAGTGGGGGGTCAGTGGGGGGGGTCAGTGGGGCGGTCAGTGCAGGGGGGTCAGTGGGGGGAGGGGGTCAGTGGGGGGGGTCAGTGGGGGGAAGGTGGTCAGTGGGGTGGTCAGTGGGTTGTCAGTGGGGGGGTCAGTGGGGGGGGGGGTCAGTGGGAGGGATCAGTGGGCGGAAGGGGGGTCAGTGCGGGGGGGTCAGTGGGGGAGTCAGAGGGGGGGTCAGTGGGGTGGGAGGGGGGTCAGTGGGTGGGGGTCAGTGGGGGGGGTCAGTGGGGGGGTTTAGTGGGGGGGTCAGTGGGGGGAGTCAGTGGGGGGGAGTCAGTTGGGGGGTCAGTGGTGGGGGTCAGTGGGGGGGTCAGTGGGGGGACGGGGGTCAGTGGGGGGGGTCATTGGGGGGGTCAGTGGGGGCGTCAGTAGGGGGGGTCAGTGGGGGGGGTCAGTGGGGGGGTGGGGGTGAGTCAGTGGGGGGTCAGTGGGGGGGAGTCAGTGGGGGGGGTCAGTGGGGGGGGTCAGTGGGGGAGGGAGTCAGTGGGGGGGTCAGTGGGGGGGGGTCAGTGGAGGGGGAGTCAGTGGGGGGGGATCAGTGGGGGGGTCAGTGGGGGGGAGTCAGTGGGGGGGGTCAGTGGGGGGGTCAGTGGGGGGGTCAGTGGGGGGGAGTCAGTGGGGGGGTCAGTGGGGGGGTCAGTGGGGGGGAGTCAGTGGTGGGGGAGTCAGTGGGGGGGGATGTCAGGGGGGGGGTCAGTGGCGGGGTCAGTGGGGGGGGAGTCAGTGGGGGGGGTCAGTGGGGGGGTCAGTGGGGGGGTCAGTGGGGGGGGAGTCAGTGGGGGGGGAGTCAGTGGGGGGGGAGTCGGGGGGGGAGTCTGTGTGGGGAGAGTCAGTGGGGGGGGAGTCAGTGGGAGGGGTCAGTGGGGGGGAGTCAGTTGGGGGGGTCAGTGGGGGGGTCAGTGGGGCGGTCAGTGGGGGGGTCAGTGGGGGGGGGAGTCAGTGGGGGGGAGTCAGTGGGGGGGAGTCGGGGGGGGAGTCTGTGTGGGGAGAGTCAGTGGGGGGGAGTCAGCGGGAGGGGTCAGTGGGGGGGGTCAGTTGGGGGAGTCAGTGTGGGGGGTCAGTGGGGGGGGTCAGTGGGGGGGTCAGTGGGGGGGGGTCAGTTGGGGGAGTCAGTGGGGCGGTCAGTGGGGGGGGTCAGTTGGGGGTAGTCAGTGGGGGGGGTCAGTGGGGGGGTCAGTGGGGGGATGGAGTCAGTGGGGGCGGGTCAGTGGGGGAGGTCATTGGGGGGTCATTGGGGGGGTCAGTGGGGGGGATCAGTGGGGAGGGTCAGTGGGGAAGGGTCAGTGGGGGGGGTCAGTGGGGGGGAGTCAGTGGGGGAGGGTAGTCAGTGGGGGGGGAGTCAGTGGGAGGGGGTGTCAGTGTGGGGGGTCAGTGGGGGGGGTCAGTGGGGGGGGTCAGTGGGGGGGTCATTGGGGGGGTCATTGGGGGGGAGGGGGGTCAGTGGGGGGGTCAGTGGGGGGGTCAGTGGGGGGGTCAGTGGTGGGGAGTCAGTGGGAGGGGGGTCAGTGGGGGGGTCAGTGAGGGGAGTCTGTGGAGGGGTCAGTGGGGGGAGTCAGTGGGGGGGGAGGGGGGTCAGTGGGGGGGTCAGTGGGGGGGTCAGTGGGGGGACTCAGTGGGGGGGAGGGGGGTCAGTGGGGGGGGTCAGTGGGGGGAGGGGGTTCAGTGGGGGGGTGTCAGTGGGGGGAGTCAGTGAGGGGGTGTCTGTGGGGGGGTCAGTGGGCGGGAGGGGTGTCAGTGCGGGGGGGTCAGTGGAGGGGAGGTGGGTCAGTGGGGGGGTCAGTGGGGGGTAGGTGGGTCAGTGGGGGGGGTCAGTGGGGAGCAGGAGGGTCAGTGGGGGGGTCAGTGGGGGGGGTCAGTGGGGGGGGTCAGTAGGGGGGGTCAGTGGGTGGGGTCAGTGGGGGGGAGGGGGTTCAGTGGGGGGGTCAGTGGGGGGGGTCAGTGGGGGGGGTTAGTGGGGGCGGGGTCAGTGGGCGGGAGAGGGGTCAGTGCCGGGGGGTCAGTGGGGGGGGATGGGGTTCAGTGGGGGGGGGTCAGTGGGGGGAGGGGGGTCAGTGGGGGGGTCTGTGGGGGGGGCCAGCGGGGTGGTCAGTGGGGGGGAGGGGGTCAGTGGGAGGGTCAGTGGGGGGGTCAGTGGGGGGGGTCAGTGGGGGGGTCAGTGGGGGGAGACAGTGGGAGGGGTCAATGGGGTGGAGGGGTGTCAGTGGGGGGGTCAGTGGGGGGGTGTCAGTGGGGGGAATCAGAGGGGGGGGTCAGTGGGGTGGGAGGGGGGTCAGTGGGGGGGGTCAGTGGGGGGGGGGTCAGTAGGTGGGTTCAGTGTGGGGGTCAGTGGGGGGGAGTCAGTGGGAGGGAGTCAGTGGCGGGGTCAGTGGTGGGGGTCTGTGGGGGGAGTCAGTGGGAGGGGTCAGTGGGGGGAGGGGGCTCAGTGGGGGGGGTCAGTGTGGGGGTCCGTGGGGGGGTCAGTGGGGGGGGGTCAGTGGGGGGGGTGGGGGGGGAGTCAGTGGGGGGGTCAGTGGGGGGGAGTCAGTGGGGGGGGGTCAGTGGGGGGGGTCAGTGGGGGAGGGAGTCAGTGGGGGGGTCAGAGGGGGGTCAGTGGGGGGGGAGTCAGTGGGGGGGTCAGTGGGGGGGGAGTCAGTGGGGGGGTTTCAGTGGGGGGGTCAGTGGGAGGGAGTCAGTGGGGGGGAGTCAGTGGGGGGGGTCAGTGGGGGGGTCAGTGGGGGGAGTCAGTGGCGGGGGTCAGTGGGGGGGTCAGTGGGGGGGTCAGTGGGGGGGTCAGTGGGGGGGGTTAGTGGGGGGGGAGTCAGTGGGGGGGTGAGTCAGTGGGGGGGTCAGTGGGGGGGTCAGTGGGGGCAGGTTAGTGGGGGGGGGAGTCAGTGGGGGGGGAGTCAGTGGGGGGGGAGTTAGGGGGGGAGTCAGTGGGGGGGAGTCAGTGGGAGGGGTCAGTGGGGGGGAGTCAGTGGGGGGTGTCAGTGGGGCGGTCAGTGGGGGGGGTCAGTGGGGGGGTCAGTTGGGAGAGTCAGTGGGGGCGTCAGTGGGGGGGACAGTGGGGGGGTCATTGGGGGGGTTCAGTGGGGAGGGGTCAGTGGGGGGTCAGTGGGTGGAGTCAGTGGGGGAGGGGAGTCAGTGGGGGGGGGGAGTCAGTGGGAGGGGGGTCATTGGGGGAGGTCATTGGGGGGTCATTGGGGGGGTCAGTGGGGGGGGTCAGTGGGGGGGGTCAGTGGGGAGTGTCAGTGGGGAGGGGTCAGTGGGGGGGGTCAGTGGGGGGAGTCAGTGGGGGAGGGGAGTCAGTGGGGGGGGAGTCAGTGGGAGGGGGGTCAGTGGGGGGGTCAGTGGGGGGGGTCAGTGGGGGGGGTCAGTGGGGGGGTCATTGGGGGCGGTCAGTGGGGGGGTCAGTGGGGGGGTCAGTGGGGGGGAGTCAGGGGGGGCAGTGGGGTGGGGTCAGTGAGGCGGGTCAGTGGGGGGGGTCAGCGGGGGGGAGTCAGTGGGAGGGGGGTCAGTGGGGGGGTCAGAGGGGGGTCAGTGGGGGGAGTCAGTGGAGGGCTCAGTGGGGGGAGTCAGTGGTGGGGAGGGGGGTCAGTGGGGGGGGTCAGTGGGGGGTCAGTGGGGTGACTCAGTGGGGGGGAGGGGGGTCAGTGGGGGGGTCAGTGGGGGGAGGGGGTTCAGTGGGGGAGGGGGGTCATTGGGGGGGGTCAGTGGGGGGGTGTCAGTGGGGGGGTCAGTGGGCGGGAGGGGGTGTCAATGCGGGGTGGTCAGTGGGGGGGGTCAGTGGGGGGGAGGTGGGTCAGTGGGGGGGTCAGTGGGGAGCAGGAGGGTCGGGGGGGTCAGTGGGGGGGGTCAGTAGGGGGGATCAGTCGGTGGGGTCAGTGGGGGGGAGGGGGGTCAGTGGGGTGGTCAGTGGGGAGGAGGGGGGTCAGTGGGGGGGTCAGTGGGGGGGTCAGTGGGGGGGGTCAGTGGGGGGGTCAGTGGGGGGGGGGTCAGTGGGCGGGAGAGGGGTCAGTGCGGGGGGGTCAGTGGGGGGGAGGGGGTTCAGGGGGGGTCAGTGGGGGGAGGGGGTTCAGTGGGGGGGGTCAGTGGGGGGGTGGGGGGTCATTGGGGGGGTCAGTGGGGCGGTCAGTGGGGGAGAGGGGGGTCAGTGGGGGGGGTCAGTGGGGGGGTCAGTGGGGGGAGTCAGTGGGAGGGGTCAATGGGGGGGAGGGGGGTCAGTGGGGGGGTCAGTGGGGGGGTCAGTGGGGGTGTCAGTGGGGAGGAGGGGGTGAGGGCTGTCAGTGGGGGGGGGTCATTGGGGGGGGAGGGGGGTCAGTGGGGTGGTCAGTGGGGGGGTGTCAGTGGAGGGGGTCAGTGGGGGGGTCAGTTGGAGGGAGTCAGTGGGGGGTCAGTGGGGGTGGTCAGTGGGGGGGTCAGTGGGGGGGGTCAGTGCGGGGGGGTCAGTGGGGGGGAGGGGGTCAGTGGGGGGGTCAGTAGGGGGAGGGGTTCAGTGGGGGAGGGGGGTCAGTGGGGGGGTCAGTGGGGGGGTGTCAGTGGGGGGGTCAGTGGGGGGGAGGTGGGTCAGTGGGGGGGGTCAGTGGGGGGAGGTGGGTCAGTGGGGGGGTCAGTGGGGAGCAGGAGGGTCAGTGGTGGGGTCAGTGGGGGGGGGTCAGTGGGGGGGTCAGTAGGGGGGGTCAGTGGGTGGGGTCAGTGGGGGGAGGGGGGTCAGTGGGGCGGTCAGTGGGGAGGAGGGGGTCAGTGGGGGGGTCAGTGGGGGGGACAGTGGGTGGGGTCAGTGGCCGGGAGGGGGGTCAGTGGGGCGGTCAGTGGGGAGGAGGGGGTCAGTGGGGGGGTCAGTGGGCGGGAGAGGGGTCAGTGCGGGGGGGAGGGTGTTCAGTGGGGGGGTCAGTGGGGGGAGGGGGGTCAGTGGGGGGGTCTGTGGGGGGGTCAGTGGGGGGGGTCAGTGGGGGGGAGGAGGGGTCAGTGGGGGGTCAGTGGGGGGGAGGGGGGTCAGTGGGGGGGGGTCAGTGGGGGGGGTCAGTGGGGGAGTCTGTGGGAGGGGTCAATGGGGGGGAGGGGGGTCAGTGGGGGGGTCAGTGGAGGGGTCAGTGGGGGGTGTCAGTGGGGGGAGGGGGGAGGGCTGACAGTGGGGGGGTCATTGGGGGGGAGGGGGGTCAGTGGGGGGTCAGTGGGGGGGTGTCAGTGGAGGGGGTCAGTGGGGGGGTCAGTGGGGGGGTCAGTGGGGGTGGTAAGTGGGGGGGTCAGTGGGGGGGTCAGTGCGGGGGGGTCAGTGGGGGGAGGGGTCAGTGGGGGGGGTCAGTGGGGGGAGGGGGGTCAGTGGAGGGGTCAGTTGGGCGTCAGTGGGGTGGATGGGGGTCAGTGGGGGGTCAGTGGGGGGTCAGTGGGGGGGTCAGTGTGGGGGTCAGTGAGCGGGAGGGGGGTCAGTGCGGGAGAGTCAGTGGGGGGAGGGGGTTCAGTGGTGGGGTCAGTGGGGGGAGGGGGGTCAGTGGGGGGGGGTCAGTGGGAGGGAGGGGCTCAGTGGGTGGGGACAGTGGGGGGAGGGGGGTCAGTGGGGTGAGGGGAGTCAGTGGGGGGGTCAGTGGGGGGGAGGGGGGTCAGTGGGGGGGGGTCAGTGGGGAGGGGTCAGTGGGGGGAGGGGGGTCAGTGGGGGGGTCACTGGGGGGAGTCAGTGGGGGGGGTCAGTGGGGGGGAGGGGGGTCAGTGGGGAGGGGTCAGTGGGGGGGTCAGTGGGGGGGTCAGTGGGGGGGAGTCAGTGGGGGTGGTCAGTGGGGGGAGGGGGGTCAGTGGGGGGGTCAGTGGGGGGGGTAAGTGGGGGGTCAGTGGGGGGGGTGGGGGGGGTCAGTGGGGGGGTCAGTGGGGGGGAGTCAGTGGGGGGGTCAGTGGGGGGGTGTCAGTGGAGGGGGTCAGTGGGGGGTCAGTTGGAGGGAGTCAGTGGGGGGGTCAGTGGGGGTGGTCAGTGGGGGGGGAGTTAGGGGGGGGAGTCTGTGTGGGGGGAGTCAGTGGGGGGGAGTCAGTGGGAGGGGTCAGTGGGGGGGAGTCAGTAGGGGGTGTCAGTGGGGCGGTCAGTGGGGGGGGGTCAGTTGGGGGAGTCAGTGGGGGCGTCAGTGGGGGGGGGACAGTGGGGGGGTCATTGGGGGGGGTCAGTGGGGAGGGGGCAGTGGGGGGGTCAGTGGGGGGAGTCAGTGTGGGAGGGGAGTCAGTGGGGGGGAGTCAGTGGGAGGGGGGTCATTGGGGGAGGTCATTGGGGGGTCATTGGGGGGGTCAGTGGGGGGGGTCAGTGGGGGGGGTCAGTGCGGAGTGTCAGTGGGGAGGGGTCAGTGGGGGGGGTCAGTGGGGGGAGTCAGTGGGGGAGGGGAGTCAGTGGGGGGGGAGTCAGTGGGAGGGGGGTCAGTGGGGGGGTCAGTGGGGGGGGGTCAGTGGGGGGGGGTCAGTGGGGGGGTCATTGGGGGCGGTCAGTGGGGGGGTCAGTGGGGGGGTCAGTGGGGGGGAGTCAGGGGGGGCAGTGGGGTGGGGTCAGTGAGGCGGGTCAGTGGGGGGGGTCAGCGAGGGGGAGTCAGTGGGAGGGGGGTCAGTGGGGGGGTCAGAGGGGGGTCAGTGGGGGGAGTCAGTGGAGGGCTCAGTGGGGGGAGTCAGTGGTGGGGAGGGGAGTCAGTGGGGGGGGTCAGTGGGGGGGTCAGTGGGGTGACTCAGTGGGGGGGAGGGGGGTCAGTGGGGGGGTCAGTGGGGGGAGGGGGTTCAGTGGGGGAGGGGGGTCATTGGGGGGGGTCAGTGGGGGGGTGTCAGTGGGGGGGTCAGTGGGCGGGAGGGGTGTCAATGCGGGGTGGTCAGTGGGGGGTGTCAGTGGGGGGGGAGGTGGGTCAGTGGGGGGGTCAGTGGGGAGCAGGAGGGTCGGGGGGGTCAGTGGGGGGGGTCAGTGGGGGGGGGTCAGTAGGGGGGATCAGTCGGTGGGGTCAGTGGGGGGGAGGGGGGTCAGTGGGGCGGTCAGTGGGGAGGAGGGGGGGTCAGTGGGGGGGTCAGTGGGGGGGTCAGTGGGGGGGTCAGTGGGGGGGTCAGTGGGCGGGAGAGGGGTCAGTGCGGGGGGGTCAGTGGGGGGGAGGGGGTTCAGGGGGGGTCAGTGGGGGGAGGGGGTTCAGTGGGGGGGTGGGGTGTCATTGGGGGGGTCAGTGGGGGGGTCAGTGGGGGAGAGGGGGGTCAGTGGGGGGGGTCAGTGGGGGGGGTCAGTGGGGGGAGTCAGTGGGAGGGGTCAATGGGGGGGAGGGGGGTCAGTGGGGGGGTCAGTGGGGGGGTCAGTGGGGGTGTCAGTGGGGAGGAGGGGGTGAGGGCTGTCAGTGGGGGGGGGTCATTGGGGGGGGAGGGGGGTCAGTGGGGTGGTCAGTGGGGGTGTGTCAGTGGAGGGGGTCAGTGGGGGGGTCAGTTGGAGGGAGTCAGTGGGGGGTCAGTGGGGGTGGTCAGTGGGGGGGTCAGTGGGGGGGGTCAGTGCGGGGGGGTCAGTGGGGGGGAGGGGGTTAGTGGGGGGGGTCAGTAGGGGGAGGGGTTCAGTGGGGGAGGGGGGTCAGTGGGGGGGTCAGTGGGGGGGTGTCAGTGGGGGCGTCAGTGGGGGGGAGGTGGGTCAGTGGGGGGGGTCAGTGGGGGGGAGGTGGGTCAGTGGGGGGGTCAGTGGGGAGCAGGAGGGTCAGTGGTGGGGTCAGTGGGGGGGGTCAGTGGGGGGGTCAGTAGGGGGGGTCAGTGGGTGGGGTCAGTGGGGGGGAGGGGGGTCAGTGGGGCGGTCAGTGGGGAGGAGGGGGTCAGTGGGGGGGTCAGTGGGGGGGACAGTGGGTGGGGTCAGTGGCCGGGAGGGGGGTCAGTGGGGCGGTCAGTGGGGAGGAGGGGGTCAGTGGGGGGGTCAGTGGGCGGGAGAGGGGTCAGTGCGGGGGGGAGGGTGTTCAGTGGGGGGGTCAGTGGGGGGAGGGGGGTCAGTGGGGGGGTCTGTGGGGGGGTCAGTGGGGGGGTCAGTGGGGGGGAGGAGGGGTCAGTGGGGGGTCAGTGGGGGGGAGGGGGGTCAGTGGGGGGGGGTCAGTGGGGGGGTCAGTCGGGGAGTCTGTGGGAGGGGTCAATGGGGGGGAGGGGGGTCAGTGGGGGGGTCAGTGGAGGGGTCAGTGGGGGGTGTCAGTGGGGGGGAGGGGTGGAGGGCTGACAGTGGGGGGGTCATTGGGGGGGAGGGGGGTCAGTGGGGGGTCAGTGGGGGGGTGTCAGTGGAGGGGGTCAGTGGGGGGGTCAGTGGGGGGGGTCAGTGGGGGTGGTAAGTGGGGGGGTCAGTGGGGGGGTCAGTGCGGGGGGGTCAGTGGGGGGAGGGGGTCAGTGGGGGGGGTCAGTGGGGGGAGGGGGGTCAGTGGAGGGGTCAGTTGGGCGTCAGTGGGGTGGATGGGGGTCAGTGGGGGGGTCAGTGGGGGGTCAGTGGGGGGGTCAGTGTGGGGGTCAGTGGGCGGGAGGGGGGTCAGTGCGGGAGAGTCAGTGGGGGGGAGGGGGTTCAGTGGTGGGGTCAGTGGGGGGAGGGGGGTCAGTGGGGGGGGTCAGTGGGAGGGAGGGGCTCAGTGGGTGGGGACAGTGGGGGGAGGGGGGTCAGTGGGGTGAGGGGAGTCAGTGGGGGGGTCAGTGGGGGGGAGGGGGGTCAGTGGGGGGGGTCAGTGGGGAGGGGTCAGTGGGGGGAGGGGGGTCAGTGGGGGGGTCACTGGGGGGAGTCAGTGGGGGGGGTCAGTGGGGGGGAGGGGGGTCAGTGGGGAGGGGTCAGTGGGGGGGTCAGTGGGGGGGTCAGTGGGGGGGAGTCAGTGGGGGTGGTCAGTGGGGGGAGGGGGGTCAGTGGGGGGGTCAGTGGGGGGGGTAAGTGGGGGGTCAGTGGGGGGGGTGGGGGGGGGTCAGTGGGGGGGTCAGTGGGGGGGTCAGTGGGGGGGAGTCAGTGGGGGGGTCAGTGGGGGTGGTCAGTGGGGGGGTCAGTGGGGGGGGTCAGTGCGGGGGGGTCAGTGGGGGGGAGGGGGTTAGTGGGGGGGGTCAGTAGGGGGAGGGGTTCAGTGGGGGAGGGGGGTCAGTGGGGGGGTCAGTGGGGGGGTGTCAGTGGGGGGGTCAGTGGGGGGGAGGTGGGTCAGTGGGGGGGTCAGTGGGGGGGAGGTGGGTCAGTGGGGGGGTCAGTGGGGAGCAGGAGGGTCAGTGGTGGGGTCAGTGGGGGGGGGTCAGTGGGGGGGTCAGTAGGGGGGGTCAGTGGGTGGGGTCAGTGGGGGGGAGGGGGGTCAGTGGGGCGGTCAGTGGGGAGGAGGGGGTCAGTGGGGGGGTCAGTGGGGGGGACAGTGGGTGGGGTCAGTGGCCGGGAGGGGGGTCAGTGGGGCGGACAGTGGGGAGGAGGGGGTCAGTGGGGGGGTCAGTGGGCGGGAGAGGGGTCAGTGCGGGGGGGAGGGTGTTCAGTGGGGGGGTCAGTGGGGGGAGGGGGGTCGGTGGGGGGGTCTGTGGGGGGGTCAGTGGGGGGGTCAGTGGGGGGGAGGAGGGGTCAGTGGGGGGTCAGTGGGGGGGAGGGGGGTCAGTGGGGGGGGTCAGTGGGGGGGTCAGTGGGGGAGTCTGTGGGAGGGGTCAATGGGGGGAGGGGGGTCAGTGGGGGGGTCAGTGGAGGGGTCAGTGGGGGGTGTCAGTGGGGGGGAGGGGGGGAGGGCTGACAGTGGGGGGGTCATTGGGGGGGAGGGGGGTCAGTGGGGGGTCAGTGGGGGGGTGTCAGTAGAGGGGGTCAGTGGGGGGGTCAGTGGGGGGGTCAGTGGGGGTGGTAAGTGGGGGGGTCAGTGGGGGGGTCAGTGCGGGGGGGTCAGTGGGGGGAGGGGGTCAGTGGGGGGGGTCAGTGGGGGGAGGAGGGTCAGTGGAGGGGTCAGTTGGGCGTCAGTGGGGTGGATGGGGGTCAGTGGGGGGGTCAGTGGGGGGTCAGTGGGGGGGTCAGTGTGGGGGTCAGTGGGCGGGAGGGGGGTCAGTGCGGGAGAGTCAGTGGGGGGGAGGGGGTTCAGTGGTGGGGTCAGTGGGGGGAGGGGGGTCAGTGGGGGGGGTCAGTGGGAGGGAGGGGCTCAGTGGGTGGGGACAGTGGGGGGAGGGGGGTCAGTGGGGTGAGGGGAGTCAGTGGGGGGGTCAGTGGGGGGGAGGGGGGTCAGTGGGGGGGTCAGTGGGGAGGGGTCAGTGGGGGGAGGGGGGTCAGTGGGGGGGTCACTGGGGGGAGTCAGTGGGGGGGGTCAGTGGGGGGGAGGGGGGTCAGTGGGGAGGGGTCAGTGGGGGGGTCAGTGGGGGGGTCAGTGGGGGGGAGTCAGTGGGGGTGGTCAGTGGGGGGGGGGTCAGTGGGGGGGTCAGTGGGGGGGGTAAGTGGGGGGTCAGTGGGGGGGGGTGGGGGGGGGGGTCAGTGGGGGGGTCAGTGGGGGGGTCAGTGGGGGGGAGTCAGTGGGGGGGTCAGTGGGGGGGTGTCAGTGGAGGGGGTCAGTGGGGGGTCAGTTGGAGGGAGTCAGTGGGGGGGTCAGTGGGGGTGGTCAGTGGGGGGGTCAGTGGGGGGGTCAGTGCGGGGGGGTCAGTGGGGGGGAGGGGGTCAATGGGGGGGTCAGTGGGGGAGGGGGGGTCAGTGGGGGGGTCAGTTGTGGGGTCAGTGGGGTGGAGGGGGGTCAGTGGGGGGGCCAGTGGGGGGTCAGTGGCGGGGTCAGTGTGGGGGTCAGTGGGCGGGAGGGGGGTCAGTGCGGGGGAGTCAGTGGGGGGGAGGGGGTTCAGTGGTGGGGTCAGTGGGGGGAGGGTGTCAGTGGGGGGGATCAGTGGGGAGAGGGGGGTCCGTGGGTGGGGTCAGTGGGGGGAGGGGGGTCAGTGGGGGTAGGGGAGTCAGTGGGGGGGGGTCAGTGGGGGGGCTCAGTGGGGGGGAGGGGGGTCAGTGGGGGGGGTCAGTGGGGAGGGGTCAGTGGGGGGAGGGGGGTCAGTGGGGGGGTCACTGGGGGGCGTCAGTGGGGGGGGGTCAGTGGGGGGGAGGGGGCTCAGTGGGGGGGGTCAGTGGGGAGGGGTCAGTGGGGGGGTCAGTGGGGGGGTCAGTGGGGGGGAGTCAGTGGGGGTGGTCAGTGGGGGGAGGGGGTTCAGTGGGGGGGTCAGTGGGGGGGTAAGTGGGGGGTCAGTGGGGGGGGTGGGGGGGAGTCAGTGGGGGGGTCAGTGGGGGGGTCAGCAGGGGGGAGTCAGTGGGGGGGTCAGTGGGGGGGTCAGTGGGGGGGAGACAGTGGGGGGTCAGTGGGGGGGGGTCAGTGGGGGGGGGTCAGTGAGGGGTCCGTGGGGGGTCAGTGGGGGGGTCAGTAGGGGGGGTCAGTGGGGGGGAGGGGGTGAGGGCTGTCAGTGGGGGGGTGGTCATTGGGGGTGGAGGGGGGTCAGTGGGGGGTCAGTGGGGGGTGTCAGTGGAGGGGGTCAGTGGGGGGGTCAGTTGGAGGGAGTCAGTGGGGGGGTCAGTGGGGGTGGTCAGTGGGGGGGTCAGTGGGGGGGTCAGTGCGGGGGGGTCAGTGGGGGGGAGGGGGTCAGTGGGGGGGTCAGTGGGGGGAGGGGGGTCAGTGGGGGGGTCAGTTGGGGGGTCAGTGGGGTGGAGGGGGGTCAGTGGGGGGGTCAGTGGGGGGTCAGTGGGGGGGTCAGTGTGGGGGTCAGTGGGCGGGAGGGGGGTCAGTGCGGGGGAGTCAGTGGGGGGAGGGGGTTCAGTGGTGGGGTCAGTGGGGGGGAGGGGGTCAGTGGGTGGGGTCAGTGGGGGGAGGGGGGTCAGTGGGGGGAGGGGAGTCAGTGGGGGGGTCAGTGGGGGGGAGGGGGGTCAGTGGGGGGGGTCAGTGGGGAGGGGTCAGTGGGGGGAGGGGGGTCAGTGGGGGGGTCACTGGGGGGAGTCAGTGGGGGGGGTCAGTGGGGGGGGAGGGGGGTCAGTGGGGGGGTCAGTCGGGAGGGTCAGTGGGGGGGGGTCAGTGGGGGGGTCAGTGGGCGGGAGGGGGGTCAGTGCGGGAGAGTCAGTGGGGGGGAGGGGGTTCAGTGGTGGGGTCAGTGGGGGGAGGGGGGTCAGTGGGGGGGGTCAGTGGGAGGGAGGGGCTCAGTGGGTGGGGACAGTGGGGGGAGGGGGGTCAGTGTGGTGAGGGGAGTCAGTGGGGGGGGTCAGTGGGGGGGAGGGGGGTCAGTGGGGGGGGTCAGTGGGGAGGGGTCAGTGGGGGGAGTGGGGTCAGTGGGGGGGGTCACTGGGGGGAGTCAGTGGGGGGGGTCAGTGGGGGGGAGGGGGGTCAGTGGGGAGGGGTCAGTGGGGGGGTCAGTGGGGGGGTCAGTGGGGGGGAGTCAGTGGGGGTGGTCAGTGGGGGGAGGGGGGTCAGTGGGGGGGGGTCAGTGGGGGGGTTAAGTGGGGGGTCAGTGGGGGGGGGTGGGGGGGGGTCAGTGGGGGGGTCAGTGGGGGGGTCAGTGGGGGGGAGTCAGTGGGGGGGTCAGTGGGGGGGTGTCAGTGGAGGGGGTCAGTGGGGGGTCAGTTGGAGGGAGTCAGTGGGGGGGTCAGTGGGGGTGGTCAGTGGGGGGGTCAGTGGGGGGGTCTGTGCGGGGGGGTCAGTGGGGGGGAGGGGGTCAGTGGGGGGGGTCAGTGGGGAGGGGGGGTCAGTGGGGGGGTCAGTTGTGGGGTCAGTGGGGTGGAGGGGGGTCAGTGGGGGGGCCAGTGGGGGGTCAGTGGCGGGGTCAGTGTGGGGGTCAGTGGGCGGGAGGGGGGTCAGTGCGGGGGAGTCAGTGGGGGGGAGGGGGTTCAGTGGTGGGGTCAGTGGGGAGAGGGGGGTCCGTGGGTGGGGTCAGTGGGGGGAGGGGGGTCAGTGGGGGTAGGGGAGTCAGTGGGGGGGGTCAGTGGGGGGGCTCAGTGGGGGGGAGGGGGGTCAGTGGGGGGGGTCAGTGGGGAGGGGTCAGTGGGGGGAGGGGGGTCAGTGGGGGGGTCACTGGGGGGCGTCAGTGGGGGGGGGGTCAGTGGGGGGGAGGGGGCTCAGTGGGGGGGGTCAGTGGGGAGGGGTCAGTGGGGGGGGTCAGTGGGGGGGTCAGTGGGGGGGAGTCAGTGGGGGTGGTCAGTGGGGGGAGGGGGTTCAGTGGGGGGGTCAGTGGGGGGGTAAGTGGGGGGTCAGTGGGGGGGGTGGGGGGGAGTCAGTGGGGGGGGTCAGTGGGGGGGTCAGCAGGGGGAGTCAGTGGGGGGGTCAGTGGGGGGGTCAGTGGGGGGGAGACAGTGGGGGGGTCAGTGGGGGTGGATCAGTGGGGGGGGTCAGTGAGGGGTCAGTGGGGGGGTCAGTGGGGGGGTCAGTAGGGGGGGTCAGTGGGGGGGGAGTCAGTGGGAGGTGGGTCAGTAGGGGGGTGTCAGTGGGGGGAGGGGGGGAGGGCTGTCAGTGGGGGGGTGGTCATTGGGGGTGGAGGGGGGTCAGTGGGGGGTGTCAGTGGAGGGGGTCAGTGGGGGGGTCAGTTGGAGGGAGTCAGTGGGGGGGTCAGTGGGGGGGTCAGTGCGGGGGGTCAGTGGGGGGGAGGGGGTCAGTGGGGGGGGTCAGTGGGGGGAGGGGGGTCAGTGGGGGGGTCAGTTGGGGGGTCAGTGGGGTGGAGGGGGGTCAGTGGGGGGGTCAGTGGGGGGTCAGTGGGGGGGTCAGTGTGGGGGTCAGTGGGCGGGAGGGGGGTCAGTGCGGGGGAGTCAGTGGGGGGGAGGGGGTTCAGTGGTGGGGTCAGTGGGGGGGAGGGGGGTCAGTGGGTGGGGTCAGTGGGGGAGGGGGGTCAGTGGGGGGAGGGGAGTCAGTGGGGGGGTCAGTGGGGGAGAGGGGGGTCAGTGGGGGGGGTCAGTGGGGAGGGGTCAGTGGGGGGAGGGGAGTCAGTGGGGGGGTCACTGGGGGGAGTCAGTGGGGGGGGTCAGTGGGGGGGGGAGGGGGGTCAGTGGGGGGGTCAGTCGGGAGGGGTCAGTGGGGGGGTCAGTGGGGGGGTCAGTGGGGGGGAGTCAGTGGGGGTGGTCAGTGGGGGGAGGGGGTTCAGTGGGGGGGGTCAGTGGGGGGGGTAAGTGGGGGGGTCAGTGGGGGGGGTGGGGGGGGAGTCAGTGGGGGGTCAGTGGGGGGGTCAGTGGGGGGGAGTCAGTCGGGGGGTCAGTGGGGGGGTCAGTGGGGGGGAGACAGTGGGGGGGGTCAGTGGGGGGGAGGTCAATGGGGTGGAGGGGGGTCAGTGGGGGGGCCAGTGGGGGGTCAGTGGCGGGGTCAGTGTGGGGGTCAGTGGGCGGGAGGGGGGTCAGTGCGGGGGAGTCAGTGGGGGGGAGGGGGTTCAGTGGTGGGGTCAGTGGGGGGAGGGTGTCAGTGGGGGGGGTCAGTGGGGAGAGGGGGGTCCGTGGGTGGGGTCAGTGGGGGGAGGGGGGTCAGTGGGGGTAGGGGAGTCAGTGGGGGGGGTCAGTGGGGGGTTCAGTGGGGGGGAGGGGGGTCAGTGGGGGGGGTCAGTGGGGAGGGGTCAGTGGGGGGAGGGGGGTCAGTGGGGGGGTCACTGGGGGGGCGTCAGTGGGGGGGGTCAGTGGGGGGGGAGGGGGCTCAGTGGGGGGGTCAGTGGCGAGGGGTCAGTGGGGGGGGTCAGTGGGGGGGTCAGTGGGGGGGAGTCAGTGGGGGTGGTCAGTGGGGGGAGGGGGTTCAGTGGGGGGGTCAGTGGGGGGGTAAGTGGGGGGTCAGTGGGGGGGGTGGGGGGGAGTCAGTGGGGGGGGTCAGTGGGGGGGTCAGCAGGGGGGAGTCAGTGGGGGGGTCAGTGGGGGGGTCAGTGGGGGGGAGACAGTGGGGGGGTCAGTGGGGGTGGATCAGTGGGGGGGGGGTCAGTGAGGGGTCAGTGGGGGGGTCAGTGGGGGGGTCAGTAGGGGGGGTCAGTGGGGGGGGAGTCAGTGGGAGGTGGGTCAGTAGGGGGGTGTCAGTGGGGGGGAGGGGGTGAGGGCTGTCAGTGGGGGGGGTGGTCATTGGGGGTGGAGGGGGGTCAGTGGGGGGTCAGTGGGGGGTGTCAGTGGAGGGGGTCAGTGGGGGGGGTCAGTTGGAGGGAGTCAGTGGGGGGGTCAGTGGGGGGGTCAGTGCGGGGGGTCAGTGGGGGGGGTCAGTGGGGGGGGTCAGTGGGGGGAGGGGGGTCAGTGGGGGGGTCAGTTGGGGGGTCAGTGGGGTGGAGGGGGGTCAGTGGGGGGGTCAGTGGGGGGTCAGTGGGGGGGTCAGTGTGGGGGTCAGTGGGCGGGAGGGGGGTCAGTGCGGGGGAGTCAGTGGGGGGGAGGGGGTTCAGTGGTGGGGTCAGTGGGGGGGAGGGGGGGTCAGTGGGTGGGGTCAGTGGGGGAGGGGGGTCAGTGGGGGGAGGGGAGTCAGTGGGGGGGTCAGTGGGGGAGAGGGGGGTCAGTGGGGGGGGTCAGTGGGGAGGGGTCAGTGGGGGGAGGGGAGTCAGTGGGGGGGGTCACTGGGGGGAGTCAGTGGGGGGGGTCAGTGGGGGGGGAGGGGGGTCAGTGGGGGGGTCAGTCGGGAGGGGTCAGTGGGGGGGTCAGTGGGGGGTCAGTGGGGGGAGTCAGTGGGGGTGGTCAGTGGGGGGAGGGGGTTCAGTGGGGGGGGGTCAGTGGGGGGGGTAAGTGGGGGGGTCAGTGGGGGGGGTGGGGGGGGAGTCAGTGGGGGGTCAGTGGGGGGGTCAGTGGGGGGGAGTCAGTCGGGGGGTCAGTGGGGGGGTCAGTGGGGGGGAGACAGTGGGGGGGGGTCAGTGGGGGGGAGGTCAGTGGGGGGGTCAGTGGGGGGTCAGTGGGGGGGTCAGTGGGGGGGGTCAGTAGGGGGGGTCAGTGGGGGGGGAGTCAGTGGGAGGGGGTCAGTCGGGGGTTCAGTGGGGGGGGGGTCAGTGGGGGGTCAGTGGGGGGGGTCAGTGGGGGGTGGTCAGTGGGGGGGTCATTGGGGGGGAGTCAGTGGGGGGGGAGTCAGTGGGGGGGGTCAGTGGGGGGGGGAGTCAGTGGGGCGGGTCAGTGGGGGGGCTAATTGGGAGGGGTCATTGGGGGAGTCAGTGGGGGGGGTCATTGGGGAGCGTCATTGGGGCGGTCAGTGGGGGGGTCAGTGGGGGGGGTCAGTGGGGGGGTCAGTGGGGGGGTCAGTGAGGGGGGTCAGTGGGGGGGGTCAGTGGGGGGGAGTCAGTGGGAGGGGGGGTCAGTGGGGGGGTCAGTGGGGGGAGTCAGTGGGGGGAGGGGGGTCAGTGATGGGGGTCA
Organism: Scyliorhinus torazame; assembly: GCF_047496885.1. Taxonomy (NCBI): domain Eukaryota; kingdom Metazoa; phylum Chordata; class Chondrichthyes; order Carcharhiniformes; family Scyliorhinidae; genus Scyliorhinus; species Scyliorhinus torazame. The sequence continues at coordinate 30,866,742 of NC_092737.1, read as the reverse complement.
GTGGGGGCAGTCAGTGGGGGGTTCAGTGGGGGGGACAGTGGGGAGGGGTCAGTGGGGAGGGGTCAGTGGGGGAGGTCAGTGGGGGGGGAGTCAGTGGGGGAGGGGAGTCAGTGGGGGGGAGTCAGTGGGGGGGAGGGGGGTCAGGGGGGGGTCAGTGGGGGGGACAGTGGGGAGGGGTCAGTGGGGAGGGGTCAGTGGGGGAGGTCAGTGGGGGGTGAGTCAGTGGGGGAGGGGAGTCAGTGGGGGGGCGTCAGTGGGGGGGAGGGGTCTCAGTGGGGGGGTCAGTGGGTGGGGCGTCAGTGGGTGGGTCAGTGGGCGGGAGGGGGGTCAGTGCAGGGGGATCAGTGGGGGGTAGGTGGGTCAGTGGGGGGGGGTCAGTGGTGGGGATGTGGGTCAGTGGGGTGGGTCAGTGGGGAGCAGGGGGGTCAGTGGGGGGGGTCAGTGGGGGGGGGTCAGTGGGGGTGGTCAGTAGGGGGGTCAGTGGGGGGGTCAGTGGTGGGGAGGGGGTCAGTGGGGGGGTCAGTGGGGGGGTCAGTGGGGAGGAGGGGGGGTCAGTGGGGTGGGTCAGTGGGGGGGATCAGTGGGGGGGGCGTCAGTGGGCGGGGAGAGGGGTCAGTGCGGGGGGGTCAGTGGGGGGGAGGGTGTTCATTGGGGGGGGTCAGTGGGGGGGTCAGTGGGGGGGTCAGTGGGGGTCAGTGGGGGGAGTCAGTGGGGGGGGAGAGGGGTCAGTGGGGGGGGATCAGTGGGGTGGGTCAGTGTGGGGGAGTGGGGTCAGTGCGGGAGAGTCAGTGGGGGGGAGGGGGTTCAGTGGTGGGGTCAGTGGGGGGAGGGGGGTCAGTGGGGGGGGTCAGTGGGAGGGAGGGGCTCAGTGGGTGGGGACAGTGGGGGGAGGGGGGTCAGTGGGGTGAGGGGAGTCAGTGGGGGGTCAGTGGGGGGGAGGGGGGTCAGTGGGGGGGGTCAGTGGGGAGGGGTCAGTGGGGGGAGGGGGTCAGTGGGGGGGTCACTGGGGGGAGTCAGTGGGGGGGTCAGTGGGGGGGAGGGGGGTCAGTGGGGAGGGGTCAGTGGGGGGGGTCAGTGGGGGGGTCAGTGGGGGGGAGTCAGTGGGGGTGGTCAGTGGGGGGGGTAAGTGGGGGGTCAGTGGGGGGGGGTGGGGGGGGGTCAGTGGGGGGTCAGTGGGGCGGTCAGTGGGGGGGAGTCAGTGGGGGGGAGTCAGTGGGGGTGGTCAGTGGGGGGAGGGGGTTCAGTGGGGGGGTCAGTGGGGGGGTAAGTGGGGGGTCAGTGGGGGGGGTGGGGGGGGAGTCAGTGGGGGGGGTCAGTGGGGGGGTCAGCAGGGGGGAGTCAGTGGGGGGGTCAGTGGGGGGGTCAGTGGGGGGGAGACAGTGGGGGGGTCAGTGGGGGTGGATCAGTGGGGGGGGGTCAGTGAGGGTCAGTGGGGGGGTCAGTGGGGGGGTCAGTAGGGGGGGTCAGTGGGGGGGGAGTCAGTGGGAGGTGGGTCAGTAGGGGGGTGTCAGTGGGGGGGAGGGGGGTGAGGGCTGTCAGTGGGGGGGTGGTCATTGGGGGTGGAGGGGGGTCAGTGGGGGGTCAGTGGGGGGGTGTCAGTGGAGGGGGTCAGTGGGGGGGTCAGTTGGAGGGAGTCAGTGGGGGGGTCAGTGGGGGGGTCAGTGCGGGGGGTCAGTGGGGGGGGTCAGTGGGGGGGGTCAGTGGGGGGAGGGGGGTCAGTGGGGGGGTCAGTTGGGGGGTCAGTGGGGTGGAGGGGGGTCAGTGGGGGGGTCAGTGGGGGGTCAGTGGGGGGGTCAGTGTGGGGGTCAGTGGGCGGGAGGGGGGTCAGTGCGGGGGAGTCAGTGGGGGGGAGGGGGTTCAGTGGTGGGGTCAGTGGGGGGGAGGGGGGTCAGTGGGTGGGGTCAGTGGGGGAGGGGGGTCAGTGGGGGAGGGGAGTCAGTGGGGGGGGTCAGTGGGGGAGAGGGGGGTCAGTGGGGGGGGTCAGTGGGGAGGGGTCAGTGGGGGGAGGGGAGTCAGTGGGTGGGTCACTGGGGGGAGTCAGTGGGGGGGTCAGTGGGGGGGAGGGGGGTCAGTGGGGGGGTCAGTCGGGAGGGGTCAGTGGGGGGGTCAGTGGGGGGGTCAGTGGGGGGGAGTCAGTGGGGGTGGTCAGTGGGGGGAGGGGGTTCAGTGGGGGGGGTCAGTGGGGGGGGTAAGTGGGGGGGTCAGTGGGGGGGGTGGGGGGGGGAGTCAGTGGGGGGTCAGTGGGGGGGTCAGTGGGGGGGAGTCAGTCGGGGGGTCAGTGGGGGGTCAGTGGGGGGGAGACAGTGGGGGGGGGTCAGTGGGGGGGAGGTCAGTGGGGGGGGTCAGTGGGGGGTCAGTGGGGGGGTCAGTGGGGGGGGTCAGTAGGGGGGGTCAGTGGGGGGGGAGTCAGTGGGAGGGGGTCAGTCGGGGGTTCAGTGGGGGGGGGGTCAGTGGGGGGTCAGTGGGGGGGTCAGTGGGGGGTGGTCAGTGGGGGGGTCATTGGGGGGGAGTCAGTGGGGGGGGAGTCAGTGGGGGGGGTCAGTGGGGGGGGAGTCAGTGGGGCGGGTCAGTGGGGGGGCTAATTGGGAGGGGTCATTGGGGGAGTCAGTGGGGGGGGTCATTGGGGAGCGTCATTGGGGCGGTCAGTGGGGGGGTCAGTGGGGGGGGTCAGTGGGGGGGTCAGTGGGGGGGTCAGTGAGGGGGGTCAGTGGGGGGGGTCAGTGGGGGGGAGTCAGTGGGAGGGGGGGTCAGTGGGGGGGTCAGTGGGGGGAGTCAGTGGGGGGAGGGGGGTCAGTGATGGGGGTCAGTGGGGGCAGTCAGTGGGGGGTTCAGTGGGGGGGACAGTGGGGAGGGGTCAGTGGGGAGGGGTCAGTGGGGGAGGTCAGTGGGGGGGGAGTCAGTGGGGGAGGGGAGTCAGTGGGGGGGAGTCAGTGGGGGGGAGGGGGGTCAGTGGGGGGGTCAGTGGGGGGGACAGTGGGGAGGGGTCAGTGGGGAGGGGTCAGTGGGGGAGGTCAGTGGGGGTGAGTCAGTGGGGGAGGGGAGTCAGTGGGGGGGCGTCAGTGGGGGGAGGGGTCTCAGTGGGGGGGGTCAGTGGGTGGGGCGTCAGTGGGTGGGTCAGTGGGGCGGGAGGGGGGTCAGTGCAGGGGGATCAGTGGGGGGTAGGTGGGTCAGTGGGGGGGGGGTCAGTGGTGGGGATGTGGGTCAGTGGGGTGGGTCAGTGGGGAGCAGGGGGGTCAGTGGGGGGGGTCAGTGGGGGGGGGTCAGTGGGGGTGGTCAGTAGGGGGGTCAGTGGGGGGGTCAGTGGTGGGGAGGGGGTCAGTGGGGGGGTCAGTGGGGGGGTCAGTGGGGAGGAGGGGGGTCAGTGGGGTGGGTCAGTGGGGGGGATCAGTGGGGGGGGCGTCAGTGGGCGGGAGAGGGGTCAGTGCGGGGGGGTCAGTGGGGGGAGGGTGTTCATTGGGGGGGGTCAGTGGGGGGGTCAGTGGGGGGTCAGTGGGGGTCAGTGGGGGGAGTCAGTGGGGGGGAGAGGGTCAGTGGGGGGGGATCAGTGGGGTGGGTCAGTGTGGGGGAGTGGGGTCAGTGCGGGAGAGTCAGTGGGGGGGAGGGGGTTCAGTGGTGGGGTCAGTGGGGGGAGGGGGGTCAGTGGGGGGGGTCAGTGGGAGGGAGGGGCTCAGTGGGTGGGGACAGTGGGGGGAGGGGGGTCAGTGGGGTGAGGGGAGTCAGTGGGGGGTCAGTGGGGGGGAGGGGGGTCAGTGGGGGGGGTCAGTGGGGAGGGGTCAGTGGGGGGAGGGGGGTCAGTGGGGGGGTCACTGGGGGGAGTCAGTGGGGGGGGTCAGTGGGGGGGAGGGGGGGTCAGTGGGGAGGGGTCAGTGGGGGGGTCAGTGGGGGGGTCAGTGGGGGGGAGTCAGTGGGGGTGGTCAGTGGGGGGGGTAAGTGGGGGGTCAGTGGGGGGGGTGGGGGGGGGTCAGTGGGGGTCAGTGGGGCGGTCAGTGGGGGGGAGTCAGTGGGGGGGAGTATGGGGGGGTCAGTGGGGGGGGTGTCAGTGGAGGGGGTCAGTGGGGGGTCAGTTGGAGGGGGTCAGTGGGGGGGTCAGTGGGGTGGTCAGTGGGGGGGTCAGTGGGGGGGTCTGTGCGGGGGGGTCAGTGGGGGGGAGGGGGTCAGTGGGGGGGGTCAGTGGGGGAGGGGGGGTCAGTGGGGGGGGTCAGTTGTGGGGTCAGTGGGGTGGAGGGGGGTCAGTGGGGGGGCCAGTGGGGGGTCAGTGGCGGGGTCAGTGTGGGGGTCAGTGGGCGGGAGGGGGGTCAGTGCGGGGGAGTCAGTGGGGGGGAGGGGGTTCAGTGGTGGGGTCAGTGGGGGGAGGGTGTCAGTGGGAGGGGTCAGTGGGGAGTGGGGGGTCCGTGGGTGGGGTCAGTGGGGGGAGGGGGGTCAGTGGGGGTAGGGGAGTCAGTGGGGGGGGTCAGTGGGGGGGCTCAGTGGGGGGGGAGGGGGGTCAGTGGGGGGATCAGTGGGGAGGGGTCAGTGGGGGGAGGGGGGTCAGTGGGGGGGTCACTGGGGGGCGTCAGTGGGGGGGGGTCAGTGGGGGGGAGGGGGCTCAGTGGGGGGGGGTCAGTGGGGAGGGGTCAGTGGGGGGGTCAGTGGGGGGGTCAGTGGGGGGGAGTCAGTGGGGGTGGTCAGTGGGGGGAGGGGGTTCAGTGGGGGGGTCAGTGGGGGGGTAAGTGGGGGGTCAGTGGGGGGGGGGTGGGGGGAGTCAGTGGGGGGGGTCAGTGGGGGGGTCAGCAGGGGGGAGTCAGTGGGGGGGTCAGTGGGGGGGTCAGTGGGGGGGAGACAGTGGGGGGGTCAGTGGGGGTGGATCAGTGGGGGGGGTCAGTGAGGGGTCAGTGGGGGGGGTCAGTGGGGGGGTCAGTAGGGGGGGTCAGTGGGGGGGGAGTCAGTGGGAGGGGGGTCAGTGGGGGGGAGTCAGTGGGGGGGGTCAGTGGGGGGGGAGTCAGTGGGGGGGTCAGTGGGGGGGTCAGTGGGGGGGCTAATTGGGAGGGGTCATTGGGGGAGTGAGTGGGGGGGGTCATTGGGGAGGGTCAGTGGGGCGGGTCAGTGGGGGGGTCAGTGGGGGGGGGTCAGTGGGGAGGTCAGTGGGGGGTCAGTGAGGGGGGTCAGTGGGGGGGGTCAGTGGGGGGGAGTCAGTGGGAGGGGGGGTCAGTGGGGGGGTCAGTGGGGGGGAGTCAGTGGGGGGAGGGGGGTCAGTGATGGGGGTCATTGGGGGCAGTCAGTGGGGGGTTCAGTGGGGGGGACAGTGGGGAGGGGTCAGTGGGGAGGGGTCAGTGGGGGAGGTCAGTGGGGGGGGAGTCAGTGGGGGAGGGGAGTCAGTGGGGGGGAGTCAGTGGGGGGGAGGGGGGTCAGTGGGGGGTCAGTGGGGGGGACAGTGGGGAGGGGTCAGTGGGGAGGGGTCAGTGGGGGAGGTCAGTGGGGTGAGTCAGTGGGGGAGGGGAGTCAGTGGGGTGGCGTCAGTGGGGGGAGGGGTCTCAGTGGGGGGGGTCAGTGGGTGGGGCGTCAGTGGGTGGGTCAGTGGGCGGGAGGGGGGTCAGTGCAGGGGGATCAGTGGGGGGTAGGTGGTCAGTGGGGGGGGTCAGTGGTGGGGATGTGGGTCAGTGGGGTGGGTCAGTGGGGAGCAGGGGGGTCAGTGGGGGGGGTCAGTGGGGGGGGGTCAGTGGGGGTGGTCAGTAGGGGGGTCAGTGGGGGGGGTCAGTGGTGGGGAGGGGGGTCAGTGGGGGGGGGTCAGTGGGGGGGTCAGTGGGGAGGAGGGGGGTCAGTGGGGTGGGTCAGTGGGGGGGGTCAGTGGGGGGGGCGTCAGTGGGCGGGAGAGGGGTCAGTGCGGGGGGGTCAGTGGGGGGGAGGGTGTTCATTGGGGTGGTCAGTGGGGGGAGGGGGGTCAGTGGGGGGGTCAGTGGGGGGGTCAGTGGGGGGAGTCAGTGGGGGGGAGAGGGGTCAGTGGGGGGGGATCAGTGGGGTGGGTCAGTGTGGGGGAGTGGGGTCAGTGGGGGGGGGTCAGTGGGGGGTTCAGTGGGGGGGTCAGTGGGGGGAGTCAGTGGGAGGGGTCAGTGGGGGGGGTCAGTGGGGCGGTCAGTGGGGGGATGGAGTCAGTGAGGAGGGGTCAGTGGGGGGGGTCATTGGGGGGTTCATTAGGGGCGGTCAGTGGGGGGGTCAGTGGGGGGGGGCTGTGGGGGGGAGTCAGGGGGGGAGGGGAGTCAGTGGGGGGGGAGTCAGTGGGAGGGGGGGTCAGTGGGGGGGTCAGTGGGGGGGTCAGTGGGGGGGTTATTGGGGGATCTTTGGGGGCGGTCAATGGGGGGGGTCAGTGGGGGGGAGTCAGGGGGGGCAGTGGGGTGGGGTCAGTGAGGGGGAGGGGGGCTAGTGGGGGGGTCAGAGGGGGGTCAGTGGGGGGAGTCAGTGGGGGGGTCAGTGGGGGGGAGTCAGTGGGAGGGGGGTCAGTGGGGGGGTCAGAGGGGGTCAGTGGGGGGAGTCAGTGGCGGGGAGGGGGGTCAGTGGGGGGGGTCAGTGGGGGGGGGTCAGTGGGGGGGGGTCAGTGGGTGGGTTCAGTGTGGGGGTCAGTGGGGGGGAGTCAGTGGGGGGGAGTCAGTGGGAGGGGTCAGTGGGGGGGAGGGGGGTCAGTGGGGGGGGTCAGTGGGGGGGGTCTGTGGGGGGAGTCAGTGGGAGGGGTCCGTGGGGGGAGGGGGGTCTGTGGGGGGGTCAGTGGGGGGGTCCGTGGGGGGGTCAGTGGGGGGGGTCAGTGGGGGGGGGGTGGCGGGGGAGTCAGTGGGGGGGGTCAGTGGGGGGGGAGTCAGTGGGGGGGTCAGTGGGGGGGTCAGTGGGGGAGGGAGTCAGTGGGGGTCAGTGGGGGGGGTCAGTGGGGGGGGAGTCAGTGGGGGGGTCAGTGGGGGGGGAGTCAGTGGGGGGTTTCAGTGGGGGGGTCAGTGGGAGGGAGTCAGTGGGGGGGAGTCAGTGGGGGGGTCAGTGGGGGGTCAGTGGGGGGGAGTCAGTGGGGGGGGGTCAGTGGGGGGGTCAGTGGGGGGGAGTCAGTGGTGGGGGAGTCTGTGGGGGGGAGTCAGTGGGGGGGTCAGTGGGGGGGTCTGTGGGGGGGAGTCAGTGGTGGGGGAGTCTGTGGGGGGGGAGTCAGTGGGGGGGTCAGTGGGGGGGACAGTGGGGGGGGGGTTAGTGGGGGGGGAGTCAGTGGGGGGGGAGTCAGTGGGGGGGGGAGTTTGGGGGGGGGAGTCTGTGTGGGGGGAATCAGTGGGGGGAGTCAGTGGGAGGGGTCAGTGGGGGGGAGTCAGTGGGGGGCGTCAGTGGGGGGGGGGGTCAGTGGGGGGGAGGGGGCTCAGTGGGGGGGAGTCAGTGGGGAGGGGTCAGTGGGGGGGTCAGTGGGGGGGTCAGTGGGGGGGAGTCAGTGGGGGTGGTCAGTGGGGGGGAGGGGGTTCAGTGGGGGGGTCAGTGGGGGGGGTAAGTGGGGGGTCAGTGGGGGGGGTGGGGGGGAGTCAGTGGGGGGGGTCAGGGGGGGGGTCAGCAGGGGGGAGTCAGTGGGGGGGTCAGTGGGGGGGTCAGTGGGGGGGAGACAGTGGGGGGGTCAGTGGGGGGGGTCAGTGGGGGGGGGTCAGTGAGGGGTCAGTGGGGGGGTCAGTGGGGGGGTCAGTAGGGGGGGTCAGTGGGGGGGAGTCAGTGGGAGGGGGGTCAGTAGGGGGGTGTCAGTGGGGGGGAGGGGGTGAGGGTTGTCAGTGGGGGGGTGGTCATTGGGGTGGTGGAGGGGGTCAGTGGGGGGTCAGTGGGGGGTGTCAGTGGAATGGGTCAGTGGGGGGAGGGGGGTCAGTGGGGGGGTCACTGGGGGGCGTCAGTGGGGGGGGGTCAGTGGGGGGAGGGGGGCTCAGTGGGGGGGGGTCAGTGGGGAGGGGTCAGTGGGGGGGTCAGTGGGGGGGTCAGTGGGGGGGGAGTCAGTGGGGGTGGTCAGTGGGAGGGAGTCAGTGGGGGGTGTCAGTGGGGCGGTCAGTGGGGGGGTCAGTGGGGGGGGTCAATTGGGGGAGTCAGTGGGGGCGTCAGTGGGGGGGGGGACAGTGGGGGGGTCATTGGGGGGGGTCAGTGGGGAGGGGGCAGTGGGGGGGTCAGTGGGGGGAGTCAGTGGGGGAGGGGAGTCAGTGGGGGGGGAGTCAGTGGGAGGGGGGTCATTGGGGGAGGTCATTGGGGGGGTCATAGGGGGGGTCAGTGGGGGGGGGTCAGTGGGGGGGTCAGTGGGGAGGGTCAGTGGGGAGGGGTCATTGGGGGGGGTCAGTGGGGGGAGTCAGTGGGGGGAGGGGAGTCAGTGGGGGGGAGTCAGTGGGAGGGGGGGCCAGTGGGGGTGTCAGTGGGGGGGGTCAGTGGGGGGGGGTCAGTGGGGGTTCATTGGGGGTGGTCAGTGGGGGGGTCAGTGGGGGGGGTCAGTGGGGGGGAGTCAGGGGGGAGGCAGTGGGGTGGGGTCAGTGAGGCGGGTCAGTGGGGGGGGGTCAGCGGGGGGGAGTCAGTGGTAGGGTGGTCAGTGGGGGGGTCAGAGGGGGGTCAGTGGGGGGAGTCAGTGGAGGGGTCAGTGGGGGGAGTCAGTGGTGGGGAGGGGGGTCAGTGGGGGGGTTCAGTGGGGGGGTCAGTGGGGTGACTCAGTGGGGGGGAGGGGGGTCAGTGGGGGGGGTCATTGGGGGGAGGGGGTTCAGTGGGGGAGGGGGGTCAGTGGGGGGGGTCAGTGGGGGGGTGTCAGTGGGGGTTTCAGTGGGCGGGAGGGGTGTCAATGCGGGGTGGTCAGTGCGGGGGGGTCAGTGGGGGGGAGGTGGGTCAGTGGGGGGTCAGTGGGGAGCAGGAGGGTCGGGGGGGTCAGTGGGGGGGGTCAGTGGGGGGGGTCAGTAGGGGGGATCAGTCGGTGGGGTCAGTGGGGGGGAGGGGCGTCAGTGGGGCGGTCAGAGGGGAGGAGGGGGGTCAGTGGGGGATCAGTGGGGGGGGGTCAGTGGGGGGGGTCAGTGGGGGGGTGTCAGTGGGCGGGAGAGGGGTCAGTGCGGGGGGGTCAGTGGGGGGGAGGGGGTTCAGGGGGGTCAGTGGGGGGAGGGGGGTTCAGTGGGGGGTCAGTGGGGGGGTGGGGGGTCAGTGGGGGGGGTCAGTGGGGGGATCAGTGGGGGAGAGGGGTGTCAGTGGGGGTGTCAGTGGGGGGGATCAGTGGGGGGGAGTCAGTGGGAGGGGTCAATGGGGGGGAGGGGGGTCAGTGGGGGGGTCAGTGGGGGGTCAGTGGGGGGGTCAGTGGGGGGGTCAGTGGGGAGGAGGGGGTGAGGGCTGTCAGTGGGGGGGGTCATTGGGGGGGGAGGGGGGTCAGTGGGGTGGTCAGTTGGAGGGAGTCAGTGGGGGGGTCAGTGGGGGTGGTCAGTGGGGGGTCAGTGGAGGGGGGTCAGTGCGGGGGGGGTCAGTGGGGGTGTCAGCGGGGGGGAGTCAGTGGGAGGGGGTTCAGTGGGGGGGTCAGAGGGGCGTCAGTGGGGGGAGTCAGTGGAGGGGTCAGTGGGGGGAGTCAGTGGTGGGGAGGGGGGTCAGTGGGGGGGGGGGTCAGTGGGGGGGTCAGTGGGGTGACTCAGTGGGGGGGGCGGGCGGTCAGTGGGGGGGGTCAGTGGGGGAGGAGGTTCAGTGGGGGAGGGGGGTCAGTGGGGGGGGTCAGTGGGGGGGTGTCAGTGGGGGGGTCAGTGGGCGGGAGGGGTGTCAATGCGGGGTGGTCAGTGGGGGGGTCAGTGGGGGGGAGGTGGGTCAGTGGGGGGGTCAGTGGGGAGCAGGAGGGTCGGGGGGGGTCAGTGGGGGGGTCAGTGGGGGGGGTCAGTAGGGGGGTCAGTGGGGGGGGTCAGTGGGGGGGAGTCAGTGGGGGGGGTCAGTGGGGGGGTCAGTGGGGGGGAGTCAGTGGTGGGGGAGTCAGTGGGGGGGGGGAGTCAGGGGGGGGTCAGTGGGGGGGTCAGTGGGGGGGGAGTCAGTGGGGGGGGTCAGTGGGGGGGTCAGTGGGGGGGTCAGTGGGGGGGAGTCAGTGGGGGGGAGTCAGTGGGGGGGAGTCGTGGGGGGAGTCTGTGTGGGGAGAGTCAGTGGGGGGGAGTCAGTGGGAGGGGTCAGTGGGGGGGAGTCAGTTGGGGGTGTCAGTGGGGCGGGTCAGTGGGGGGGCTCAGTGGGGGGGTCAGTTGGGGGAGTCAGTGGGGGTGGTCAGTGGGGGGGGGGTCAGTGGGGGGGGTCAGTGGGGGGGGTCAGTGGGGGGGGGGGGTCAGTGGGGCGGTCAGTGAGGGGGGTCAGTTGGGGGGTCAGTGGTGGGATGGAGTCAGTGGGGGGCGCGTCAGTGGGGGAGGTCATTGGGGGGGTCATTGGGGGGGGTCAGTGGGAGGGGTCAGTGGGGAGGGTCAGTGGGGAGGGGTCAGTGGGGGGGAATCAGTGGGGGAGGGGAGTCAGTGGGAGGGGGGAGTCAGTGGGAGGGGGGGTTCAGTGGGGCGGGTCAGTGGGGGGGGGTCAGTGGGGGGGTCATTGGGGGGGTTATTGGGGGGGAGGGGGGTCAGTGGGGGGGTCAGTGGGGGGGTCAGTGGGGGGGTCAGTGGTGGGGAGTCAGTGGGAGGGGGGTCAGTGGGGGGGTCAGTGAGGGGAGTCAGTGGAGGGGTCAGTGGGGGGAGTCAGTGGGGGGGAGGGGGGTCAGTGGGGGAGTCAGTGGGGGGGGTCAGTGGGGGGACTCAGTGGGGGGGGAGGGGGGTCAGTGGGGGGGGTCACTGGGGGGAGGGGTTCAGTGGGGGAGGGGTGTCAGTGGGGGAGTCAGTGGGGGGGGTGTCAGTGGGGGGGTCAGTGGGCGGGAGGGGGTGTCAGTGCGGGGGGGTCAGTGGAGGGGAGGTGGGTCAGTGGGGGGGTCAGTGGGGGGTAGGTGGGTCAGTGGGGGGGTCAGTGGGAGCAGGAGGGTCAGTGGGGGGGTCAGTGGGGGGTCAGTGGGGGGGGGTCAGTAGGGGGGGTCAGTGGGTGGGGTCAGTGGGGGGGAGGGGGTTCAGTGGGGGGGGTCAGTGGGGGGGTCAGTGGGGGGGTCAGTGGAGGGGGGTCAGTGGGCGGGAGAGGGGTCAGTGCGGGGGGGTCAGTGGGGGGGAGGGGGTTCAGTGGGGGGGGTCAGTGGGGGGAGGGGGGTCAGTGGGGGGGTCTGTGGGGGGGGTCAGCGGGGTGGTCAGTGGGGGGAAGGGGGGGTCAGTGGGAGGGTCAGTGGGGGGTCAGTGGGGGGGTCAGTGGGGGGGTCAGTGGGGGGGTCAGTGGGGGGAGTCAGTGGGAGGGGTCAATGGGGGGGGAGGGGTGTCAGTGGGGGGGTCAGTGGGGGGGTGTCAGTGGGGGGAGTCAGAGGGGGGGGTCAGTGGGGCGGAAGCGGGGTCAGTGCGGGGGTGTCAGTGGGGGGAGTCAGTGGGGGGGGTCAGTGGGGGGGGGTCAGTGGGTGGGTTCAGTGTGGGGGTGTCAGTGCGGGAGGGAGTCAGTGGGGGGGTCAGTGGGGGGGGGTCAGTGGGGGGGAGTCAGTGGGGGGGGTCAGTGGGGGGGGAGTCAGTGGGGGGGTTTCAGTGGGTGGGTCAGTGGGAGGGAGTCAGTGGGGGGGAGTCAGTGGGGGGGGGTCAGTGGGGGGGTCAGTGGGGGGGAGTCAGTGGGGGGGGTCAGTGGGGGGGTCAGTGGGGGGGAGTCAGTGGTGGGGGAGTCTGTGGGGGCGGGAGTCAGTGGGGGGGTCAGTGGGGGGGACAGTGGGGGGGGGTTAGTGGGGGGGGGAGTCAGTGGGGGGGGGAGTCAGTGGGGGGGGAGTTAGGGGGGGGAGTCTGTGTGGGGGGAGTCAGTGGGGGGAGTCAGTGGGAGGGGTCAGTGGGGGGAGTCAGTGGGGGGTGTCAGTGGGGCGGTCAGTGGGGGGGGTCAGTGGGGGGGGTCAGTTGGGGGAGTCAGTGGGGGCGTCAGTGGGGGGGGGACAGTGGGGGGGTCATTGGGGGGGGTCAGTGGGGAGGGGGCAGTGGGGGGGTCAGTGGGGGGGAGTCAGTGGGGGAGGGGAGTCAGTGGGGGGGGAGTCAGTGGGAGGGGGGTCATTGGGGGAGGTCATTGGGGGGGTCATTGGGGGGGTCAGTGGGGGGGGGTCAGTGGGGGGGTCAGTGGGGAGTGTCAGTGGGGAGGGGTCAGTGGGGGGGTCAGTGGGGGGAGTCAGTGGGGGAGGGGAGTCAGTGGGGGGGAGTCAGTGGGAGGGGGGGTCAGTGGGGGGGTCAGTGGGGTGGGTCAGTGGGGGGGGGGGTCAGTGGGGGGGTCATTGGGGGCGGTCAGTGGGGGGGTCAGTGGTGGGGTCAGTGGGGGGGAGTCAGGGGGGGCAGTGGGTGTGGGGTCAGTGAGGCGGGTCAGTGGGGGGGGTCAGCGGGGGGGAGTCAGTGGGAGGGGGGTCAGTGGGGGGGTCAGAGGGGGGTCAGTGGGGGGAGTCAGTGGAGGGGTCAGTGGGGGGAGTCAGTGGTGGGGAGGGGGGTCAGTGGGGGGGGTCAGTGGGGGGGTCAGTGGGGTGACTCAGTGGGGGGGAGGGGGGTCAGTGGGGGGGTCAGTGGGGGGAGGGGGGTTCAGTGGGGGAGGGGGTCATTGGGGGGTCAGTGTGGGGGGGTGTCAGTGGGGGGGTCAGTGGGCGGGAGGGGTGTCAATGCGGGGTGGTCAGTGGGGGGGGTCAGTGGGGGGGAGGTGGGTCAGTGGGGGGGTCAGTGGGGAGCAGGAGGGTCGGGGGGGGTCAGTGGGGGGGGTCAGTGGGGGGGGTCAGTAGGGGGGATCAGTCGGTGGGGTCAGTGGGGGGGAGGGGGGTCAGTGGGGCGGTCAGTGGGGAGGAGGGGGGGTCAGTGGGGGGGTCAGTGGGGGGGGTCAGTGGGGATGGTCAGTGGGGGGGGGGTCAGTGGGCGGGAGAGGGGTCAGTGCGGGGGGGTCAGTGGGAGGGAGGGGGTTCATGGGGGGTCAGTGGGGGGAGGGGGTTCAGTGGGGGGGGGGTCAGTGGGGGGGTGGGGGGTCATTGGGGGGGTCAGTGGGGGGGTCAGTGGGGGAGAGGGGGGTCAGTGGGGGGGGGGTCAGTGGGGGGGTCATTGGGGGGAGTCAGTGGGAGGGGTCAATGGGGGGAGGGGGGTCTGTGGGGGGGTCAGTGGGGGGGTCAGTGGGGGTGTCAGTGGGGAGGAGAGGGTGAGGGCTGTCAGTGGGGGGGGGTCATTGGGGGGGAGGGGGGTCAGTGGGGTGGTCAGTGGGGGGGTGTCAGTGGAGGGGGTCAGTGGGGGGGTCAGTTGGAGGGAGTCAGTGGGGGGGTCAGTGGGGGTGGTCAGTGGGGGGGTCAGTGGGGGGGGTCTGTGCGGGGGGGTCAGTGGGGGGGAGGGGGTCAGTGGGGGGAGTCAGTAGGGGGAGGGGGTTCAGTGGGGGAAGGGGGTCAGTGGGGGGGGGTCAGTGGGGGGGTGTCAGTGGGGGGGTCAGTGGGGGGGAGGTGGGTCAGTGGGGGGGGTCAGTGGGGGGGAGGTGGGTCAGTGGGGGGGTCAGTGGGGAGCAGGAGGGTCAGTGGTGGGGTCAGTGGGGGGGTCAGTGGGGGGGTCAGTAGTGGGGGTCAGTGGGTGGGGTCAGTGGGGGGGAAGGGGGGTCTGTGGGGCGGTCAGTGGGGAGGAGGGGGTCAGTGGGGGGGTCAGTGGGGGGGGTCAGTGGGTGGGGTCAGTGGCCGGGAGGGGGGTCAGTGGGGCGGTCAGTGGGGAGGAGGGGGTCAGTGGGGGGGTCAGTGGGCGGGAGAGGGGTCAGTGCGGGGGGGAGGGTGTTCAGTGGGGGGGTCAGTGGGGGGAGGGGGGTCAGTGGGGGGTCTGTGGGGGGGTCAGTGGGGGGGTCAGTGGAGGGGTCAGTGGGGGGTGTCAGTGGGGGGGAGGGGGGAGGGCTGTCAGTGGGGGGGTCATTGTGGGGGAGGGGGGTCAGTGGGGGGGTCAGTGGGGGGGTGTCAGTGGAGGGGGTCAGTGGGGGGGTCAGTGGGGGGGTCAGTGGGGGTGGTCAGTGGGGGGGTCAGTGGGGGGGTCAGTGCGGGGGGGTCAGTGGGGGGAGGGGGTCAGTGGGGGGGGTCAGTGGGGGAGGGGGGTCAGTTGGGGGGTCAGTTGGGCGTCAGTGGGGTGGATGGGGTTCAGTGGGGGGGTCAGTGGGGGGGTCAGTGGGGGGGTCAGTGTGGGGGTCAGTGGGCGGGAGGGGGCTCAGTGCGGGAGAGTCAGTGGGGGGGAGGGGGTTCAGTGGTGGGGTCAGTGGGGGGAGGGGGGTCAGTGGGGGGGGTCAGTGGGAGGGAGGGGCTCAGTGGGTGGGGACAGTGGGGGGAGGGGGGTCAGTGGGGTGAGGGGAGTCAGTGGGGGGGTCAGTGGGGGGGAGGGGGGTCAGTGGGGGGGGTCAGTGGGGAGGGGTCAGTGGGGGGAGGGGGGGTCAGTGGGGGGGTCACTGGGGGGAGTCAGTGGGGGGGGGTCAGTGGGGGGGAGGGGGGTCAGTCAGGGGGGTCAGTGGGGAGGGGTCAGTGGGGGGGTCAGTGGGGGGGTCAGTGGGGGGGAGTCAGTGGGGGTGGTCAGTGGGGGGAGGGGGGTCAGTGGGGGGGGTCAGTGGGGGGGGTAAGTGGGGGGTCAGTGGGGGGGGGTGGGGGGGTCAGTGGGGGGGTCAGTGGGGGGGTCAGTGGGGGGAATCAGTGGGGGGGTCAGTGGGGGGGTGTCAGTGGAGGGGGTCAGTGGGGGGTCAGTTGGAGGGAGTCAGTGGGGGGGTCAGTGGGGGTGGTCAGTGGGGGGGTCAGTGGGGGGGTCAGTGCGGGGGGGTCATTGGGGGGGAGGGGGTCAGTGGGGGGGGTCAGTGGGGGAGGGGGGGTCAGTGGGGGGGTCAGTTGTGGGGTCAGTGGGGTGGAGGGGGGTCAGTGGGGGGGCCAGTGGGGGGTCAGTGGCGGGGTCAGTGTGGGGGTCAGTGGGCGGGAGGGGGGTCAGTGCGGGGGAGTCAGTGGGGGGGAGGGGGTTCAGTGGTGGGGTCAGTGGGGGGAGGGTGTCAGTGGGGGGGGTCAGTGGGGAGAGGGGGGTCCGTGGGTGGGGTCAGTGGGGGGAGGGGGGTCAGTGGGGGTAGGGGAGTCAGTGGGGGGGGTCAGTGGGGGGGCTCAGTGGGGGGGAGGGGGGTCAGTGGGGGGGTCAGTGGGGAGGGGTCAGTGGGGGGAGGGGGGTCAGTGGGGGGGTCACTGGGGGGCGTCAGTGGGGGGGGGTCAGTGGGGGGGGGTCAGTGGGGAGGGGTCAGTGGGGGGGTCAGTGGGGGGGTCAGTGGGGGGGAGTCAGTGGGGGTGGTCAGTGGGGGGAGGGGGTTCAGTGGGGGGGGTCAGTGGGGGGGTAAGTGGGGGGTCAGTGGGGGGGTGGGGGGGAGTCAGTGGGGGGGGCCAGTGGGGGGGTCAGCAGGGGGGAGTCAGTGGGGGGGTCAGTGGGGGGGTCAGTGCGGGGGAGACAGTGGGGGGGGTCAGTGGGGGGGGGTCAGTGGGGGGGGGTCAGTGAGGGGTCAGTGGGGGGGGTCAGTGGGGGGGGTCAGTAGGGGGGGTCAGTGGGGGGGGAGTCAGTGGGAGGGGGGTCCGTAGGGGGGTGTCAGTGGGGGGGAGGGGGTGAGGGCTGTCAGTGGGGGGGGGTCATTGGGGGTGGAGGGGGGTCAGTGGGGGGTCAGTGGGGGGTGTCAGTGGAGGGGGTCAGTGGGGGGGTCAGTTGGAGGGAGTCAGTGGGGGGGGGGTCAGTGGGGGTGGTCAGTGGGGGGGTCAGTGGGGGGGTCAGTGCGGGGGGGTCAGTGGGGGGGAGGGGGTCAGTGGGGGGGGTCAGTGGGGGGAGGGGGGTCAGTGGGGGGTCAGTTGGGGGGTCAGTGGGGTGGAGGGGGGTCAGTGGGGGGGTCAGTGGGGGGTCAGTGGGAGGGTCAGTGTGGGGGTCAGTGGGCGGGAGGGGCGTCAGTGCGGGGGAGTCAGTGGGGGGGAGGGGGTTCAGTGGTGGGGTCAGTGGGGGGAGGGGGGTCAGTGGGTGGGGTCAGTGGGGGGAGGGGGGGTCAGTGGGGGGAGGGGAGTCAGTGGGGGGGTCAGTGGGGGGGAGGGGGGTCAGTGGGGGGGGTCAGTGGGGAGGGGTCAGTGGGGGGAGGGGGGGGTCAGTGGGGGGGTCACTGGGGGGAGTCAGTGGGGGGGGTCAGTGGGGGGGTCAGTGGGGGGGAGTCAGTGGGGGTGGTCAGTGGGGGGAGGGGGTTCAGTGGGGGGGGTCAGTGGGGGGGGTAAGTGGGGGGGTCAGTGGGGGGGGTGGGGGGGGTCAGTGGGGGGTCAGTGGGGGGGTCAGTGGGGGGAGTCAGTGGGGGGGTCAGTGGGGGGGGTCAGTGGGGGGGAGACAGTGGGGGGGGTCAGTGGGGGGGAGGTCAGTGGGGGGGTCAGTGGGGGGTCAGTGGGGGGCTCAGTGGGGGGGGTCAGGAGGGGGGGTCAGTGGGGGGGGAGTCAGCGGGAGGGGGTCAGTAGGGGGTTCAGTGGGGGGGGGTCAGTGGGGGGTCAGTGGGGGGGTCAGTGGGGGGTGGTCAGTGGGGGGGTCATTGGGGGGGAGTCAGTGGGGGGGGAGTCAGTGGGGGGGGTCAGTGGGGGGGGAGTCAGTGGGGCGGGTCAGTGGGGGGGCTAATTGGGAGGGGTCATTGGGGGAGTCAGTGGGGGGGTCATTGGGGAGGGTCAGTGGGGCGGTCAGTGGGGGGGGTCAGTGGGGGGGGTCAGTGGGGGGGTCAGTGGGGGGGTCAGTGAGGGGGGTCAGTGGGGGGGGTCAGTGGGGGGGAGTCAGTGGGAGGGGGCGTCAGTGGGGGGGGTCAGTGGGGGGAGTCAGTGGGGGGAGGGGGGTCAGTGATGGGGGTCATTGGGGGCAGTCAGTGGGGGGTTCAGTGGGGGGGGACAGTGGGGAGGGGTCAGTGGGGAGGGGTCAGTGGGGGAGTCAGTGGGGGGGGAGTCAGTGGGGGAGGGGAGTCAGTGGGGGGGAGTCAGTGGGGGGGAGGGGGGTCAGTGGGGGGGTCAGTGGGGGGACAGTGGGGAGGGGTCAGTGGGGAGGGGTCAGTGGGGGAGGTCAGTGGGGGTGAGTCAGTGGGGGAGGGGAGTCAGTGGGGGGGGCGTCAGTGGGGGGAGGGGTCTCAGTGGGGGGGTCAGTGGGTGGGGCGTCAGTGGGTGGGTCAGTGGGCGGGAGGGGGGTCAGTGCAGGGGGATCAGTGGGGGGGAGGTGGGTCAGTGGGGGGGGGGTCAGTGGTGAGGATGTGGGTCAGTGGGGGGGTCAGTGGGGAGCAGGGGGTCAGTGGGGGGGGTCAGTGGGGGTGGTCAGTAGGGGGGTCAGTGGGGGGGGTCAGTGGTGGGGAGGGGGGTCAGTGGGGGGGGGTCAGTGGGGGGGTCAGTGGGGAGGAGGGGGGTCAGTGGGGTGGGTCAGTGGGGGGGTTCAGTGGGGGGGGGCGTCAGTGGGCGGGAGAGGGGTCAGTGCGGGGGGGTCAGTGGGGGGGAGGGTGTTCATTGGGGGGGGTCAGTGGGGGAGGGGGGTCAGTGGGGGGGTCAGTGGGGGGTCAGTGGGGGTCAGTGGGGGGAGTCAGTGGGGGGGAGAGGGGTCAGTGGGGGGGGATCAGTGGGGTGGGTCAGTGTGGGGGAGTGGGGTCAGTGGGGGGGGTCAGTGGGGGGTTCAGTGGGGGGGTCAGTGGGGGGAGTCAGTGGGAGGGGTCAGTGGGGGGGGTCAGAGGGGCGGTCAGTGGGGGGATGGAGTCAGTGAGGAGGGGTCAGTGGGGGGTCATTGGGGGGTTCATTAGGGGCGGTCAGTGGGGGGGTCAGTGGGGGGGGCTGTGGGGGGGAGTCAGGGGGGGAGGGGAGTCAGTGGGGGGGGAGTCAGTGGGAGGGGGGGGTCAGTGGGGGGGGTCAGTGGGGGGTCAGTGGGGGGTTATTGGGGGGGTCTTTGGGGGCGGTCAATGGGGGGGGTCAGTGGGGGGGAGTCAGGGGGGGCAGTGGGGTGGGGACAGTGAGGGGGAGGGGGGCTAGTGGGGGGGTCAGAGGGGGGTCAGTGGGGGGAGTCAGTGGGGGGGTCAGTGGGGGGGAGTCAGTGGGAGGGGGGTCAGTGGGCGGGTCAGAGGGGGTCAGTGGGGGGAGTCAGTGGCGGGGAGGGGGGTCAGTGGGGGGGGTCAGTGGGGGGGTCAGTGGGGTGACTCAGTGGGGGGGAGGGGGGTCAGTGGGGGGGGTTAGTGGTGGGAGGGGGTTCAGTGGGGAGGGGGTCAGTGGGGGGGATCAGTGGGGGGGGTGTCAGTGGGGGTGTCAGTGGGCGGGAGGGGTGTCAATGCGGGGGGGTCAGTGGGGGGGAGGTGGGTCAGTGGGGGGGTCAGTGGGGGGGAGGTGGGTCAGTGGGGTGGTCAGTGGGGAGCAGGATGGTCAGTGGGGGGGTCAGTGAGGGGGGGTCAGTGGGGGGGTCAGTGGGGGGTCAGTAGGGGGGTCAGTGGGTGGGGTCAGTGGGGGGAGAGGGGTCAGTGGGGCGGTCAGTGGGGAGGAGGGGGGGTCAGTGGGGGGGTCAGTGGGGGGGGTCAGTGGGGGGGTCAGTGGGGGGTCAGTGGGCGGGAGAGGGGTCAGTGCGGGGGGGGCAGTCGTGGGGAGGTGGTTCAGTGGGGGGGGTCAGTGGGGGGAGGGGGGTCAGTGGGTGGGTCTGTGAGGGGGGTCAGTGGGGGGGAGGGGGGTCTGTGGGGGGGTCAGTGGGGGGGTCAGTGGGGGTGAGAGGGGTCAGTGGGGGGGTCTGTGGGGGGTCAGTGGGGGGAGTCAGTGGGAGGGGTCAATGGGGGGGAGGGGGTCAGTGGGGGGTCAGTGGGGGGGTAAGTGGGGGGGTCAGTGGGGGGGAGGGGGTGAGGGCTGTCAGTGGGGGGGTCATTGGGGGGGTCAGAGGGGGGTCAGTAGGGGGAGGGGGTGTCAGTGGAGGGGGTCAGTGGGGGGGTCAGTTGGAGGGAGTCAGTGGGGGGGGTCAGTGGGGGTGGTCAGTGGGGGGTCAGGGGGGGGTCAGTGCGGGGGGGTCAGTGGGGGGGAGGGGGGTCAGTGGGGGGGGTCAGTGGGGGGAGGGGGTTCAGTGGGGGAGGGGGGGTCAGTGGGGGGGGTCAGTGGGGGGGGTGTCAGTGGGGGGTCAGTGGGCGGGAGGTGGGTCAGTGGGGGGTCAGTGGGGAGCAGGAGGGTCAGTGGGGGGTCAGTGGGGGGGTCAGTGGGGGGGGTCAGTAGGGTGGGTCAGTGGGTGGGGTCAGTGGCGGGAGGTGGGTCAGTGGGGCGGTCAGTGGGGAGGAGGAGGTCAGTGGGGGGGTCAGTGGGGGGGGGTCAGTGGGGAGGGGTCAGTGGGGGGAGGGGGTCAGTGGGGGGGTCTGTGGGGGTTTCAGTGGGGGGGTCAGTGGGGGGGAGGGGGGTCAGTGGGGGGGGTCAGTGGGGGGAGGGGGTCAGTGGGGGGGTCTGTGGGGGTTTCAGTGGGGGGGTCAGTGGGGGAGGGGGGTCAGTGAGGGGGAGGGGGGTCAGTGGGGGGGGTCAGTGGGGGGGTCAGTGGGGGGAGTCAGTGGGAGGGGTCAATGGGGGGGAGGGGGGTCAGTGGGGGGGGTCAGTGGGGGGGTCAGTGGGGGGTGTCAGTGGGGGGTAGGGGGTGAGGGCTGTCAGTGGGGGGGGTCATTGGGGGGGAGGGGGGTCAGTGGGGGGTCAGTGGGGGGGTGTCAGTGGAGGGGGTCAGTGGGGGGTCAGTGCGGGGGGGGTCATTGGGGGGGAGGGGGGTCAGTGGGGGGGTCAGTGGGGGAGGGGGGTCAGTGGGGGGGTCAGTTGTGGGGTCAGTGGGGTGGAGGGGGGTCAGTGGGGGGGCCAGTGGGGGGTCAGTGGCGGGGTCAGTGTGGGGGTCAGTGGGCGGGAGGGGGGTCAGTGCGGGGGAGTCAGTGGGGGGAGGGGGTTCAGTGGTGGGTTCAGTGGGGGAGGGGTGTCAGTGGGGGGGTCAGTGGGGAGAGGGGGGTCCGTGGGTGGGGTCAGTGGGGGGAGGGGGGTCAGTGGGGGTAGGGGAGTCAGTGGGGGGGGTCAGTGGGGGGGCTCAGTGGGGGGGAGGGGGGTCAGTGGGGGGGGTCAGTGGGGAGGGGTCAGTGGGGGGAGGGGGGTCAGTGGGGGGGTCACTGGGGGGCGTCAGTGGGGGGGGGTCAGTGGGGGGGGGTCAGTGGGGAGGGGTCAGTGGGGGGGTCAGTGGGGGGGGTCAGTGGGGGGGAGTCAGTGGGGGTGGTCAGTGGGGGGAGGGGGTTCAGTGGGGGGGGTCAGTGGGGGGGTAAGTGGGGGGTCAGTGGGGGGGGTGGGGGGGAGTCAGTGGGGGGGGGCAGTGGGGGGGTCAGCAGGGGGGAGTCAGTGGGGGGGTCAGTGGGGGGGTCAGTGCGGGGAGACAGTGGGGGGGTCAGTGGGGGGGGGTCAGTGGGGGGGGTCAGTGAGGGGTCAGTGGGGGGGTCAGTGGGGGGGGTCAGTAGGGGGGGTCAGTGGGGGGGGAGTCAGTGGGAGGGGGGTCAGTAGGGGGGTGTCAGTGGGGGGGAGGGGGTGAGGGCTGTCAGTGGGGGGGGGTCATTGGGGGTGGAGGGGGGTCAGTGGGGGGTCAGTGGGGGGTGTCAGTGGAGGGGGTCAGTGGGGGGGTCAGTTGGAGGGAGTCAGTGGGGGGGTTCAGTGGGGGTGGTCAGTGGGGGGGTCAGTGGGGGGGTCAGTGCGGGGGGTCAGTGGGGGGGAGGGGGTCAGTGGGGCGGGTCAGTGGGGGAGGGGGTCAGTGGGGGGTCAGTTGGGGGGTCAGTGGGGTGGAGGGGGTCAGTGGGGGGGTCAGTGGGGGGTCAGTGGGAGGGTCAGTGTGGGGGTCAGTGGGCGGGAGGGGCGTCAGTGCGGGGGAGTCAGTGGGGGGGAGGGGGTTCAGTGGTGGGGTCAGTGGGGGGAGGGGGGTCAGTGGGTGGGGTCAGTGGGGGGAGGGGGGTCAGTGGGGGAGGGGAGTCAGTGGGGGGGTCAGTGGGGGGGAGGGGGGTCAGTGGGGGGGTCAGTGGGGAGGGGTCAGTGGGGGGAGGGGGGTCAGTGGGGGGGTCACTGGGGGGAGTCAGTGGGGGGGGTCAGTGGGGGGGTCAGTGGGGGGGAGTCAGTGGGGGTGGTCAGTGGGGGGAGGGGGTTCAGTGGGGGGGTCAGTGGGGGGGGTAAGTGGGGGGGTCAGTGGGGGGGGGTGTGGGGGGTCAGTGGGGGGTCAGTGGGGGGGTCAGTGGGGGGGAGTCAGTGGGGGGGGTCAGTGGGGGGGGTCAGTGGGGGGGAGACAGTGGGGGGGGTCAGTGGGGGGGAGGTCAGTGGGGGGGTCAGTGGGGGGTCAGTGGGGGGGTCAGTGGGGGGGTCAGTAGGGGGGTCAGTGGGGGGGGAGTCAGTGGGAGGGGGTCAGTAGGGGGTTCAGTGGGGGGGGTCAGTGGGGGGTCAATGTGGGGGTCAGTGGGGGGTGGTCAGTGGGGGGGTCATTGGGGGGGAGTCAGTGGGGGGGAGTCAGTGGGGGGGGTCAGTGGGGGGGGAGTCAGTGGGGCGGGTCAGTGGGGGGGCTAATTGGGAGGGGTCATTGGGGGAGTCAGTGGGGGGGTCATTGGGGAGGGTCAGTGGGGCGGTCAGTGGGGGGGGTCAGTGGGGGGGGGTCAGTGAGGGGGTCAGTGGGGGGGTCAGTGAGGGGGGTCAGTGGGGGGGGTCAGTGGGGGGGTCAGTGGGAGGGGGCGTCAGTGGGGGGGTCAGTGGGGGGAGTCAGTGGGGGGAGGGGGGTCAGTGATGGGGGTCATTGGGGGCAGTCAGTGGGGGGTTCAGTGGGGGGGACAGTGGGGAGGGGTCAGTGGGAGGGGTCAGTGGGGGAGGTCAGTGGGGGGGGAGTCAGTGGGGGAGGGGAGTCAGTGGGGGGGAGTCAGTGGGGGGAGGGGGGTCAGTGGGGGGGTCAGTGGGGGACAGTGGGGAGGGGTCAGTGGGGAGGGGTCAGTGGGGGAGGTCAGTGGGGGTGAGTCAGTGGGGGAGGGGAGTCAGTGGGGGGCGTCAGTGGGGGGAGGGGTCTCAGTGGGGGGGTCAGTGGGTGGGGCGTCAGTGGGTGGGTCAGTGGGCGGGAGGGGGGTCAGTGCAGGGGGATCAGTGGGGGGGAGGTGGGTCAGTGGGGGGGGGTCAGTGGTGGGGATGTGGGTCAGTGGGGGGGGTCAGTGGGGAGCAGGGGGGTCAGTGGGGGGGTCAGTGGGGGGGGTCAGTGGGGGTGGTCAGTAGGGGGGTCAGTGGGGGGGGTCAGTGGTGGGGAGGGGGGTCAGTTGGGGGGGGTCAGTGGGGGGGTCAGTGGGGAGGAGGGGGGTCAGTGGGGTGGGTCAGTGGGGGGTTCAGTGGGGGGGGCGTCAGTGGGCGGGAGAGGGGTCAGTGCGGGGGGGTCAGTGGGGGGGGAGGGTGTTCATTGGGGGGGGTCAGTGGGGGGAGGGGGGTCAGTGGGGGGGTCAGTGGGGGTCAGTGGGGGTCAGTGGGGGGAGTCAGTGGGGGGAGAGGGGTCAGTGGGGGGGGATCAGTGGGGTGGGTCAGTGTGGGGGAGTGGGGTCAGTGGGGGGGGTCAGTGGGGGGTTCAGTGGGGGGGGTCAGTGGGGGGAGTCAGTGGAGGGGTCAGTGGGGGGGGTCAGTGGGGCGGTCAGTGGGGGGATGGAGTCAGTGAGGAGGGGTCAGTGGGGGGGTCATTGGGGGGTTCATTAGGGGCGGTCAGTGGGGGGGTCAGTGGGGGGGGGCTGTGGGGGGGAGTCAGGGGGGAGGGAGTCAGTGGGGGGGTAGTCAGTGGGAGGGGGGTCAGTGGGGGGGGTCAGTGGGGGGGTCAGTGGGGGGTTATTGGGGGGTCTTTGGGGGCGGTCAATGGGGGGGGTCAGTGGGGGGGAGTCAGGGGGGGGCAGTGGGGTGGGGTCAGTGAGGGGGAGGGGGGCTAGTGGGGGGGGTCAGAGGGGGGGTCAGTGGGGGGAGTCAGTGGGGGGGTCAGTGGGGGGAGTCAGTGGGAGGGGGGTCAGTGGGCGGTCAGAGGGGGTCAGTGGGGGGAGTCAGTGGCGGGGAGGGGGGTCAGTGGGGGGGGTCAGTGGGGGGTCAGTGGGGTGACTCAGTGGGGGGGGAGGGGGGTCAGTGGGGGGGGGTTAGTGGGGGGAGGGGGTTCAGTGGGGGAGGGGGTCAGTGGGGGGGGATCAGTGGGGGGGGTGTCAGTGGGGGTGTCAGTGGGCGGGAGGGGTGTCAATGCGGGGGGGGTCAGTGGGGGGGAGGTGGGTCAGTGGGGGGGTCAGTGGGGGGGAGGTGGGTCAGTGGGGGGGTCAGTGGGGAGCAGGATGGTCAGTGGGGGGGTCAGTGAGGGTGGTCAGTCGGGGGGTCAGTGGGGGGGTCAGTAGGGGGGTCAGTGGGGTGGGGTCAGTGGGGGGGAGAGGGGTCAGTGGGGCGGTCAGTGGGAGGAGGGGGGTCGGTGGGGGGGTCAGTGGGGGGGTCAGTGGGGGGTCAGTGGGGGGGGTCAGTGGGCGGGAGAGGGGTCAGTGCGGGGGGGTCAGTCGTGGGGAGGGGGTTCAGTGGGGGGGGTCAGTGGGGGGAGGGGGGTCAGTGGGTGGGTCTGTGAGGGGGGTCAGTGGGGGGGAGGGGGGTCTGTGGGGGGGTCAGTGGGGGGGGGTCAGTGGGGGTGAGAGGGGTCAGTGGGGGGGTCTGTGGGGGGTCAGTGGGGGGAGTCAGTGGGAGGGGTCAATGGGGGGGAGGGGGGTCAGTGGGGGGTCAGTGGGGGGGTAAGTGGGGGGGGTCAGTGGGGGGAGGGGGTGAGGGCTGTCAGTGGGGGGGTCATTGGGGGGAGGGGGGTCAGTAGGGGGTCAGTGGGGGGTGTCAGTGGAGGGGGTCAGTGGGGGGGTCAGTTGGAGGGAGTCAGTGGGGGGGTCAGTGGGGGTGGTCAGTGGGGGGGTCAGGGGGGGTCAGTGCGGGGGGGTCAGTGGGGGGGAGGGGGGTCAGTGGGGGGGGTCAGTGGGGGGAGGGGGTTCAGTGGGGGAGGGGGGGTCAGTGGGGGGGGTCAGTGGGGGGGTGTCAGTGGGGGGGTCAGTGGGCGGGAGGTGGGTCAGTGGGGGGGTCAGTGGGGAGCAGGAGGGTCAGTGGGGGGTCAGTGGGGGGGTCAGTGGGGGGGGTCAGTAGGGTGGGTCAGTGGGTGGGGTCAGTGGGGGGAGGTGGGTCAGTGGGGCGGTCAGTGGGGAGGAGGGGGTCAGTGGGGGGGTCAGTGGGGGGGTCAGTGGGGAGGGGTCAGTGGGGGGAGGGGGTCAGTGGGGGGGTCTGTGGGGGTTTCAGTGGGGGGGTCAGTGGGGGGGAGGGGGGTCAGTGGGGGGGGTCAGTGGGGGGAGGGGGTCAGTGGGGGGGTCTGTGGGGGTTTCAGTGGGGGGGTCAGTGGGGGGAGGGGGGTCAGTGAGGGGGAGGGGGGTCAGTGGGGGGGGGTCAGTGGGGGGGGTCAGTGGGGGGAGTCAGTGGGAGGGGTCAATGGGGGGAGGGGTGTCAGTGGGGGGGGTCAGTGGGGGGGGTCAGTGGGGGGGTCAGTGGGGGGTGTCAGTGGGGGGTAGGGGGTGAGGGCTGTCAGTGGGGGGGGGTCATTGGGGGGGAGGGGGGTCAGTGGGGGGGTCAGTGGGGCGGTGTCAGTGGAGGGGGTCAGTGGGGGGGTCAGTTGGAGGGAGTCAGTGGGGGGGTCAGGGGGGGTGGTCAGTGGGGGGGGTCAGTGGGGGGGTCAGTGTGGGGGGGGTCAGTGGGGGGGAGGGGGTCAGTGGGGGGGTCAGTGGGGGGAGGGGGGTCAGTGGGGGGGTCAGTGGGGGTGTCAGTGGGGTGGAGGGGGGTCAGTGGGGTGGTCAGTGGGGGGTCAGTGGGGGGGTCAGTGTGGGGGTCAGTGGGCGGGAGGGGGGTCAGTGCGGGGGAGTCAGTGGGGGGGGTTCAGTGGTGGGGTCAGTGGGAGGAGGGGGGTCAGTGGGGGGGGGTCAGTGGGGCAGGGGGGTCAGTGGGTGGGGTCAGTGGAGGGAGGGGGGTCAGTGGGGGGAGGGGGGTCAGTGGGGGGTCACTGGGGGGGGTCAGTGGGGGGGTCAGTGGGGGGAGGGGGGTCAGTGGGGGGGGTCAGTGGGGAGGGGTCAGTGGGGGGGTCAGTGGGGGGGTCAGTGGGGGGGAGTCAGTGGGGGTGGTCAGTGGGGGGAGGGGGGTCAGTGGGGGGGTCAGTGGGGGGTAAGTGGGGGGGTCAGTGGGGTGGGGTGGGGGGGAGTCAGTGGGGGGGGGTCAGTGGGGGGGTCAGTGGGGGGGAGTTAGTGGGGGGGTCAGTGGGGGGGTCAGTGGGGGGGAGACAGTGGGGGGGGTCAGTGGGGGGGTCAGTGGGGGGGTCAGTGGGGGGGTCAGTGGGGGGGGTCAGTGGGGGGTCAGTGGGGGCGTCAGTGGGGGTGGTCAGTAGGGGGGGTCAGTGGGGGGGGGAGTCAGTGGGATGGGGGTCAGTGGGGGGGGTCAGTGGGGGGATCAGTGGGGGGGTCAGTGGGGGGGTCAGTGGGGGGGGAGTCAGTGGGGGGGGAGTCAGTGGGGTGGGTCAGTGGGGTGGGAGTCAGTGGGGCGGGTCAGTGGGGGGGATAATTGGGGGGGTCATTGGGGGAGTCAGTGGGGGGGTCATTGGGGTGGGTCAATGGGGCGGTCAGTGGGGGGATCAGTGGGGGGGTCAGTGGGGGGGTCAGTGGGGGGGAGGGGGTTCAGTGGTGGGGTCAGTGGGAGGAGGGGGGTCAGTGGGGGGGTCAGTGGGGGGAGGGGGGTCAGTGGGTGGGGTCAGTGGTGGGAGAGGGGTCAGTGGGGGGGGGTCAGTGGGGGGATCAGTGGGGGGGGTCAGTGGGGGGGGGGTCAGTGGGGGGGGAGTCAGTGGGGGGGGAGTCAGTGGGGGGGGGTCAGTGGGGGGAGTCAGTGGGAGGGGTCAATGGGGGGGAGGGGTGTCAGTGGGGGGGGTCAGTGGGGGGGGTCAGTGGGGGGGTCAGTGGGGGGTGTCAGTGGGGGGTAGGGGGTGAGGGCTGTCAGTGGGGGGGGTCATTGGGGGGGAGGGGGGTCAGTGGGGGGGTCAGTGGGGCGGTGTCAGTGGAGGGGGTCAGTGGGGGGGTCAGTTGGAGGGAGTCAGTGGGGGGGTCAGGGGGGGTGGTCAGTGGGGGGGGTCAGTGGGGGGGTCAGTGTGGGGGGGGTCAGTGGGGGGGAGGGGGTCAGTGGGGGGGTCAGTGGGGGGAGGGGGGTCAGTGGGGGGGTCAGTGGGGGTGTCAGTGGGGTGGAGGGGGGTCAGTGGGGTGGTCAGTGAGGGGTCAGTGGGGGGGTCAGTGTGGGGGTCAGTGGGCGGGAGGGGGGTCAGTGCGGGGGAGTCAGTGGGGGGGGGTTCAGTGGTGGGGTCAGTGGGAGGAGGGGGGTCAGTGGGGGGGGGGGTCAGTGGGGCAGGGGGGTCAGTGGGTGGGGTCAGTGGAGGGAGGGGGGTCAGTGGGGGGAGGGGGGTCAGTGGGGGGTCACTGGGGGGGGGTCAGTGGGGGGGTCAGTGGGGGGAGGGGGGTCAGTGGGGGGGGTCAGTGGGGAGGGGTCAGTGGGGGGGTCAGTGGGGGGGTCAGTGGGGGGGAGTCAGTGGGGGTGGTCAGTGGGGGGAGGGGGGTCAGTGGGGGGGTCAGTGGGGGGTAAGTGGGGGGGTCAGTGGGGTGGGGTGGGGGGGAGTCAGTGGGGGGGGGTCATTGGGGTGTCAGTGGGGGGGAGTTAGTGGGGGGGTCAGTGGGGGGGTCAGTGGGGGGGAGACAGTGGGGGGGGTCAGTGGGGGGGTCAGTGGGGGGGTCAGTGGGGGGGTCAGTGGGGGGGTCAGTGGGGGGTCAGTGGGGGCGTCAGTGGGGGTGGTCAGTAGGGGGGGTCAGTGGGGGGGGGAGTCAGTGGGATGGGGGTCAGTGGGGGGGGTCAGTGGGGGGATCAGTGGGGGGGTCAGTGGGGGGGTCAGTGGGGGGGGAGTCAGTGGGGGGGGAGTCAGTGGGGTGGGTCAGTGGGGTGGGAGTCAGTGGGGCGGGTCAGTGGGGGGGATAATTGGGGGGGTCATTGGGGGAGTCAGTGGGGGGGTCATTGGGGTGGGTCAATGGGGCGGTCAGTGGGGGGATCAGTGGGGGGGTCAGTGGGGGGGTCAGTGGGGGGGGAGGGGGTTCAGTGGTGGGGTCAGTGGGAGGAGGGGGGTCAGTGGGGGGGGTCAGTGGGGGGAGGGGGGTCAGTGGGTGGGGTCAGTGGTGGGAGAGGGGTCAGTGGGGGGGGGTCAGTGGGGGGATCAGTGGGGGGGGTCAGTGGGGGGGGGTCAGTGGGGGGGGAGTCAGTGGGGGGGGAGTCAGTGGGGTTGGTCAGTGGGGAGGGGTCAGTGGGGAGGTCAGTGGGGGGGGGAGTCACTGGGGAGGGGAGTCAGTGGGGGCAGTCAGTGGGGGGAGGGGGGGTCAGTGGGGCGGTCAGTGGGTGGGGTGTCAGTGGGGGGGTCAGTGGGCGGGAGGGGGGTCAGTGCGAGGGGATCAGTGGGGGGAGGTGGGTCAGTGGGGGGGTCAGTGGGGGGGAGGTGGGTCAGTGGGGGGGTCAGTGGGGAGCAGGGGGGTCAGTGGGGGGGTCAGTGGGGGGGGGTCAGTAGGGGGGTCAGTGGGGGGGGTCAGTGGGGTGGAGGGGGGTCAGTGGGGTGGGTCAGTGGGGGGGGTCAGTGGGGGGGGGCGTCAGTGGGCGGGAGAGGGGACAGTGCGGGGGGATCAGTGGGGGGGAGGGTGTTCAGTGGGGGGGGTCAGTGGTGGGAGGGGGGTCAGTGGGGGGTCAGTGGGGGGGTCAGTGGGGATGAGTGGGGGGAGTCAGTGGGGGGGAGAGGGGTCAGTGGGGGGGGTCAGTGGGAGGGTCAGTGGGGTGGGTCAGTGTGGGGGAGTGGGGTCAGTGGGGGGGTCAGTGGGGGGGTCAGTGGGAGGGGTCAGTGGGGGGGGGTCAGTGGGGCGGTCAGTGGGGGGATGGAGTCAGTGGGGCGGGGTCAGTGGGGGGGTCATTGGGGGGGTCATTGGGGGCGGTCAGTGGGGGGTCAGTGGGGGGGTCAGTGGGGGGGAGTCAGGGGGGAGGGGAGTCCGTGGGGGGGGAGTCAGTGGAAGGGGGGGTCAGTGGGGGGGGTCAGTGGGGGTGTCAGTGGGGGGGGGTCAGTGGGGGGGTCATTGGGGGGGTCATTGGGGGCGGTCAGTGGGGGGGTCAGTGGGGGGGAGTCAGGGGGGGGCAGAGGTGTGGGGTCAGTGAGGGGGAGGGGGGTCAGTGGGGGGGTCAGAGGGGGGTCAGTGGGGGGGAGTCAGTGGGAGGGGGGTCAGTGGGGGGGTCAGAGGGGGGTCAGTGGGGGGAGTCAGTGGCGGGGAGGGGGGTCAGTGGGGGGGGTCAGTGGGGGTGTCAGTGGGGTGACTCAGTGGGGGGGAGGGGGTCAGTGGGGGGGTTAGTGGGGTGAGGGGGTTCAGTGGGGGAGGGGGGTCAGTGGGGGAGGTCAGTGGGGGGGTGTCAGTGGGGGGGTCAGTGGGCGGGAGGGGTGTCAATGCGGGGGGGTCAGTGGGGGGGAGGTGGGTCAGTGGGGGGGGTCAGTTGGGGGGAGGTGGGTCAGTGTGGGGGTCAGTGGGGAGCAGGAGGGTCAGTGGGGGGGTCAGTGGGGAGGGTCAGTGGGGGGGGGTCAATAGGGGGGTCAGTGGGTGGTGTCAGTGGGTGGGAGGGGGGTCAGTGGGGCGGTCAGTGGCGAGGAGTGGGGTCAGTGGGGGGGTCAGTGGGGAGGGTCAGTGGGGGGGTCAGTGGGGGCGGTCAGTGGGCGGGAGAGGGGTCAGTGCGGGGGGGGTCAGTGGGGGGGGAGGGGGTTCAGTGGGGGGGGTCAGTGGGGGAGGGGGGTCAGTGGGGGGTCTGTGGGGGGGGTCAGTGGGGGGGTCAGTGGGGGCGAGGGGGGGTCAGTGAGGGGGTCAGTGGGGGGGGGTCAGTGGGGGGGAGGGGGGTCAGTGGGGGGGGTCAGTGGGGGGGTCAGTAGGGGGAGTAAGTGGGAGGGGTCAATGGGGGGAGGGGGGTCAGTGGGGGGGGGTCAGTGGGGGGGTCAGTGGGGGGGTCAGTGGGGGGTGTCAGTGGGGGGGAGGGGGTGAGGGCTGTCAGTGGGGGGGGTCATTGGGGGGGGAGGGGGGTCAGTGGGGTGGTGTCAGTGGAGGGGGTCAGTGGGGGGGTCAGTTGGAGGGAGTCAGTGGGGGGGTCAGTGGGGGTGGTCAGTGGGGGGGTCAGTGGGGGGGCCAGTGCGGGGGGGTCAGTGGGGGGGAGGGGGTCAGTGGGGTGACTCAGTGGGGGGGAGGGGGTCAGTGGGGGGGGTTAGTGGGGTGAGGGGGTTCAGTGGGGGAGGGGGGTCAGTGGGGGGGGTCAGTGGGGGGGTGTCAGTGGGGGGGTCAGCGGGCGGGAGGGGTGTCAATGCGGGGGGTCAGTGGGGGGGAGGTGGGTCAGTGGGGGGGGGTCAGTGGGGGGGAGGTGGGTCAGTGGGGGGGTCAGTGGGGAGCAGGAGGGTCAGTGGGGGGGTCAGTGGGGAGGGTCAGTGGGGGGGTCAATAGGGGGGTCAGTGGGTGGGGTCAGCGGGCGGGAGGGGGGTCAGTGGGGCGGTCAGTGGCGAGGAGGGGGGTCAGTGGGGGGGTCAGTGGGGAGGGTCAGTGGGGGGGGTCAGTGGGGGGGTTCAGTGGGCGGGAGAGGGGTCAGTGCGGGGGGGGTCAGTGGGGGGGGAGGGGGTTCAGTGGGGGGGTCAGTGGGGGGAGGGGGGTCAGTGGGGGGGTCTGTGGGGGGGTCAGTGGGGGGGTCAGTGGGGGGGAGGGGGGGTCAGTGAGGGGGTCAGTGGGGGGGGTCAGTGGGGGGAGGGGGGTCAGTGGGGGGGGGTCAGTGGGGGGGGTCAGTGGGGGGAGTCAGTGGGAGGGGTCAATGGGGGGGAGGGGGGTCAGTGGGGGGGTCAGTGGGGGGGTCAGTGGGGGGGGTCAGTGGGGGGTGTCAGTGGGGGGGAGGGGGTGAGTGCTGTCAGTGGGGGGGGTCATTGGGGGGGAGGGGGGTCAGTGGGGGGGTGTCAGTGGAGGGGGACAGTGGGGGGGTCAGTTGGAGGGAGTCAGTGGGGGGGTCAGTGGG
Source organism: Scyliorhinus torazame (assembly GCF_047496885.1). Taxonomy (NCBI): domain Eukaryota; kingdom Metazoa; phylum Chordata; class Chondrichthyes; order Carcharhiniformes; family Scyliorhinidae; genus Scyliorhinus; species Scyliorhinus torazame. Next base: position 30,836,591 of record NC_092737.1, on the reverse strand, counting down.
GGTGGTCAGTGGGGGGGTCAGTGGGGGGGGTCAGTGGGGGGGGGTCAGTAGGGGGGTCAGTGGGGGGGGTCAGTGGGGTGGAGGGGGGTCAGTGGGGTGGGTCAGTGGGGGGGGTCAGTGGGGGGGGCGTCAGTGGGCGGGAGAGGGGACAGTGCGGGGGGATCAGTGGGGGGGGAGGGTGTTCAGTGGGGGGGGTCAGTGGGGGGAGGGGGGTCAGTGGGGGGTCAGTGGGGGGGTCAGTGGGGATGAGTGGGGGGAGTCAGTGGGGGGGAGAGGGGTCAGTGGGGGGGGTCAGTGGGAGGGTCAGTGGGGTGGGTCAGTGTGGGGGAGTGGGGTCAGTGGGGGGGTCAGTGGGGGGGTCAGTGGGAGGGGTCAGTGGGGGGGGTCAGTGGGGCGGTCAGTGGGGGGATGGAGTCAGTGGGGAGGGGTCAGTGGGGGGGTCATTGGGGGGGTCATTGGGGGCGGTCAGTGGGGGGTCAGTGGGGGGGTCAGTGGGGGGGAGTCAGGGGGGAGGGGAGTCCGTGGGGGGGGAGTCAGTGGAAGGGGGGGTCAGTGGGGGGGGTCAGTGGGGGGGGTCAGTGGGGGGGGGTCAGTGGGGGGGTCATTGGGGGGGTCATTGGGGGCGGTCAGTGGGGGGGTCAGTGGGGGGGAGTCAGGGGGGGGCAGAGGTTTGGGGTCAGTGAGGGGGAGGGGGGTCAGTGGGGGGGTCAGAGGGGGGTCAGTGGGGGGGAGTCAGTGGGAGGGGGGTCAGTGGGGGGGTCAGAGGGGGGTCAGTGGGGGGAGTCAGTGGCGGGGAGGGGGGTCAGTGGGGGGGGTCAGTGGGGGTGTCAGTGGGGTGACTCAGTGGGGGGGAGGGGGTCAGTGGGGGGGTTAGTGGGGTGAGGGGGTTCAGTGGGGGAGGGGGGTCAGTGGGGGAGGTCAGTGGGGGGGTGTCAGTGGGGGGGTCAGTGGGCGGGAGGGGTGTCAATGCGGGGGGGTCAGTGGGGGGGAGGTGGGTCAGTGGGGGGGGTCAGTTGGGGGGAGGTGGGTCAGTGTGGGGGTCAGTGGGGAGCAGGAGGGTCAGTGGGGGGGTCAGTGGGGAGGGTCAGTGGGGGGGGGTCAATAGGGGGGTCAGTGGGTGGTGTCAGTGGGTGGGAGGGGGGTCAGTGGGGCGGTCAGTGGCGAGGAGTGGGGTCAGTGGGGGGGTCAGTGGGGAGGGTCAGTGGGGGGGTCAGTGGGGGCGGTCAGTGGGCGGGAGAGGGGTCAGTGCGGGGGGGGTCAGTGGGGGGGGAGGGGGTTCAGTGGGGGGGGTCAGTGGGGGGAGGGGGGTCAGTGGGGGGTCTGTGGGGGGGGTCAGTGGGGGGGTCAGTGGGGGCGAGGGGGGGTCAGTGAGGGGGTCAGTGGGGGGGGTCAGTGGGGGGGAGGGGGGTCAGTGGGGGGGTCAGTGGGGGGGTCAGTGGGGGGAGTAAGTGGGAGGGGTCAATGGGGGGAGGGGGGTCAGTGGGGGGGGGTCAGTGGGGGGGTCAGTGGGGGGATCAGTGGGGGGTGTCAGTGGGGGGGAGGGGGTGAGGGCTGTCAGTGGGGGGGGTCATTGGGGGGGGAGGGGGGTCAGTGGGGTGGTGTCAGTGGAGGGGGTCAGTGGGGGGGTCAGTTGGAGGGAGTCAGTGGGGGGGTCAGTGGGGGTGGTCAGTGGGGGGGTCAGTGGGGGGGCCAGTGCGGGGGGGTCAGTGGGGGGGAGGGGGTCAGTGGGGTGACTCAGTGGGGGGGAGGGGGTCAGTGGGGGGGGTTAGTGGGGTGAGGGGGTTCAGTGGGGGAGGGGGGTCAGTGGGGGGGGTCAGTGGGGGGGTGTCAGTGGGGGGGTCAGCGGGCGGGAGGGGTGTCAATGCGGGGGGTCAGTGGGGGGGAGGTGGGTCAGTGGGGGGGGGGGTCAGTGGGGGGGAGGTGGGTCAGTGGGGGGGTCAGTGGGGAGCAGGAGGGTCAGTGGGGGGGTCAGTGGGGAGGGTCAGTGGGGGGGTCAATAGGGGGGTCAGTGGGTGGGGTCAGCGGGCGGGAGGGGGGTCAGTGGGGCGGTCAGTGGCGAGGAGGGGGGTCAGTGGGGGGGTCAGTGGGGAGGGTCAGTGGGGGGGGTCAGTGGGGGGGTTCAGTGGGTGGGAGAGGGGTCAGTGCGGGGGGGGTCAGTGGGGGGGGAGGGGGTTCAGTGGGGGGGTCAGTGGGGGGAGGGGGGTCAGTGGGGGGGTCTGTGGGGGGGTCAGTGGGGGGGTCAGTGGGGGGGAGGGGGGGTCAGTGAGGGGGTCAGTGGGGGGGGTCAGTGGGGGGAGGGGGGTCAGTGGGGGGGGGTCAGTGGGGGGGGTCAGTGGGGGGAGTCAGTGGGAGGGGTCAATGGGGGGGAGGGGGGTCAGTGGGGGGGTCAGTGGGGGGGTCAGTGGGGGGGGTCAGTGGGGGGTGTCAGTGGGGGGGAGGGGGTGAGTGCTGTCAGAGGGGGGGGTCATTGGGGGGGAGGGGGGTCAGTGGGGGGGTGTCAGTGGAGGGGGACAGTGGGGGGGTCAGTTGGAGGAAGTCAGTGGGGGGGTCAGTGGGGGTGGTCAGTGGGGGGGTCAGTGGGGGGGGTCAGTGGGGGGAGTCAGTGGGAGGGGTCAATGAGGGGGAGGGGGGTCAGTGGGGGGGGTCAGTGGGGGGGTCAGTGGGGGGTTCAGTGGGGGGTGTCAGTGGGGGGGAGGGGGTGAGGGCTGTCAGTGGGGGGGGTCATTGGGGGGGAGGGGGGTCAGTGGGGGGGTCAGTGGGGGGGTGTCAGTGGAGGGGGTCAGTGGGGGGGTCAGTTGGAGGGAGTCAGTGGGGGGGGTCAGGGGGGGTGGTCAGTGGGGGGGTCAGTGGGGGGGTCAGTGTGGGGGGGGTCAGTGGGGGGGAGGGGGTCAGTGGGGGCGGTCAGTGGGGGGAGGGGGGTCAGTGGGGGGGTCAGTGGGGGTGTCAGTGGGGTGGAGGGGGGTCAGTGGGGGGGTCAGTGGGGGGTCAGTGGGGGGGGTCAGTGTGGGGGTCAGTGGGCGGGAGGGGGGTCAGTGCGGGGGAGTCAGTGGGGGGGAGGGGGTTCAGTGGTGGGGTCAGTGGGAGGAGGGGGGTCAGTGGGGGGGGTCAGTGGGGGAGGGGGGTCAGTGGGTGGGGTCAGTGGAGGGAGGGGGCTCAGTGGGGGGAGGGGGGTCAGTGGAGGGTCACTGGGGGGGTCAGTGGGGGGGTCAGTGGGGGGAGGGGGGTCAGTGGGGGGGGTCAGTGGGGAGGGGTCAGTGGGGGGGTCAGTGGGGGGGTCAGTGGGGGGGGAGTCAGTGGGGGTGGTCAGTGGGGGGAGGGGGGTCAGTGGGGGGGGTCAGTGGGGGGTAAGTGGGGGGGTCAGTGGGGTGGGGTGGGGGGGAGTCAGTGGGGGGGGGTCAGTGGGGGGGTCAGTGTGGGGGAGTTAGTGGGGGGGTCATTAGGGGGGTCAGTGGGGGGGAGACAGTGGGGGGGGTCAGTGGGGGGGTCAGTGGGGGGGTCAGTGGGGGGGTCAGTGGGGGGGGTCAGTGGGGGGTCAGTGGGGGGGTCAGTGGGGGGGGGTCAGTAGGGGGGGTCAGTGGGGGGGGGAGTCAGTGGGATGGGGGTCAGTGGGGGGGGTCAGTGGGGGGATCAGTGGGGGGGTCAGTGGGGGGGTCAGTGGGGGGGGAGTCAGTGGGGGGGGAGTCTGTGGGGTGGGTCAGTGGGGTGGGAGTCAGTGGGGCGGGTCAGTGGGGGGGCAAATTGGGGGGGTCATTGGGGGAGTCAGTGGGGGGGTCATTGGGGTGGGTCAGTGGGGCGGTCAGTGGGGGGATCAGTGGGGGGGTCAGTGGGGGGGGTCAGTGGGGGGGAGGGGGTTCAGTGGTGGGGTCAGTGGGAGGAGGGGGGTCAGTGGGGGGGGTCAGTGGGGGGAGGGGGGTCAGTGGGTGGGGTCAGTGGTGGGAGAGGGGTCAGTGGGGGGTGGTCAGTGGGGGGATCAGTGGGGGGGGTCAGTGGGGGGGGTCAGTGGGGGGGGAGTCAGTGGGGGGGGAGTCAGTGGGGTTGGTCAGTGGGGAGGGGTCAGTGGGGGAGGTCAGTGGGGGGGGAGTCAGTGGGGAGGGGAGTCAGTGGGGGCGGTCAGTGGGGGGAGGGGGGGTCAGTGGGGCGGTCAGTGGGTGGGGTGTCAGTGGGGGGGTCAGTGGGCGGGAGGGGGGTCAGTGCGAGGGGATCAGTGGGGGGGAGGTGGGTCAGTGGGGGGGTCAGTGGGGGGGAGGTGGGTCAGTGGGGGGGTCAGTGGGGAGCAGGGTTGTCAGTGGGGGGGGTCAGTGGGGGGGGTCAGTAGGGTGGTCAGTGGGGGGGGTCAGTGGGGTGGAGGGGGGTCAGTGGGGTGGGTCAGTGGGGAGGGTCAGTGGGGGGGGCGTCAGTGGGCGGGAGAGGGGACAGTGCGGGGAGATCAGTGGGGGGGGAGGGTGTTCAGTGGGGGGGGTCAGTGCGGGGAGGGGGGTCAGTGGGGGGTCAGTGGCGGGGTCAGTGGGGATGAGTGGGGGGAGTCAGTGGGGGGGAGAGGGGTCAGTGGGGGGGGTCAGTGGGGGGGTCAGTGGGGTGGGTCAGTGTGGGGGAGTGGGGTCAGTGGGGGGGTCAGTGGGGGGGTCAGTGGGGGGGTCAGTGGGGGGAGTCAGTGGGAGGGGTCAGTGGGGGGGGGTCAGTGGGGCGGTCAGTGGGGGGATGGAGTCAGTGGGGAGGGGTCAGTGGGGGGGTCATTGAGGGGGTCATTGGGGGCGGTCAGTGGGGGGTCAGTGGGGGGGGTCAGTGGGGGGGAGTCAGGGGGGAGGGGAGTCCGTGGGGGGGGAGTCAGTGGGAGGGGGGTTCAGTGGGGGGGGTCAGTGGGGGGGGTCAGTGGGGGGGGGGTCAGTGGGGGGGTCATTGGGGGGGTCATTGGGGGCGGTCAGTGGGGGGGTCAGTGGGGGGGAGTCAGGGGGGGGCAGAGGTGTGGGGTCAGTGAGGGGGAGGGGGGTCAGTGGGGGGGTCAGAGGGGTGTCAGTGGGGGGGAGTCAGTGGGAGGGGGGTCAGTAGGGGGGTCAGAGGGGGGTCAGTGGGGGGAGTCAGTGGCGGGGAGGGGGGTCAGTGGGGGGGTCAGTGGGGGTGTCAGTGGGGTGACTCAGTGGGGGGGAGGGGGTCAGTGGGGGGGGTTAGTGGGGTGAGTGGGTTCAGTGGGGGAGGGGGGTCAGTGGGGGAGGTCAGTGGGGGGGTGTCAGTGGGGGGGTCAGTGGGCGGGAGGGGTGTCAAGTCGGGGGGGGTCAGTGGGGGGGAGGTGGGTCAGTGGGGGGGGTCAGTTGGGGGGAGGTGGGTCAGTGTGGGGGTCAGTGGGGAGCAGGAGGGTCAGTGGGGGGGTCAGTGGGGAGGGTCAGTGGGGGGGGTCAATAGGGGGGTCAGTGGGTGGGGTCAGTGGGTGGGAGGGGGGTCAGTGGGGCAGTCAGTGGCGAGGAGTGGGGTCAGTGGGGGGGTCAGTGGGGAGGGTCAGTGGGGGGGGGTCAGTGGGGGGGTCAGTGGGCGGGAGAGGGGTCAGTGCGGGGGGGGTCAGTGGGGGGGAGGGGGTTCAGTGGGGGGGTCAGTGGGGGGAGGGGGGTCAGTGGGGGGGTCTGTGGGGGGGTCAGTGGGGGGGTCAGTGGGGGCGAGGGGGGGTCAGTGAGGGGGTCAGTGGGGGGAGTCAGTGGGGGGGAGGGGGGTCAGTGGGGGGGGTCAGTGGGGGGGGTCAGTGGGGGGAGTAAGTGGGAGGGGTCAATGGGGGGAGGGGGGTCAGTGGGGGGGGTCAGTGGGGGGGTCAGTGGGGGGGTCAGTGGGGGGTGTCAGTGGGGGGGAGGGGGTGAGGGCTGTCAGTGGGGGGGGTCATTGGGGGGGAGGGGGGTCAGTGGGGTGGTGTCAGTGGAGGGGGTCAGTGGGGGGGTCAGTTGGAGGGAGTCAGTGGGGGGGGTCAGTGTGGGTGGTCAGTGGGGGGGTCAGTGGGGGGGCCAGTGCGGGGGGGTCAGTGGGGGGGAGGGGGTCAGTGGGGTGACTCAGTGGGGGGGAGGGGGTCAGTGGGGGGGGTTAGTGGGATGAGGGGGTTCAGTGGGGGAGGGGGGTCAGTGGGAGGGGTCAGTGGGGGGGTGTCAGTGGGGGGGTCAGCGGGCGGGAGGGGTGTCAATGCGGGGGGTCAGTGGGGGGGAGGTGGGTCAGTGGGGGGGGACAGTGGGGGGAGGTGGGTCAGTGGGGGGGTCAGTGGCGAGCAGGAGGGTCAGTGGGGGGGTCAGTGGGGAGGGTCAGTGGGGGGGTCAATAGGGGGGTCAGTGGGTGGGGTCAGTGGGCGGGAGGGGGGTCAGTGGGGCGGTCAGTGGCGAGGAGGGGGGTCAGTGGGGGGGTCAGTGGGGAGGGTCAGTGGGGGGGGGTCAGTGGGGGGGGGTCAGTGGGCGGGAGAGGGGTCAGTGCGGGGGGGTCAGTGGGGGGGGAGGGGGTTCAGTGGGGGGGTCAGTGGGGGGAGGGGGGTCAGTGGGGGGGTCTGTGGGGGGGTCAGTGGGGGGGTCAGTGGGGGGGAGGGGGGGTCAGTGAGGGGGTCAGTGGGGGGGGCTAGTGGGGGGGAGGGGGGTCAGTGGGGGGGGTGAGTGGGGGGGGTCAGTGGGGGGAGTCAGTGGGAGGGGTCAATGGGGGGGAGGGGGGTCAGTGGGGGGGGTCAGTGGGGGGGTCAGTGGGGGGGGTCAGTGGGGGGTGTCAGTGGGGGGGAGGGGGAAAGTGCTGTCAGTGGGGGGGGTCATTGGGGGGGAGGGGGGTCAGTGGGGGGGTGTCAGTGGAGGGGGTCGGTGGGGGGGGTCAGTTGGAGGGAGTCAGTGGGGGGGTCAGTGGGGGTGGTCAGTGGGGGGGTCAGTGGGGGGGTCAGTGTGGGGGGGTCAGTGGGGGGAGGGGGTCAGTGGGGGGGGGTCAGTGGGGGGAGGTGGGTCAGTGGGGGGTCAGTGGGGTGGAGGGGGGTCAGTTGGGGGGGTCAGTGGGGGGTCAGTGGGGGGGTCAGTGTGGGGGTCAGTGGGCGGAAGGGGGTTCAGTGCGGGGGGGTCAGTGGGGGGAGGGGGTTCAGTGGTGGGGTCAGTGGGGGGAGAGGGGTCAGTGGGGGGTCAGTGGGGGGAGGGGTGTCAGTGGGTGGGGTCAGTGGGGGGAGGGGGGTCAGTGGGGGGAGGACGGTCAGTGGGGGGGTCACTGGGGGGAGTCAGTGGGGGGGTCAGTGTTCGGGAGGGGGGTCAGTGGGGGGGGTCAGTGGGGGGGGGGGGTCAGTGCGGGGGGGTCAGTGGGGGGTGGGGGGTCAGTGGGGGGGTCAGTGGGGGGAGGGGGGGTCAGTGGGGGGGTCAGTGGGGGGTCAGTGGTGAGGAGGGGGGTCAGTGGGGGTGTCAGTGGGGGTGGTCAGAGGGGGGGGTCAGTGGGGAGGGTTAGTGGGCAGGAGGGGGAGTCAGTGGGGGGGGGACAGTGGGGGGGGTCAGTGGGGGGAGTCAGTGGGAGGGGTCAATGGGGGGGAGGGGGGTCAGTGGGGTGGTCAGTGGGGGGGTCAGTGGGGGCGTTCAGTAGCGGGGGTCAGTGGGGGGGGAGGGGGTGAGTGCTGTCAGTGGGGGGGGCAGTGGCGGGGGAGGGGGGTCAGTGGGGGGGGTCAGTGCGGGGGGGTCAGTGGGGGGGAGGGGGGTCAGTGGGGGGGGGTCAGTGGGGGGAGGGGGGTCAGTGGGGGGGTCAGTGGGGAGGAGGGGGGTCAGTGGGGGGTGTCAGTGGAGGGGGTCAGTGGGGGGTCAGTTGGAGGGAGTCAGTAGGGGGGTCAGTGGGGGGGTCAGTGGGGGGGGTCAGTGGGGGGGTCAGTGGGGGGGAGTCAGTGGGGGTGAGTCAGTGGGAGGGGGTTCAGTGGGGGGGCTCAGTGGGGGGGGTCAGTGGGGTGGTCAGTGGAGGGGTCAGTGAGGGGGGTCAGTGGGGGGTCAGTGGGGGGTCAGTGGGGGGGGCCCGTGGGGGGGTCAGTTGGGGGGAGTCAGTGGGGGGGGTCAGTGGGGTGGGTCAGTGGGGGGGGGAGTCAGTGGGGGGGTCAGTGGGGGGGGTGAGTGGGGGGGGATTCAGTGGGGGGGGTCAGTGGGGGGGTCAGTGGGGGGGGGTCATTTTGAGGGGTCAGTGCGGGGGGTCAGTGGGGGGGGGCAGTGAGGTGGTCAGTGGGGAGGGGTCAGTGGGGAGGGGTCAGTGGGGGAGATCAGTGGGGGGAGTCAGTGGGGGGGAGTCAGTGTGGGGGGTCATTGGGGGGGGTCAGTGGGGGGGTCAGTGGGGGGGTCAGTGGGGGGGGTCAGTGGGGGGGTCAGTGGGGGGGTCAGTGGGGGGGAGTCAGTGGGATGGGGGTCAGTGGGGGGGTCAGTGGGGGGAGTCAATGGGGGGAGGGGGGTCAGTTGGGGGTTCATTGCGGGGTCAGTGGGGGAGACAGCGGGGGGGTCAGTGGGGAGGGGTCAGTGGGGAGGGGTCAGTGGGGGAGGTCAGTGGGGGGTGTCAGTGGGGGGGAGTCAGTGTGGGGGTCAGTGGGGAAGGGTCAGTGGGGGAGGTCAGTGGGGGGGAGTCAGTGGGGGAGGGGAGTCAGTGGGGGGGTCAGTGGGGGGGAGTCAGTGGGGGGAGTCAGTGGGGGGGGGTCAGTGGGGGGGGAGTCAGTGGGGGGGGTCAGTGGGGGGGTCAGTGGGGGGAGTCAGTGGGAGGGGTCAGTGGGGGGGGGGTCAGTGGGGCGGTCAGTGGGGGGATGGAGTCAGTGGGGAGGGGTCAGTGGGGGGGTCATTGGGGGGGTCATTGGGGGCGGTCAGTGGGGGGTCAGTGGGGGGGGTCAGTGGGGGGGAGTCAGGGGGAGGGGAGTCCGTGGGGGGGGTCAGTGGGGGGGTCAGTGGGGGGGGTCATTGGGGGGGTCATTGGGGGGTCATTGGGGGCGGTCAGTGGGGGGGTCAGTGGGGGGGAGTCAGGGGGGGGGCAGAGGTGTGGGGTCAGTGAGGGGGAGGGGGGTCAGTGGGGGGGTCAGAGGGGGGTCAGTGGGGGGGAGTCAGTGGGAGGGGGGTCAGTGGGGGGGTCAGAGGGGGGTCAGTGGGGGGAGTCAGTGGCGGGGAGGGGGGTCAGTGGGGGGGGTCAGTGGGGGTGTCAGTGGGGTGACTCAGTGGGGGGGAGGGGGTCAGTGGGGGGGGTTAGTGGGGTGAGGGGGTTCAGTGGGGGAGGGGGGTCAGTGGGGGAGGTCAGTGGGGGGGTGTCAGTGGGGGGGTCAGTGGGCGGGAGGGGTGTCAATGCGGGGAGGTCAGTGGGGGGGAGGTGGGTCAGTGGGGGGGGTCAGTTGGGGGGAGGTGGGTCAGTGTGGGGGTCAGTGGGGAGCAGGAGGGTCAGTGGGGGGGTCAGTGGGGAGGGTCAGTGGGGGGGGTCAATAGGGGGGTCAGTGGGTGGGGTCAGTGGGTTGGAGGGGGGTCAGTGGGGCGGTCAGTGGCGAGGAGTGGGGTCAGTGGGGGGGTCAGTGGGGAGGGTCAGTGGGGGGGGTCAGTGGGGGGGGTCAGTGGGCGGGAGAGGGGTCAGTGCGGGGGGGGTCAGTGGGGGGGGTCAGTGGGGGGAGTAAGTGGGAGGGGTCAATGGGGGGAGGGGGGTCAGTGGGGGGGGTCAGTGGGGGGGTCAGTGGGGGGGTCAGTGGGGGGTGTCAGTGGGGGGGAGGGGGTGAGGGCTGTCAGTGGGGGGGGGTCATTGGGGGGGAGGGGGGTCAGTGGGGTGGTGTCAGTGGAGGGGGTCAGTGGGGGGGTCAGTTGGAGGGAGTCAGTGGGGGGGGTCAGTGGGGGTGGTCAGTGGGGGGGTCAGTGGGGGGGCCAGTGCGGGGGGGTCAGTGGGGGGGAGGGGGTCAGTGGGGTGACTCAGTGGGGGGGAGGGGGTCAGTGGGGGGGGTTAGTGGGATGAGGGGGTTCAGTGGGGGAGGGGGGTCAGTGGGAGGGGTCAGTGGGGGGGTGTCAGTGGGGGGGTCAGCGGGCGGGAGGGGTGTCAATGCGGGGGGTCAGTGGGGGGGAGGTGGGTCAGTGGGGGGGGTCAGTGGGGGGGAGGTGGGTCAGTGGGGGGGTCAGTGGGGAGCAGGAGGGTCAGTGGGGGGGTCAGTGGGGAGGGTCAGTGGGGTGGTCAATAGGGGGGTCAGTGGGTGGGGTCAGTGGGCGGGAGGGGGTCAGTGGGGCGGTCAGTGGCGAGGAGGGGGGTCAGTGGGGGGGTCAGTGGGGAGGGTCAGTGGGGGGGGTCAGTGGGGGGGGGTCAGTGGGCGGGAGAGGGGTCAGTGCGGGGGGGTCAGTGGGGGGGAGGGGGTTCAGTGGGGGGGTCAGTGGGGGGAGGGGGGTCAGTGGGGGGGTCTGTGGGGGGGTCAGTGGGGGGGTCAGTGGGGGGGAGGGGGGGTCAGTGAGGGGGTCAGTGGGGGGGGCTAGTGGGGGGGAGGGGGGTCAGTGGGGGGGGTGAGTGGGGGGGGTGAGTGGGGGGAGTCAGTGGGAGGGGTCAATGGGGGGGAGGGGGGTCAGTGGGGGGGGTCAATGGGGGGGTCAGTGGGGGGGTCAGTGGGGGGTGTCAGTGGGGGGGAGGGGGTGAGTGCTGTCAGTGGGGGGGGTCATTGGTGGGGAGGGGGGTCAGTGGGGGGGTGTCAGTGGAGGGTGTCGGTGGGGGGGGTCAGTTGGAGGGAGTCAGTGGGGGGGTCAGTGGGGGTGGTCAGTGGGGGGGTCAGTGGGGGGGTCAGTGCGGGGGGGTCAGTGGGGGGAGGGGGTCAGTGGGGGGGGTCAGTGGGGGGAGGTGGGTCAGTGGGGGGTCAGTGGGGTTGAGGGGGGTCAGTTGGGGGGGTCAGTGGGGGGTCAGTGGGGGGTCAGTGTGGGGGTCAGTGGGCGGAAGGGGGTTCAGTGCGGGGGGGTCAGTGGGGGGAGGGGGTTCAGTGGTGGGGTCAGTGGGGGGAGAGGGGTCAGTGGGGGGTCAGTGGGGGGAGGGGGGTCAGTGGGTGGGGTCAGTGGGGGGAGGGGGGTCAGTGGGGGGAGGACGGTCAGTGGGGGGGTCACTGGGGGGAGTCAGTGGGGGGGTCAGTGTTCGGGAGGGGGGTCAGTGGGGGGGGTCAGTGGGGGGGGGTCAGTGCGGGGGGGTCAGTGGGGGGGTGGGGGGTCAGTGGGGGGGTCAGTGGGGGAGGGGGGGTCAGTGGGGGGGTCAGTGGGGGGTCAGTGGTGAGGAGGGGGGTCAGTGGGGGTGTCAGTGGGGGTGGTCAGAGGGGGGGGTCAGTGGGGAGGGTTAGTGGGCAGGAGGGGGAGTCAGTGGGGGGGGGACAGTGGGGGGGGTCAGTGGGGGGAGTCAGTGGGAGGGGTCAATGGGGGGGAGGGGGGTCAGTGGGGTGGTCAGTGGGGGGGTCAGTGGGGGCGTTCAGTAGCGGGGGTCAGTGGGGGGGGAGGGGGTGAGTGCTGTCAGTGGGGGGGGCAGTGGCGGGGGAGGGGGGTCAGTGGGGGGGGGTCAGTGCGGGGGGGTCAGTGGGGGGAAGAGGGTCAGTGGGGGGGGTCAGTGGGGGGAGGGGGGTCAGTGGGGGGGTCAGTGGGGAGGAGGGGGGTCAGTGGGGGGTGTCAGTGGAGGGGGTCAGTGGGGGGTCAGTTGGAGGGAGTCAGTAGGGGGGTCAGTGGGGGGGTCAGTGGGGGGGGGTCAGTGGGGGGGTCAGTGGGGGGGAGTCAGTGGGGGTGAGTCAGTGGGAGGGGGTTCAGTGGGGGGGCTCAGTGGGGGGGGTCAGTGGGGTGGTCAGTGGAGGGGTCAGTGAGGGGGGTCAGTGGGGGGTCAGTGGGGGGGTCAGTGGGGGGTCAGTGGGGGGGGGCCCGTGGGGGTGGAGTCAGTGGGGGGGGTCAGTGGCGGGGGTCAGTGGGGGGGTCAGTTGGTGGGAGTCAGTGGGGGGGGTCAGTGGGGTGGGTCAGTGGGGGGGGGAGTCAGTGGGGGGGGGGTCAGTGGGGGGGTGAGTGGGGGGGGATTCAGTGGGGGGGGGTCAGTGGGGGGGTCAGTGGGGGGGGGTCATTTTGAGGGGTCAGTGCGGGGGGTCAGTGGGGGGGGCAGTGAGGTGGTCAGTGGGGAGGGGTCAGTGGGGAGGGGTCAGTGGGGGAGATCAGTGGGGGGAGTCAGTGGGGGGGAGTCAGTGTGGGGGGTCATTGGGGGGGGTCAGTGGGGGGGTCAGTGGGGGGGGTCAGTGGGGGGGGTCAGTGGGGGGGTCAGTGGGGGGGTCAGTGGGGGGGAGTCAGTGGGATGGGGGTCAGTGGGGGGGTCAGTGGGGGGAGTCAATGGGGGGGAGGGGGGTCAGTTGGGGGTTCATTGCGGGGTCAGTGGGGGAGACAGCGGGGGGGTCAGTGGGGAGGGGTCAGTGGGGAGGGGTCAGTGGGGGAGGTCAGTGGGGGGTGTCAGTGGGGGGGAGTCAGTGTGGGGGTCAGTGGGGAAGGGTCAGTGGGGGAGGTCAGTGGGGGGGAGTCAGTGGGGGAGGGGAGTCAGTGGGGGGGTCAGTGGGGGGGAGTCAGTGGGGGGGAGTCAGTGGGGGGGGTCAGTGGGGGGGGAGTCAGTGGGGGGGGTCAGTGGGGGGGTCAGTGGGGGGAGTCAGTGGGAGGGGTCAGTGGGGGGGGTCAGTGGGGCGGTCAGTGGGGGGATGGAGTCAGTGGGGAGGGGTCAGTGGGGGGGTCATTGGGGGGGTCATTGGGGGCGGTCAGTGGGGGGTCAGTGGGGGGGGTCAGTGGGGGGGAGTCAGGGGGGAGGGGAGTCCGTGGGGGGGGAGTCAGTGGGAGGGGGGGTCAGTGGGGGGGGTCAGTGGGGGGGTCAGTGGGGGGGGTCATTGGGGGGGTCATTGGGGGGTCATTGGGGGTGGTCAGTGGGGGGGTCAGTGGGGGGGAGTCAGGGGGGGGGCAGAGGTGTGGGGTCAGTGAGGGGGAGGGGGGTCAGTGATGGGGGTCAGAGGGGGGTCAGTGGGGGGGAGTCAGTGGGAGGGGGGTCAGTGGGGGGGTCAGAGGGGGGTCAGTGGGGGGAGTCAGTGGCGGGGAGGGGGGTCAGTGGGGGGGCTCAGTGGGGGTGTCAGTGGGGTGACTCAGTGGGGGGGAGGGGGTCAGTGGGGGGGGTTAGTGGGGTGAGGGGGTTCAGTGGGGGAGGGGGGTCAGTGGGGGAGGTCAGTGGGGGGGTGTCAGTGGGGGGGTCAGTGGGCGGGAGGGGTGTCAATGCGGGGGGGTCAGTGGGGGGGGAGGTGGGTCAGTGGGGGGGGTCAGTTGGGGGGAGGTGGGTCAGTGTGGGGGTCAGTGGGGAGCAGGAGGGTCAGTGGGGGGGTCAGTGGGGAGGGTCAGTGGGGGGGGTCAATAGGGGGGTCAGTGGGTGGGGTCAGTGGGTTGGAGGGGGGTCAGTGGGGCGGTCAGTGGCGAGGAGTGGGGTCAGTGGGGGGGTCAGTGGGGAGGGTCAGTGGGGGGGGTCAGTGGGGGGGGTCAGTGGGCGGGAGAGGGGTCAGTGCGGGGGGGGTCAGTGGGGGGAGGGGGTTCAGTGGGGGGGTCAGTGGGGGGAGGGGGGTCAGTGGGGGGGTCTGTGGGGGGGGTCTGTGGGGGGGTCAGTGGGGGCGAGGGGGGGTCAGTGAGGGGGTCAGTGGGGGGGGGTCAGTGGGGGGGAGGGGGGTCAGTGGGGGGGGTCAGTGGGGGGGTCAGTGGGGGGAGTAAGTGGGAGGGGTCAATGGGGGGAGGGGGGTCAGTGGGGGGGGTGAGTGGGGGGGTCAGTGGGGGGGGTCAGTGGGGGGTGTCAGTGGGGGGGAGGGGGTGAGGGCTGTCAGTGGGGGGGGTCATTGGGGGGGGAGGGGGGTCAGTGGAGTGGTGTCAGTGGAGGGGGGTCAGTGGGGGGGTCAGTTGGAGGGAGTCAGTGGGGGGGTCAGTGGGGGTGGTCAGTGGGGGGGTCAGTGGGGGGGCCAGTGTGGGGGGGTCAGTGGGGGGGAGGGGGTCAGTGGGGTGACTCAGTGGGGAGGAGGGGGTCAGTGGGGGGGGTTAGTGGGATGAGGGGGTTCAGTGGGGGAGGGGGGTCAGTGGGAGGGGTCAGTGGGGGGGTGTCAGTGGGGGGGTCAGCGGGCGGGAGGGGAGTCAATGCGGGGGGTCAGTGGGGGGGAGGTGGGTCAGTGGGGGGGGTCAGTGGGGGGAGGTGGGGTCAGTGGGGGGGTCAGTGGGGAGCAGGAGGGTCAGTGGGGGGGTCAGTGGGGAGGGTCAGTGGGGGGTTCAATAGGGGGGTCAGTGGGTGGGGTCAGTGGGCGGGAGGGGGGTCAGTGGGGCGGTCAGTGGCGAGGAGGGGGGTCAGTGGGGGGGTCAGTGGGGAGGGTCAGTGGGGGGGGGTCAGTGGGGGGGGGTCAGTGGCGGGAGAGGGGTCAGTGCGGGGGGGGTCAGTGGGGGGGGAGGGGGTTCAGTGGGGGGGTCAGTGGGGGGAGGGGGGTCAGTGGGGGGGTCTGTGGGGGGGTCAGTGGGGGGGTCAGTGGGGGGGAGGGGGGTCAGTGAGGGGGTCAGTGGGGGGGGTCAGTTGGGGGGAGGGGGGTCAGTGGGGGGGGTGAGTGGGGGGGGGTCAGTGGGGGGAGTCAGTGGGAGGGGTCAATGGGGGGGAGGGGGGTCAGTGGGGGGGGTCAGTGGGGGGGTCAGTGGGGGGGGGTCAGTGGGGGGTGTCAGTGGGGGGGAGGGGGTGAGTGCTGTCAGTGGGGGGGGGTCATTGGGGGGAGGGGGGTCAGTGGGGGGGTGTCAGTGGAGGGGGTCAGTGGGGGGGTCAGTTGGAGGGAGTCAGTGGGGGGGTCAGTGGGGGTGGTCAGTGGGGGGGTCAGTGGGGGGGGTCAGTGCGGGGGGGTCAGTGGGGGGAGGGGGTCAGTGGGGGGGGTCAGTGGGGGAGGGGGGTCAGTGGGGGGTCAGTGGGGTGGAGGGGGGTCAGTGGGGGGAGTACGGTCAGTGGGGGGGTCACTGGGGGGAGTCAGTGGGGGGGTCAGTGTTCGGGAGGGGGGTCAGTGGGGGGGTCAGTGGGGGGGGTCAGTGCGGGGGGGTCAGTGGGGGGGGTGGGGGGTCAGTGGGGGGGTCAGTGGGGGGAGGGGGGTCAGTGGGGGGGTCAGTGGGGGGTCAGTGGTGAGGAGGGGGGTCAGTGGGGGTGTCAGTGGGGGTGGTCAGAGGGGGGGTCAGTGGGGAGGGTTAGTGGGCAGGAGGGGGAGTCAGTGGGGGGGGACAGTGGGGGGGGGTCAGTGGGGGGGAGTCAGTGGGAGGGGTCAATGGGGGGGAGGGGGGTCAGTGGGGTGGTCAGTGGGGGGGTCAGTGGGGGCGTTCAGTAGCGGGGGTCAGTGAGGGGGAGGGGGTGAGTGCTGTCAGTGGGGGGGAGGGGGGTCAGTGGGGGGGGTCAGTGCGGGGGGGTCAGTGGGGGGGAGGGGGGTCAGTGGGGGGGGTCAGTGGGGGGAGGGGGGTCAGTGGGGGGGTCAGTGGGGAGGAGGGGGGTCAGTGGGGGGTGTCAGTGGAGGGGGTCAGTGGGGGGGTCAGTTGGAGGGAGTCAGTAGGGGGGTCAGTGGGGGGGTCAGTGGGGGGGGTCAGTGGGGGGGTCAGTGGGGGGGAGTCAGTGGGGGTGAGTCAGTGGGAGGGGGTTCAGTGGGGGGGCTCAGTGGGGGGGGTCAGTGGGGTGGTCAGTGGAGGGGTCAGTGAGGGGGGTCAGTGGGGGGTCAGTGGGTGGGTCAGTGGGGGGGTCAGTGGGGGGGGGGTCAGTGGGGGGTGTCAGTGGGGGGGGAGGGGGTGAGGGCTGTCAGTGGGGGGGGTCATTGGGGGGGGAGGGGGGTCAGTGGAGTGGTGTCAGTGGAGGGGGTCAGTGGGGGGGTCAGTTGGAGGGAGTCAGTGGGGGGGTCAGTGGGGGTGGTCAGTGGGGGGGTCAGTGGGGGGGCCAGTGTGGGGGGGTCAGTGGGGGGGAGGGGGTCAGTGGGGTGACTCAGTGGGGAGGAGGGGGTCAGTGGGGGGGGTTAGTGGGATGAGGGGGTTCAGTGGGGGAGGGGGGTCAGTGGGAGGGGTCAGTGGGGGGGGTGTCAGTGGGGGGGTCAGCGGGCGGGAGGGGAGTCAATGCGGGGGGTCAGTGGGGGGGAGGTGGGTCAGTGGGGGGGGTCAGTGGGGGGGAGGTGGGTCAGTGGGGGGGTCAGTGGGGAGCAGGAGGGTCAGTGGGGGGGTCAGTGGGGAGGGTCAGTGGGGGGTTCAATAGGGGGGTCAGTGGGGTGGGGTCAGTGGGCGGGAGGGGGGTCAGTGGGGCGGTCAGTGGCGAGGAGGGGGGTCAGTGGGGGGGTCAGTGGGGAGGGTCAGTGGGGGGGGTCAGTGGGGGGGGGGTCAGTGGGCGGGAGAGGGGTCAGTGCGGGGGGGTCAGTGGGGGGGGAGGGGGTTCAGTGGGGGGGTCAGTGGGGGGAGGGGGGTCAGTGGGGGGGTCTGTGGGGGGGTCAGTGGGGGGGTCAGTGGGGGGAGGGGGGGGTCAGTGAGGGGGTCAGTGGGGGGGGTCAGTGGGGGGGAGGGGGGTCAGTGGGGGGGGTGAGTGGGGGGGGTCAGTGGGGGGAGTCAGTGGGAGGGGTCAATGGGGGGGAGGGGGGTCAGTGGGGGGGGTCAGTGGGGGGGTCAGTGGGGGGGGTCAGTGGGGGGTGTCAGTGGGGGGGAGGGGGTGAGTGCTGTCAGTGGGGGGGGTCATTGGGGGAAGGGGGGTCAGTGGGGGGGTGTCAGTGGAGGGGGTCAGTGGGGGGGTCAGTTGGAGGGAGTCAGTGGGGGGGTCAGTGGGGGGTGGTCAGTGGGGGGGTCAGTGGGGGGGTCAGTGCGGGGGGGTCAGTGGGGGGAGGGGGTCAGTGGGGGGGGGTCAGTGGGGGGAGGGGGGTCAGTGGGGGGTCAGTGGGGTGGAGGGGGGTCAGTGGGGGGAGTACGGTCAGTGGGGGGGTCACTGGGGGGAGTCAGTGGGGGGGTCAGTGTTCGGGAGGGGGGTCAGTGGGGGGGTCAGTGGGGGGGGTCAGTGCGGGGGGGTCAGTGGGGGGGTGGGGGGTCAGTGGGGGGGTCAGTGGGGGGGAGGGGGGTCAGTGGGGGGGTCAGTGTGGGGTCAGTGGTGAGGAGGGGGGTCAGTGGGGGTGTCAGTGGGGGTGGTCAGAGGGGGGGGTCAGTGGGGAGGGTTAGTGGGCAGGAGGGGGAGTCAGTGGGGGGGGACAGTGGGGGGGGGTCAGTGGGGGGAGTCAGTGGGAGGGGTCAATGGGGGGGAGGGGGGTCAGTGGGGTGGTCAGTGGGGGGGTCAGTGGGGGCGTTCAGTAGCGGGGGTCAGTGAGGGGGAGGGGGTGAGTGCTGTCAGTGGGGGGGAGGGGGGTCAGTGGGGGGGGTCAGTGCGGGGGGGTCAGTGGGGGGGAGGGGGGTCAGTGGGGGGGGTCAGTGGGGGGAGGGGGGTCAGTGGGGGGGTCAGTGGGGAGGAGGGGGGTCAGTGGGGGGTGTCAGTGGAGGGGGTCAGTGGGGGGGTCAGTTGGAGGGAGTCAGTAGGGGGGTCAGTGGGGGGGTCAGTGGGGGGGGTCAGTGGGGGGGTCAGTGGGGGGGAGTCAGTGGGGGTGAGTCAGTGGGAGGGGGTTCAGTGGGGGGGCTCAGTGGGGGGGTCAGTGGGGTGGTCAGTGGAGGGGTCAGTGAGGGGGGTCAGTGGGGGGTCAGTGGGTGGGTCAGTGGGGGGTCAGTGGGGGGGGTCCGTGGGGGTGGAGTCAGTGGGGGGGGTCAGTGGCGGGGGTCAGTGGGGGGGTCAGTTGGGGGGAATCAGTGGGGGGGGGTCAGTGGGGTGGGTCAGTGGGGGGGGGGGAGTCAGTGGGGGGGTCAGTGGGGGGGGGTGAGTGGGGGGGGATTCAGTGGGGGGGGGTCAGTGGGGGGGTCAGTAGGGGGGGTCATTTTGAGGGGTCAGTGCGGGGGGTCAGTGGGGGGGGGCAGTGAGGTGGTCAGTGGGGAGGGGTCAGTGGGGAGGGGTCAGTGGGGGAGATCAGTGGGGGGAGTCAGTGGGGGGGAGTCAGTGTGGGGGGTCATTGGGGGGGGTCAGTGGGGGGGTCAGTGGGGGGGGTCAGTGGGGGGGGTCATTTTGAGGGGTCAGTGCGGGGGGTCAGTGGGGGGGGCAGTGAGGTGGTCAGTGGGGAGGGGTCAGTGGGGAGGGGTCAGTGGGGGAGATCAGTGGGGGGAGTCAGTGGGGGGGAGTCAGTGTGGGGGGTCATTGGGGGGGGGTCAGTGGGGGGGTCAGTGGGGGGGGTCAGTGGGGGGGGGGTCAGTGGGGGGGTCAGTGGGGGGGTCAGTGGGGGGGAGTCAGTGGGATGGGGGTCAGTGGGGGGGTCAGTGGGGGGTCAGTGGGGGGAGTCAATGGGGGGGGAGGGGGGTCAGTTGGGGGTTCATTGCGGGTCAGTGGGGGAGACAGCGGGGGGGTCAGTGGGGAGGGGTCAGTGGGGAGGGGTCAGTGGGGGAGGTCAGTGGGGGGTGTCAGTGGGGGGAGTCAGTGGGGGGGGGTCAGTGGGGGGAGAGTCAGTGGGGGGGTCAGTTGGGGGGTCAGTGGAGGGGTTCATTGGGGGGGTCATTGGGGGGGGTCAGTGGGGGGGTCAGTGTGGGGGTCAGTGGGGAAGGGTCAGTGGGGGAGGTCAGTGGGGGGGAGTCAGTGGGGGAGGGGAGTCAGTGGGGGGGTCAGTGGGGGGGGAGTCAGTGGGGAGGAGTCAGTGGGGGGGGTCAGTGGGGGGGAGTCAGTGGGGGGGGTCATTGGGGGATCAGTGGGGGGGGGTCATTGTGGAGTGGTCAGTGGGGGGGTCAGTGGGGGGGGAGTCAGTGGGGGGGTCAGTGGGGGGGGTCAGTGGGGGGGAGTCAGTGGGGGGTCATTGGGGGATCAGTGGGGGGGTCATTGGGGGGTGGTCAGTGGGGGGGTCAGTGAGGGGGTCAGTGGGGGGGTCAGTGGCGGGGAGTCAGTGGGGGAGGTCAGTGGGGTGGGAGTCAGTGGGGGAGGGGAGTCAGTGGGGGGTGTCATTGGGGGGGGAGTCAGTGGGGGAGGGGAGTCAGTTGGGGGGGTCAGTGGGGGGGAGTCAGTGGGGCGGGACAGTGGAGGGGAGGGGGGTCAGTGGGGGTGTCAGTGGGGGGATCAGTGGGTGGGGTCAGTGGGGGGAAGGGAGTCAGTGGGGGAGGTCAGTGGGAGGAGGGGAATCAGTGGGGGGGTCATTGGGGGGGGTCAGTGGGGGGGTCAGTGGGGGGGAGGGGGGGTGAGGACTGTCAGTGGGGGGGTGTCAGTGGGGGGGGGGAGGGGGCTCAGTGGGGGGGGGGTCAGTGGGCCGGGTCAGTGGGGGGGGTCATTGGGGGGTCATTGGGGGGTCAGTGGTGGGGATCATTGGGGGGGTCAGTGGGGGGGGTCAGTGGAGGGGTCAGTGGGGGGGTCAGTGAGGGTGTCAGTGAGGGGGTCAGTTGGGGGGGAGTCAGTGGGAGGGGTCAGTGGAGGGGAGGGGGGTCAGTGGGGGTGTCAGTGGGGGGGTCAGTGGGTGGGGTCAGTGGGGGGAAGGGGGTCAGTGGGGGGGGTCAGTGGGAGGAGGGGGGTCAGTGGGGGGGTCATGGGGGGGTCAGTGGGGGGTCAGTGGGGGGGGAGGGGGTGAGGGCTGTCAGTGGGGGGGGTCAGTGGGGCGGGTCAGTGGGGGGGGTCATTGGGGGGGTCATTGGGGGGTCAGTGGTGGCGGTCATTGGGGGGGGTCAGTGGGGGGGTCAGTGGGGGGGTCAGTGGGGGGGGTCAGTGAGGGTGTCAGTGAGGGGGTCAGTTTGGGGGGTCAGTGGCGGGGTGTCAGTGGGAGGGGGGGTCAGTGGGGGGGTCAGTGGGGGAGTCAGTGGGGGGAGTCAGTGTGGGGAGTCAGTGGGGGGAGTCAGTGAGGGTGTCAGTGAGGGGGTCAGTTGGGGGGGTCAGTGGCGGGGTGTCAGTGGGAGGGGGGGTCAGTGGGCAGGAGTCAGTGGGGGAGGTCAGTTGGGGGGAGTCAGTGGGGGAGGGGAGTCAGTGGGGGGGGTCAGTGGGGCGGGTCAGTGGGAGGGTCATTGGGGGGGGGTCAGTGGGGGGGTCATTGGGGGGGTCAGTGGGAGGGTCAGTGGGGGGTCAGTGGGGAGGTCAGTGGGGGGGTCAGTGGGGGTGGTCAGTGGGGGGGTCAGTGGGGGGAGTCAGTGGGGGGTTCAGTGGGGTGAGTCAGTGGGGGGGAGGGGGGGTCAGTGGGGGTGTCAGTGGGGGGGGTCAGTGGGGGGAGTCAGTGGCGGGGAGGGGGGTCAGTGGGGGGGTCAGTGGGGGGAGGGGTGTCAGTGGGGGAGGGGGGGTCAGTGGGGGGGGTCAGTGGGGGGGGTGTCAGTGGGGGGGGAGACATTGGGGTAATGGGGGTCAGTGGGGGGGGTCAGTGGGTGGGGTCAGCGGGGGTGGTCAGTGGGGGGTTCAGTGGGCGGGAGGGGGGTCAATGCGGGGGGGTCAGTGGGGGAGGGGAGTCAGTTGGGGGGGGGGTCAGTAGGGGGAGTCAGTGGGGGGGGGTCAGTGGGGGGGAGTCAGTGGGGGGGGTCAGTGAGGGTGTCAGTGAGGGGGTCAGTTGGGGGGTCAGTGGCGGGGAGTCAGTGGGAGGGGGTCAGTGGGGGGAGAGTCAGTGGGGGGGGTCAGTGTGGGGGGTCAGTGGGGAAGGGTCAGTGGGGGAGGTCAGTGGGGGGGGAGTCAGTGGGGGAGGGGAATCAGTGGGGGGGTCAGTGGGGGGGAGTCAGTGGGGGGGAGTCAGTGGGGGGGGGTCAGTGGGGGGGGAGTCAGTGGGGGGGGTCATTGGGGGATCAGTGTGGGGGGTCATTGTGGGGTGGTCAGTGGGGGGGTCAGTGGGGGGAAGTCAGTGGGGGGGGGGTCAGTGGGGGGGGTCAGTGGGGGGGAGTCAGTGGGGGGGGGTCATTGGGGGATCAGTGGGGGGGTCATTGGGGGGTGGTCAGTGGGGGGGTCAGTGAGGGGGTCAGTGGGGGGGTCAGTGGCGGGGAGTCAGTGGGGGAGGTCAGTGGGGGGGGAGTCAGTGGGGGAGGGGGGTCAGTGGGGGGTGTCATTGGAGGGGGAGTCAGTGGGGGAGGGGAGTCAGTTGGGGGGGTCAGTGGGGGGGAGTCAGTGGGGCGGGACAGTGGAGGGGAGGGGGGTCAGTGGGGGTGTCAGTGGGGAATCAGTGGGTGGGGTCAGTGGGGGGAAGGGGGTCAGTGGGGGGGGGTCAGTGGGGGGAGGGGGATCAGTGGGGGGGGTCATTGGGGGGGGTCAGTGGGGGGGTCAGTGGGGGGGAGGGGGTGAGGGCTGTCAGTGGGGGGGGTCAGTGGGGGGGGTCAGTGGGGCGGGTCAGTGGGGGGGTCATTGGGGGGGTCATTGGGGGGGTCAGTGGTGGGGGTCATTGGGGGGGGTCAGTGGGGGGGTCAGTGGAGGGGTCAGTGGGGGGGGGTCAGTGAGGGTGTCAGTGAGGGGGTCAGTTGGGGGGGAGTCAGTGGGAGGGGTCAGTGGAGGGGAGGGGGGTCAGTGGGGGTGTCAGTGGGGGGGGTCAGTGGGTGGGGTCAGTGGCGGGAAGGGGGTCAGTGGGGGGGGTCAGTGGGAGGAGGGGGGTCAGTGGGGGGGGTCATTGGGGGGGGTCAGTGGGGGGTCAGTGGGGGGGAGGGGGGTGAGGGCTGTCAGTGGGGGGGTCAGTGGGGCGGGTCAGTGGGGGGGGTCATTGGGGGGGTCATTGGGGGGTCAGTGGTGGCGGTCATTGGGGGGGGTCAGTGGGTGGGTCAGTGGGGGGGTCAGTGGGGGGGTCAGTGAGGGTGTCAGTGAGGGGGTCAGTTTGGGGGGTCAGAGGGGGGTCAGTGGGGGGAGTCAGTGGCGGGGAGGGGGGTCAGTGGGGGGGGTCAGTGGGGGTGTCAGTGGGGTGACTCAGTGGGGGGGAGGGGGTCAGTGGGGGGGGTTAGTGGGGTGAGGGGGTTCAGTGGGGGAGGGGGGTCAGTGGGGGAGGTCAGTGGGGGGGGTGTCAGTGGGGGGGTCAGTGGGCGGGAGGGGTGTCAATGCGGGGGGGTCAGTGGGGGGGGAGGTGGGTCAGTGGGGGGGGTCAGTTGGGGGGAGGTGGGTGAGTGTGGGGGTCAGTGGGGAGCAGGAGGGTCAGTGGGGGGGTCAGTGGGGAGGGTCAGTGGGGGGGGTCAATAGGGGGGTCAGTGGGTGGGGTCAGTGGGTTGGAGGGGGGTCAGTGGGGCGGTCAGTGGCGAGGAGTGGGGTCAGTGGGGGGGTCAGTGGGGAGGGTCAGTGGGGGGGGTCAGTGGGGGGGGTCAGTGGGCGGGAGAGGGGTCAGTGCGGGGGGGGGTCAGTGGGGGGAGGGGGTTCAGTGGGGGGGTCAGTGGGGGGAGGGGGGTCAGTGGGGGGGTCTGTGGGGGGGGTCTGTGGGGGGGTCAGTGGGGGGTTCAGTGGGTGGGAGGGGGGTCAATGCGGGGGGGTCAGTGGGGGAGGGGAGTCAGTTGGGGGGGTCAGTGGGGGGGGTCAGTAGGGGGAGTCAGTGGGGGGGGGGGTCAGTGGGGGGGAGTCAGTGGGGGGGGGTCAGTGAGGGTGTCAGTGAGGGGGTCAGTTGGGGGGTCAGTGGCGGGGAGTCAGTGGGAGGGGGTCAGTGGGGGGAGAGTCAGTGGGGGGGGTCAGTGTGGGGGTCAGTGGGGAAGGGTCAGTGGGGGAGGTCAGTGGGGGGGAGTCAGTGGGGGAGGGGAATCAGTGGGGGGGTCAGTGGGGGGGAGTCAGTGGGGGGGAGTCAGTGGGGGGGGGTCAGTGGGGGGGGGTCAGTGGGGGGGAGTCAGTGGGGGGGGGGTCATTGGGGGATCAGTGGGGGGGTCATTGGGGGGTGGTCAGTGGGGGGGTCAGTGAGGGGGTCAGTGGGGGGGTCAGTGGCGGGGAGTCAGTGGGGGAGGTCAGTGGGGGGGCAGTCAGTGGGGGAGGGGGGTCAGTGGGGGGTGTCATTGGAGGGGGAGTCAGTGGGGGAGGGGAGTCAGTTGGGGGGGTCAGTGGGGGGGAGTCAGTGGGGCGGGACAGTGGAGGGGAGGGGGGTCAGTGGGGGTGTCAGTGGGGAATCAGTGGGTGGGGTCAGTGGGGGGAAGGGGGTCAGTGGGGGGGGTCAGTGGGAGGAGGGGGATCAGCGGGGGGGTCATTGGGGGGGGTCAGTGGGGGGGTCAGTGGGGGGGAGCGGGTGAGGGCTGTCAGTGGGGGGGGTCAGTGGGGGGGGTCAGTGGGGCGGGTCAGTGGGGGGGGTCATTGGGGGGGTCATTGGGGGGGTCAGTGGTGGGGGTCATTGGGGGGGGTCAGTGGGGGGGTCAGTGGAGGGGTCAGTGGGGGGGGGTCAGTGAGGGTGTCAGTGAGGGGGTCAGTTGGGGGGGAGTCAGTGGGAGGGGTCAGTGGAGGGGAGGGGGGTCAGTGGGGGTGTCAGTGGGGGGGTCAGTGGGTGGGGTCAGTGGGGGGAAGGGGGTCAGTGGGGGGGTCAGTGGGAGGAGGGGGGTCAGTGGGGGGGTCATTGGGGGGGGTCAGTGGGGGGTCAGTGGGGGGGAGGGGGTGAGGGCTGTCAGTGGGGGGGGTCAGTGGGGCGGGTCAGTGGGGGGGGTCATTGGGGGGGTCATTGGGGGGTCAGTGGTGGCGGTCATTGGGGGGGGTCAGTGGGTGGGTCAGTGGGGGGGTCAGTGGGGGGGGTCAGTGAGGGTGTCAGTGAGGGGGTCAGTTTGGGGGGTCAGAGGGGGGTCAGTGGGGGGAGTCAGTGGCGGGGAGGGGGGTCAGTGGGGGGGGTCAGTGGGGGTGTCAGTGGGGTGACTCAGTGGGGGGGGAGGGGGTCAGTGGGGGGGGTTAGTGGGGTGAGGGGGTTCAGTGGGGGAGGGGGGTCAGTGGGGGAGGTCAGTGGGGGGGTGTCAGTGGGGGGGTCAGTGGGCGGGAGGGGTGTCAATGCGGGGGGGTCAGTGGGGGGGGGAGGTGGGTCAGTGGGGGGGGTCAGTTGGGGGGAGGTGGGTGAGTGTGGGGGTCAGTGGGGAGCAGGAGGGTCAGTGGGGGGGTCAGTGGGGAGGGTCAGTGGGGGGGTCAATAGGGGGGTCAGTGGGTGGGGTCAGTGGGTTGGAGGGGGGTCAGTGGGGCGGTCAGTGGCGAGGAGTGGGGTCAGTGGGGGGGGTCAGTGGGGAGGGTCAGTGGGGGGGGTCAGTGGGGGGGGGTCAGTGGGCGGGAGAGGGGTCAGTGCGGGGGGGGGTCAGTGGGGGGAGGGGGTTCAGTGGGGGGGTCAGTGGGGGGAGGGGGGTCAGTGGGGGGGTCTGTGGGGGGGGTCTGTGGGGGGGTCAGTGGGGGCGAGGGGGGTCAGTGAGGGGAGGGGAATCAGTGGGGGGGTCAGTGGGGGGGAGTCAGTGGGGGGGAGTCAGTGGGGGGGGTCAGTGGGGGGGGAGTCAGTGGGGGGGGTCAGTGGGGGGGTCAGTGGGGGGAGTCAGTGGGAGGGGTCAGTGGGGGGGGGTCAGTGGGGCGGTCAGTGGGGGGATGGAGTCAGTGGGGAGGGGTCAGTGGGGGGGTCATTGGGGGGGTCATTGGGGGCGGTCAGTGGGGGGTCAGTGGGGGGGGTCAGTGGGGGGGAGTCAGGGGGGAGGGGAGTCCGTGGGGGGGGAGTCAGTGGGAGGGGGGGGTCAGTGGGGGGGGTCAGTGGGGGGGTCAGTGGGGGGGGTCATTGGGGGGGTCATTGGGGGGTCATTGGGGGCGGTCAGTGGGGGGGTCAGTGGGGGGGAGTCAGGGGGGGGCAGAGGTGTGGGGTCAGTGAGGGGGAGGGGGGTCAGTGGGGGGGTCAGAGGGGGGTCAGTGGGGGGGAGTCAATGGGAGGGGGGTCAGTGGGGGGGTCAGAGGGGGGTCAGTGGGGGGAGTCAGTGGCGGGGAGGGGGGGTCAGTGGGGGGGGTCAGTGGGGGTGTCAGTGGGGTGACTCAGTGGGGGGGAGGGGGTCAGTGGGGGGGGTTAGTGGGGTGAGGGGGTTCAGTGGGGGAGGGGGGTCAGTGGGGGAGGTCAGTGGGGGGGTGTCAGTGGGGGGGTCAGTGGGCGGGAGGGGTGTCAATGCGGGGGGGTCAATGGGGGGGGAGGTGGGTCAGTGGGGGGGGTCAGTTGGGGGGAGGTGGGTCAGTGTGGGGGTCAGTGGGGAGCAGGAGGGTCAGTGGGGGGGTCAGTGGGGAGGGTCAGTGGGGGGGGTCAATAGGGGGGTCAGTGGGTGGGGTCAGTGGGTTGGAGGGGGGTCAGTGGGGCGGTCAGTGGCGAGGAGTGGGGTCAGTGGGGGGGTCAG
The DNA here is from genome assembly GCF_047496885.1 of Scyliorhinus torazame. NCBI lineage: Eukaryota > Metazoa > Chordata > Chondrichthyes > Carcharhiniformes > Scyliorhinidae > Scyliorhinus > Scyliorhinus torazame. The sequence continues at coordinate 30,811,332 of NC_092737.1, read as the reverse complement.
TGGGGAGGGTCAGTGGGGGGGGGTCAGTGGGGGGGGTCAGTGGGCGGGAGAGGGGTCAGTGCGGGGGGGGTCAGTGGGGGGAGGGGGTTCAGTGGGGGGGGTCAGTGGGGGGGAGGGGGGGTCAGTGGGGGGGGTCTGTGGGGGGGTCTGTGGGGGGGGTCAGTGGGGGCGAGGGGGGGTCAGTGAGGGGGTCAGTGGGGGGGGTCAGTGGGGGGGGAGGGGGGTCACTGGGGGGGGTCAGTGGGGGGGGTCAGTGGGGGGAGTAAGTGGGAGGGGTCAATGGGGGGAGGGGGGTCAGTGGGGGGGGTGAGTGGGGGGGTCAGTGGGGGGGGTCAGTGGGGGGTGTCAGTGGGGGGGGAGGGGGTGAGGGCTGTCAGTGGGGGGGGTCATTGGGGGGGGAGGGGGGGTCAGTGGAGTGGTGTCAGTGGAGGGGGTCAGTGGGGGGGTCAGTTGGAGGGAGTCAGTGGGGGGGTCAGTGGGGGTGGTCAGTGGGGGGGTCAGTGGGGGGGGCCAGTGTGGGGGGGTCAGTGGGGGGGAGGGGGTCAGTGGGGTGACTCAGTGGGGAGGAGGGGGTCAGTGGGGGGGGTTAGTGGGATGAGGGGGTTCAGTGGGGGAGGGGGGTCAGTGGGAGGGGTCAGTGGGGGGGTGTCAGTGGGGGGGTCAGCGGGCGGGAGGGGAGTCAATGCGGGGGGTCAGTGGGGGGGAGGTGGGTCAGTGGGGGGGGTCAGTGGGGGGGAGGTGGGTCAGTGGGGGGGTCAGTGGGGAGCAGGAGGGTCAGTGGGGGGGTCAGTGGGGAGGGTCAGTGGGGGGTTCAATAGGGGGGTCAGTGGGTGGGGTCAGTGGGCGGGAGGGGGGTCAGTGGGGCGGTCAGTGGCGAGGAGGGGGGTCAGTGGGGGGGTCAGTGGGGAGGGTCAGTGGGGGGGGTCAGTGGGGGGGGGTCAGTGGGCGGGAGAGGGGTCAGTGCGGGGGGGTCAGTGGGGGGGGAGGGGGTTCAGTGGGGGGGTCAGTGGGGGGAGGGGGGGTCAGTGGGGGGGTCTGTGGGGGGGTCAGTGGGGGGGTCAGTGGGGGGGAGGGGGGGTCAGTGAGGGGGTCAGTGGGGGGGGTCAGTGGGGGGGAGGGGGGTCAGTGGGGGGGGGTGAGTGGGGGGGGTCAGTGGGGGGAGTCAGTGGGAGGGGTCAATGGGGGGGGAGGGGGGTCAGTGGGGGGGGTCAGTGGGGGGGTCAGTGGGGGGGGGTCAGTGGGGGGTGTCAGTGGGGGGGAGGGGGTGAGTGCTGTCAGTGGGGGGGGTCATTGGGGGGAGGGGGGTCAGTGGGGGGGTGTCAGTGGAGGGGGTCAGTGGGGGGGTCAGTTGGAGGGAGTCAGTGGGGGGGTCAGTGGGGGTGGTCAGTGGGGGGGTCAGTGGGGGGGTCAGTGCGGGGGGGGTCAGTGGGGGGAGGGGGTCAGTGGGGGGGGGTCAGTGGGGGGAGGGGGGTCAGTGGGGGGTCAGTGGGGTGGAGGGGGGTCAGTTGGGGGGTCAGTGGGGGGTCAGTGGGGGGGTCAGTGTGGGGGTCAGTGGGCGGAAGGGGGTTCAGTGCGGGGGGGGTCAGTGGGGGGAGGGGGTTCAGTGGTGGGGTCAGTGGGGGGAGAGGGGTCAGTGGGGGGTCAGTGGGGGGAGCGGGGTCAGTGGGTGGGGTCAGTGGGGGGAGGGGGGTCAGTGGGGGGAGGACGGTCAGTGGGGGGGTCACTGGGGGGAGTCAGTGGGGGGTCAGTGTTCGGGAGGGGGGTCAGTGGGGGGGTCAGTGGGGGGGGGTCAGTGCGGGGGGGTCAGTGGGGGGGTGGGGGGTCAGTGGGGGGGTCAGTGGGGGGAGGGGGGTCAGTGGGGGGGTCAGTGGGGGGTCAGTGGTGAGGAGGGGGGTCAGTGGGGGTGTCAGTGGGGGTGGTCAGAGGGGGGGTCAGTGGGGAGGGTTAGTGGGCAGGAGGGGGAGTCAGTGGGGGGGGACAGTGGGGGCGGGTCAGTGGGGGGAGTCAGTGGGAGGGGTCAATGGGGGGGAGGGGGGTCAGTGGGGTGGTCAGTGGGGGGGTCAGTGGGGGCGTTCAGTAGCGGGGGGTCAGTGGGGGGGAGGGGGTGAGTGCTGTCAGTGGGGGGGAGGGGGGTCAGTGGGGGGGGTCAGTGCGGGGGGGTCAGTGGGGGGGAGGGGGGTCAGTGGGGGGGGTCAGTGGGGGGAGGGGGGTCAGTGGGGGGGTCAGTGGGGAGGAGGGGGGTCAGTGGGGGGTGTCAGTGGAGGGGGTCAGTGGGGGGGTCAGTTGGAGGGAGTCAGTAGGGGGGTCAGTGGGGGGGTCAGTGGGGGGGGTCAGTGGGGGGGTCAGTGGGGGGGAGTCAGTGGGGGTGAGTCAGTGGGAGGGGGTTCAGTGGGGGGGCTCAGTGGGGGGGGTCAGTGGGGTGGTCAGTGGAGGGGTCAGTGAGGGGGGTCAGTGGGGGGTCAGTGGGTGGGTCAGTGGGGGGTCAGTGGGGGGGGTCCGTGGGGGTGGAGTCAGTGGGGGGGGTCAGTGGCGGGGGTCAGTGGGGGGGTCAGTTGGGGGGAATCAGTGGGGGGGGTCAGTGGGGTGGGTCAGTGGGGGGGGGAGTCAGTGGGGGGGTCAGTGGGGGGGGTGAGTGGGGGGGGATTCAGTGCGGGGGGGTCAGTGGGGGGGTCAGTAGGGGGGGTCATTTTGAGGGGTCAGTGCGGGGGGTCAGTGGGGGGGGGCAGTGAGGTGGTCAGTGGGGAGGGGTCAGTGGGGAGGGGTCAGTGGGGGAGATCAGTGGGGGGAGTCAGTGGGGGGGAGTCAGTGTGGGGGGTCATTGGGGGGGGTCAGTGGGGGGGTCAGTGGGGGGGTCAGTGGGGGGGGTCATTTTGAGGGGTCAGTGCGGGGGGTCAGTGGGGGGGGCAGTGAGGTGGTCAGTGGGGAGGGGTCAGTGGGGAGGGGTCAGTGGGGGAGATCAGTGGGGGGAGTCAGTGGGGGGGAGTCAGTGTGGGGGGTCATTGGGGGGGTCAGTGGGGGGGTCAGTGGGGGGGGTCAGTGGGGGGGGTCAGTGGGGGGGTCAGTGGGGGGGTCAGTGGGGGGGAGTCAGTGGGATGGGGGTCAGTGGGGGGGTCAGTGGGGGGTCAGTGGGGGGAGTCAATGGGGGGGAGGGGGGTCAGTTGGGGGTTCATTGCGGGGTCAGTGGGGGAGACAGCGGGGGGGGTCAGTGGGGAGGGGTCAGTGGGGAGGGGTCAGTGGGGGAGGTCAGTGGGGGGTGTCAGTGGGGGGGAGTCAGTGGGGGGGGGTCAGTGGGGGGAGAGTCAGTGGGGGGGGTCAGTTGGGGGTCAGTGGAGGGGTTCATTGGGGGGGTCATTGGGGGGGGTCAGTGGGGGGGTCAGTGTGGGGGTCAGTGGGGAAGGGTCAGTGGGGGAGGTCAGTGGGGGGGAGTCAGTGGGGGAGGGGAGTCAGTGGGGGGGTCAGTGGGGGGGAGTCAGTGGGGAGGAGTCAGTGGGGGGGGTCAGTGGGGGGGGAGTCAGTGGGGGGGGTCATTGGGGGATCAGTGGGGGGGGTCATTGTGGAGTGGTCAGTGGGGGGGTCAGTGGGGGGGGAGTCAGTGGGGGGGTCAGTGGGGGGGGTCAGTGGGGGGGAGTCAGTGGGGGGGGTCATTGGGGGATCAGTGGGGGGGTCATTGGGGGGTGGTCAGTGGGGGGGTCAGTGAGGGGGTCAGTGGGGGGGTCAGTGGCGGGGAGTCAGTGGGGGAGGTCAGTGGGGGGGGAGTCAGTGGGGGAGGGGAGTCAGTTGGGGGGGTCAGTGGGGGGGAGTCAGTGGGGCGGGACAGTGGAGGGGAGGGGGGTCAGTGGGGGTGTCAGTGGGGGGATCAGTGGGTGGGGTCAGTGGGGGGAAGGGAGTCAGTGGGGGAGGTCAGTGGGAGGAGGGGAATCAGTGGGGGGGTCATTGGGGGGGGTCAGTGGGGGGGTCAGTGGGGGGGAGGGGGTGAGGACTGTCAGTGGGGGGGTGTCAGTGGGGGGGGGGAGGGGGCTCAGTGGGGGGGGTCAGTGGGCCGGGTCAGTGGGGGGGGTCATTGGGGGGTCATTGGGGGGGTCAGTGGTGGGGATCATTGGGGGGGTCAGTGGGGGGGTCAGTGGAGGGGTCAGTGGGGGGGTCAGTGAGGGTGTCAGTGAGGGGGTCAGTTGGGGGGGAGTCAGTGGGAGGGGTCAGTGGAGGGGAGGGGGGTCAGTGGGGGTGTCAGTGGGGGGGTCAGTGGGTGGGGTCAGTGGGGGGAAGGGGGTCAGTGGGGGGGGTCAGTGGGAGGAGGGGGGTCAGTGGGGGGGTCATGGGGGGGTCAGTGGGGGGTCAGTGGGGGGGAGGGGGTGAGGGCTGTCAGTGGGGGGGGTCAGTGGGGCGGGTCAGTGGGGGGGGTCATTGGGGGGGTCATTGGGGGGTCAGTGGTGGCGGTCATTGGGGGGGGTCAGTGGGGGGGTCAGTGGGGGGGTCAGTGGGGGGGGTCAGTGAGGGTGTCAGTGAGGGGGTCAGTTTGGGGGGTCAGTGGCGGGGTGTCAGTGGGAGGGGGGGTCAGTGGGGGGGTCAGTGGGGGAGTCAGTGGGGGGAGTCAGTGTGGGGAGTCAGTGGGGGGAGTCAGTGAGGGTGTCAGTGAGGGGGTCAGTTGGGGGGGTCAGTGGCGGGGTGTCAGTGGGAGGGGGGGTCAGTGGGCAGGAGTCAGTGGGGGAGGTCAGTTGGGGGGGAGTCAGTGGGGGAGGGGAGTCAGTGGGGGGGGTCAGTGGGGCGGGTCAGTGGGAGGGTCATTGGGGGGGGTCAGTGGGGGGGTCATTGGGGGGGTCAGTGGGAGGGTCAGTGGGGGGTCAGTGGGGAGGTCAGTGGGGGGGTCAGTGGGGTGGTCAGTGGGGGGGTCAGTGGGGTGAGTCAGTGGGGGGGAGGGGGGGTCAGTGGGGGTGTCAGTGGGGGGGGTCAGTGGGGGGAGTCAGTGGCGGGGAGGGGGGTCAGTGGGGGGGTCAGTGGGGGGAGGGGTGTCAGTGGGGGGAGGGGGGTCAGTGGGGGGGGTCAGTGGGGGGGGTGTCAGTGGGGGGGGGAGACATTGGGGTAATGGGGGTCAGTGGGGGGGGGTCAGTGGGTGGGGTCAGCGGGGTGGTCAGTGGGGGGTTCAGTGGGTGGGAGGGGGGTCAATGCGGGGGGGTCAGTGGGGGAGGGGAGTCAGTTGGGGGGGTCAGTGGGGGGGGTCAGTAGGGGGAGTCAGTGGGGGGGGGGTCAGTGGGGGGGAGTCAGTGGGGGGTGGTCAGTGAGGGGTGTCAGTGAGGGGGTCAGTTGGGGGGTCAGTGGCGGGGAGTCAGTGGGAGGGGGTCAGTGGGGGGAGAGTCAGTGGGGGGGGTCAGTGTGGGGGTCAGTGGGGAAGGGTCAGTGGGGGAGGTCAGTGGGGGGGAGTCAGTGGGGGAGGGGAATCAGTGGGGGGGTCAGTGGGGGGGAGTCAGTGGGGGGGGAGTCAGTGGGGGGGGGTCAGTGGGGGGGGAGTCAGTGGGGGGGGTCATTGGGGGATCAGTGTGGGGGGGTCATTGTGGGGTGGTCAGTGGGGGGGTCAGTGGGGGGAAGTCAGTGGGGGGGGGTCAGTGGGGGGGGTCAGTGGGGGGGAGTCAGTGGGGGGGGGGTCATTGGGGGATCAGTGGGGGGGTCATTGGGGGGTGGTCAGTGGGGGGGTCAGTGAGGGGGTCAGTGGGGGGGTCAGTGGCGGGGAGTCAGTGGGGGAGGTCAGTGGGGGGGAGTCAGTGGGGGAGGGGGGTCAGTGGGGGGTGTCATTGGAGGGGGAGTCAGTGGGGGAGGGGAGTCAGTTGGGGGGGTCAGTGGGGGGGAGTCAGTGGGGCGGGACAGTGGAGGGGAGGGGGGTCAGTGGGGGTGTCAGTGGGGAATCAGTGGGTGGGGTCAGTGGGGGGAAGGGGGTCAGTGGGGGGGGGTCAGTGGGAGGAGGGGGATCAGTGGGGGGGTCATTGGGGGGGGTCAGTGGGGGGGTCAGTGGGGGGGAGGGGGTGAGGGCTGTCAGTGGGGGGGGTCAGTGGGGGGGGGTCAGTGGGGCGGGTCAGTGGGGGGGGTCATTGGGGGGGGTCATTGGGGGGGTCAGTGGTGGGGGTCATTGGGGGGGTCAGTGGGGGGGTCAGTGGAGGGGTCAGTGGGGGGGGGTCAGTGAGGGTGTCAGTGAGGGGGTCAGTTGGGGGGGGAGTCAGTGGGAGGGGTCAGTGGAGGGGAGGGGGGTCAGTGGGGGTGTCAGTGGGGGGGTCAGTGGGTGGGGTCAGTGGGGGGAAGGGGGTCAGTGGGGGGGTCAGTGGGAGGAGGGGGTCAGTGGGGGGGTCATTGGGGGGGGTCAGTGGGGGGTCAGTGGGGGGGAGGGGGTGAGGGCTGTCAGTGGGGGGGGTCAGTGGGGCGGGGTCAGTGGGGGGGGTCATTGGGGGGGTCATTGGGGGGTCAGTGGTGGCGGTCATTGGGGGGGGTCAGTGGGTGGGTCAGTGGGGGGGTCAGTGGGGGGGTCAGTGAGGGTGTCAGTGAGGGGGTCAGTTTGGGGGGTCAGTGGCGGGGTGTCAGTGGGAGGGGGGGTCAGTGGGGGGGTCAGCGGGGGGGTCTGTGGGGGGAGTCAGTGGGGGAGTCAGTGGGGGAAGTCAGTGAGGGTGTCAGTGAGGGGGTCAGTTGGGGGGGTCAGTGGCGGGGTGTCAGTGGGAGGTGGGGTCAGTGGGCAGGAGTCAGTGGGGGAGGTCAGTTGGGGGGGAGTCAGTGGGGGAGGGGAGTCAGTGGGGGGGGTCAGTGGGGCGGGTCAGTGGGGGGGTCATTGGGGGGGGTCAGTGGGGGGGTCATTGGGGGGGTCAGTGGGAGGGTCAGTGGGGGGTCAGTGGGGAGGTCAGTGGGGGGGTCAGTGGGGTGGTCAGTGGGGGGGAGTCAGTGGGAGGGTGGGTCAGTGGGGTGGTCAGTGGGGGGGTCAGTGGGGGGAGTCAGTGGGGGGGTTCAGTGGGGTGAGTCAGTGGGGGGGAGGGGGGGGTCAGTGGGGGTGTCAGTGGGGGGGGTCAGTGGGGGGAGTCAGTGGCGGGGAGGGGGGTCAGTGGGGGGGTCAATGGGGGGAGGGGTGTCAGTGGGGGGAGGGGGGTCAGTGGGGGGGGGTCAGTGGGGGGGGGGTGTCAGTGGGGGGGGAGTCATTGGGGTAATGGGGGTCAGTGGGGGGGGGTCAGTGGGTGGGGTCAGCGGGGGGGTCAGTGGGGGGTTCAGTGGGTGGGAGGGGGGTCAATGCGGGGGGTCAGTGGGGGAGGGGAGTCAGTTGGGGGGGTCAGTGGGGGGGGGTCAGTAGGGGGAGTCAGTGGGGGGGGTCAGTGGGGGGGGAGTCAGTGGGGGGGGTCAGTGAGGGTGTCAGTGAGGGGGTCAGTTGGGGGGTCAGTGGCGGGGAGTCAGTGGGAGGGGGGGTCAGTGGGGGGGATCAGTGGGGGGGTCAGTGGGGGGAGTCAGTAAGGGGGGTCAGTGGGGGGAGTCAGTGGGGGGAGGGGGGTCAGTGGGGGGGGCCATTGGGGGGGGTTCAGTGGGGGGGTCAGTGGGGACGGGTCAGTGGGCAGGGGTCAGTGGGGGAGTTCAGTGGGGGGGGTCAGTGGGGGAGGGGAGTCAGTGGGGGGGGGGTCAGTGGGGCGGTTCAGTGGGGGGGTCATTGGGGGGCTCATTGGGGGGGGTCAGTGGGGGGGTCATTGGGGGGGTCAGTGGGGTGTCAGTGGGGGGGTCAGTGGGGGGGTCAGTGGGGGGGAGTCAGTGGGAGGGGGAGTCAGTGGGGGGGTCAGTGGGGGGGTCAGTGGGGGGGAGGGGGTGAGGGCTGTCAGTGGGGGGGTCAGTGGGGGTGGAGGGGGCTCAGTGGGGGGGGGTCAGTGGGGCGGGTCAGTGGGGGGGGTCATTGGGGGGGTCATTGGGGGGTCAGTGGTGGCGGTCATTGGGGGGGGTCAGTGGGGGGGTCAGTGGGGGGGGTCAGTGAGGGTGTCAGTGAGGGGGTCAGTTGGGGGGAGTCAGTGGGAGGGGTCAGTGGAGGGGAGGGGGGTCAGTGGGGGTGTCAGTGGGGGGGTCAGTGGGTGGGGTCAGTGGGGGGAAGGGGGTGTGTGGGGGGGGGTCAGTGGGAGGAGCGGGGTCAGTGGGGGGGTCATTGGGGGGGTCAGTGGGGGGGGTCAGTGGGGGGGAGGGGGTGAGGGGCTGTCAGTGGGGGGGGGGGTCAGTGGGGGGGTCAGTGGGGCGGGTCAGTGGGGGGGGGTCATTGGGGGAGTCATTGGGGGGTCAGTGGTGGCGGTCATTGGGGGGGGGTCAGTGGGGGGGTCAGTGGGGGGGGTCAGTGGGGGGGTCAGTGAGGGTGTCAGTGAGGGGGTCAGTTGGGGGGGTCAGTGGCGGGGTGTCAGTGGGAGGGGGGGTCAGTGGGGGGGTCAGTGGGGGGTGTCAGTGGGGGGAGTCAGTGGGGGGGGGTCAGTGGGGGGAGTCAGTGGGGGGGAGGGGGGTCAGTGGGGGGGGTCATTGGGGGGGGTCAGTGGGGGTGTCAGTGGGGAGGGGTCAGTGGGCAGGAGTCAGTGGGGGAGGTCAGTTGGGGGGGAGTCAGTGGGGGAGGGGAGTCAGTGGGGGGGGTCAGTGGGGCGGGTCAGTGGGGGGGTCATTGGGGGGGGTCAGTGGGGGGGTCATTGGGGGGGTCAGTGGGAGGGTCAGTGGGGGGTCAGTGGGGAGGTCAGTGGGGGGGTCAGTGGGGTGGTCAGTGGGGGGGGAGTCAGTGGGAGGGTGGGTCAGTGGGGGGGTCAGTGGGGGGGGTCAGTGGGGGGAGTCAGTGGGGGGGTTCAGTGGGGTGAGTCAGTGGGGGGGAGGGGGGTCAGTGGGGGTGTCAGTGGGGGGGGTCAGTGGGGGGAGTCAGTGGGGGGGAGGGGGGTCAGTGGGGGGGTCAGTGGGGGGAGGGGTGTCAGTGGGGGGGGGAGTCATTGGGGTAATGGGGGTCAGTGGGGGGGGTCAGTGGGTGGGGTCAGCGGGGGGGTCAGTGGGGGGTTCAGTGGGCGGGAGGGGGGTCAATGCGGGGGGGTCAGTGGGGGCGGGGAGTCAGTTGGGGGGTTCAGTGGGGGGGTCAGTAGCGGGAGTCAGTGGGGGGGGTCAGTGGGGGGGGAGTCAGTGGGGGGGGGTCAGTGAGGGGGTCAGTGGGGGGAGACAGTAAGGGGGGTCAGTGGGGGGAGGCAGTGGGGGGGAGAGGGGTCAGTGGGGGGGGTCATTGGGGGGGGTTCAGTGGGGGGGGTCAGTGGGGACGGGTCAGTGGGCAGGGGTCAGTGGGGGAGTTCAGTGGGGGGGAGTCAGTGGGGGAGGGGAGTCAGTGGGGGGGGGTCAGTGGGGCGGGTCAGTGGGGTGGGTCATTGGGGGGCTCATTGGGGGGGGTCAGTGGGGGGGTCATTGGGGGGGGTCAGTGGGGGGGGTCAGTGGGGGGGGGTCAGTGGGGGGGTCAGTGGGGGGGAGTCAGTGGGAGGGGGAGTCAGTGGGGGGGTCAGTGGGGGGGTCAGTGGGGGGAGTCAGTGGGGGGGGTCAGTGGGGTGAGTCAGTGGGGGGGGAGGGGGGTCAGTGGGGGGGGGGTCAGTGGGGGGGGGGGTCAGTGGGGGGAGTCAGTGGGGGGAGGGGGGTCAGTGGGGGGGTCAGTGGGGGGAGGGGTGTCAGTGGGGGGAGGGGGTCAGTGGGGGGGGCAGTGGGGGGGTGTCAGTGGGGGGGGAGTCATTGGGGGGGATGGGGTCAGTGGGTGGGTCAGTGGGTGGGGTCAGCGGGTGGGTCAGCGGGGGGGGTCAGTGGGCGGGAGGGGGGTCAATGCAGGGGGGTCAGTGGGGGGGAGGGGGTCAGTGGGGGAGGTCAGTGTGGGGGGGGGTCAGTGGGGGGTGGGGTCAGTGGGGGGGGTCAGTGGGGAGGAGGGGGGTCAGTGGGGGGGCTCAGTGGGGGGGGGTCAGTGGGGGGGTCAGTGGGGGGGAGGGGGGGTCAGTGGGTGGGGTCAGTGGGGTGGTCAGTGGGGAGGAGGAGGTCAGTGGGGGGGGTCAGTGGGGGGGTCAGTTGGCGGGAGGGGGGTCAGTGCTTGGGGGTCAGTGGGGGGAGGGGCTTCAGTGGGGGGCGGTCAGTGGGGGGAGGGGGGTCGGTGGGCAGGGTCAGTGGGGGGGTCAGTGGGGGGGGGTCAGTGGGGGGGGGACAGTGGCGGGTGTCAGTGGGGGGGGAGGCGGGTCAGTGGGGGTGTCAGTGGGGGGGTCAGTGGGGGGAGTCAGTGGGAGGGGTCAGTGGAGGGGAGGGGGGTCAGTGGGGGTGTCAGTGGGGGGGTCAGTGGGTGGGGTCAGTGGGGGGAAGGGGGTCAGTGGGGAGGGTCAGTGGGAGGAGGGGGGTCAGTGGGGGGTCATTTGGGGGGTCAGTGGGCGGGACATTGGGGGGAGTCAGAGAGGGAGTCAGTTGTGGGGTCAATGGGGGGGTCAGTGGAGGGGGGGTCAGTGCGGGGGGGTCAGTGGGGGGAGGGGTGTCAGTGGAGGGGTCAGTGGGGGGAGGGGGGTCAGTGGGGGTCAGTGGGGGGTCAGTGGTGAGGAGGGGGGTCAGTGGGGGGGGTCAGTGGGGGGGTCAGTGGGGGGGGGAGGGGGTCAGTGGGGGGGAGGGGGTTCAGTGGGGGGGTCAGTGGGGGGAGGGGGGGTCAGTGGGGTGGTCAGTGGGGGGTCAGTGGGGGGTGGTCAGTGGGAGGAGTCAGTAGGGGGGTCAGTGGGGGGGAAGGGGGTCAGTGGGGGGGTCAGTGGGGAGGGGTCAGTGGGGGGGATCAGTGGGGGGAGTCAGTGGGGGGGGGTCAGTGGGGGGGAGTCAGAGAGGGGTTCAGTGGGGGGGAGTCAGTGTGGGGGAGTCAGTGGGGGGGTCAGTGGGGGGGGTCAGTGGGGGGGGGTCAGTGGGGGGGGGTCAGTGGGGGGGTCAGTTGGGGGGAGTCAGAGAGGGGGTCAGTTGTGGGGTCAATGGGGGGGTCAGTGGAGGGGGGGTCAGTACAGGGGGGTCAGTGGGGGAAGGGGGGTCAGTGGGGGGTCAGTGGTGAGGAGGGGGGTCAGTGGGGGGGTCAGTGGGGGGGAAGGGGGTCAGTGGGGGGGGTCAGTGGGGGGGGGTCATTGGGGGGGTCATTGGGGGGGGGTCATTGGGGGGAGTCAGTGGGGGGGGGTCAGTGGGAGGGCGGGTCATTGGGGGGGGTCATTTG